>NC_084887.1:954166-1270555 GCF_958979055.1 Alnus glutinosa | reverse complement strand
GGCAGAGGGATGAAACTTTTAGTTTAAGGAATGGTACCATGCATCTTGTCGACGATATCTTGTTTTGTTTACACGTAGGAGGAATTATATAATTAGCATATGGATGCACTCTATGGGGAGGACATAGTTGAAGTAATGGTGGCATTTCATCATCTTAATTTGTAGTTGCTACTAATCTGATATGCATAACATTCTGATTCTCTTGACAGGTGGATGTAATTGGAATTGATGAAGCCCAATTTTTTGAGGATCTCTATGATTTTTGCAGCAAGGCTGCTGATCATGATGGAAAAATTGTAATTGTTGCTGGCCTAGATGGTGATTACTTGAGGTGGTCTTCAAAACTATTTTATTTTTCCTATGTGATTATTTATTGCATCATTGTTTGGAAGATATCATTGCTTCCCATTTGATGTGTGCGCAACTCTTATTGGCAGAAGGAGCTTTGGCTCAGTACTTGATGTAATATCTCTTGCTGATTCTGTAACCAAGTTGACAGCTCGTTGTGAGCTCTGTGGCAAAAAGGCTTTCTTCACTTTGAGGAAGACAAAAGAGACACAGACAGAACTGATTGGTGGGGCTGATGTCTACATGCCTGTCTGCCGCCAGCACTATGTTAATGGACAAGTTGTCATGGAAGCTGCAAGGAGTGTTCTGGAATCTTGTAAAGTTAATAGTGATTGCTATCTTGAGGCAACTTCAGTTGTTTAGTAACATACATGGCTTGTTTACAACCTACTAGTATAACTACATTTGATTGGGCTGGTATTGTTTTTCCATTAGTTGTCTGTAATCTACATAATACGGTCAGTTTGGACATTTTCATTTAGTGTTTCTTTGAATTTTTTTTTTTTTTTTTTTGTTAAAAAAAAGAACTTATTATGTATATAGAATGAAGTTTCTTTCAAGAAATCCATTTATTGGTGGATGTGTGTTATTAAGCTATGCAAAAAAAAAAAAATTCACGTTCTCCCTTTTGTCAAGATTATTCATTATTTGCATGGTCACTGCCCCCACATTATGTGAACCGCTGTGTGGATATATATATATATGTTCTTGGTTGCCTGAATTTCTTTATGTATTCTCATGTGAAATCTCTAGTTGTGTGTAAATGTACATCTTTTTTCCTTTTACCAAAATAGATCCAGAAAGTAGCAATTATTTGGCCCTTCATAATCTGGTTTTGCATTACCAGTTTTGATTTTTGTACATCTTATGTAAAAAAGTTATTCTGCTACATTGGCTTCGACTGTAGGCCATGAGCACCCGACTTTCCCTTCTGTTTTCTACTTCCAAACAAGGTCATCCAGTGGAAGATCTTCAGTATTTGACTGGCATACTTTCTTTGTGAAGCAAAATTCACTGAACCAATGCAACCTGTCACTTGTCCTAGAGGTTTCCTCTTTTTGGTTAGAGATCTACTTTCCATACCATATGGTTTCAACATGCTCTGTTTTTTGGTTGAAATTGGTTCTGTTGTCTTTGGAATGTTCTGCAATTGAAGGCTCTTTTTCAAGGACATGAGCTCTTGTTCAAGATTCTGAATTCTCAAGCTTGTCGACTCATATTCATTTCTTGAGAACTCAGGACTAATGTCTTTTTGTAACAAAAAGCTCAAGGGTCTTCTGCCTGGATGTGCTCCATCTGTGTATGGACTCTCTCCTAGATTCTGGCTTTTGGAGTTTGGATACCTAGAGCTTGAGAGGCTTCCAGAGAACTCTCCACAATGTGCATATCTAAATGAGTCTGAGCATTCTCTGAAAGCTTGGTGTGTGCTAAGTTGCTGAACAAAAAGTGCCTGGACAATCAAACGTAGTGGCATCAACTCATTTTGAACAGCCTCAATACATGCCTCTTGTGATAGTTTTTGACAGTTGAGATACTTGCATACTGCCCCCTTCTCTTCTTGTGATATACTTGAGTGTGCCTGAAGAATAGAAATGTATAGGTCAGAGTAGATTAGAGTAAGGCATAAGCTTGGATCAGTCCAAAATGAGAAAGGACTGTTGCTCACTGACCAATGTTTTTTTGGCAGTATGGGAAGAGATTGATTAAGGATAGGTTGGCTGAGTTTATAACCTAACTAAGAATCAAGCTTTACTCAATCTTTGTCTTGTATTCATACATGTTTTTTTTTTTTTTTTCTTTGTAAGTATTTATACATCTTATGAGTTATTAAGACTTAATAATATTTTTTTTTCCTTTTAATATTGCAATCTAAAAGTTTCAGGTCAATTCTCGAATGTATCAGTCAGTGGCTGCAGGATACTCATCTAAGCATACACCACCAAGCTTTATTTGACATGCGTTTGATTTCAAATTGATCCAACCTGATCAGGTTGCATCTTTGGAAAATGCTGGAGTTGTGAAAGCTTACCTGTAGGAAGGTGTTCATTGCTCTGTAGAGTTGATCATGGCTTTGTCTGCAAGAGTTTGGAACTCTTTCAATGAGTTCCATGAATCTTTCAGGCCTCATGTCTGGATCAGGCACTACATGGGAGAGATATACATCCCATAATTCTGCAACGGCCGAGTTTCTTGCCGAAGGAGTATGGTTTGTGTCCAAGTTAGATGAAACATATGTTGAAATTATGCTCTCCATCGTAGCCAACTCGATGCTGGAAGAAATCGAATCAGTTCCCATTTGCGGGAGGATAAAATCTTCCACTTGAGCAAATTGCAACATAGACGCAATCTGATCTTGCAACTTGACCTTATGATCACTTCTCAAACCAACTCCAAGGGATCTAGAAAGCAATGCAAAGTAAAATCCGACAGGAATCAGTCTACCAGCTTTCCCTCCGATGGGCAGCAGGTCAAGTATACCTTGAAGGATTGCTGCAACTTTGCTATTTGTGTCATCATCCCCAATTTTCTCAGCTGAGTTCTCCCAAAATTGGCGTGTCTTCTTGGAGACTACCCATTTGTTTGCATAGAAAACAACGATGGGGCTCACATATTTTTCTTTCATACCTTGTCTTCTCAGGGATCCTATTATTCTTTTGAAGAATACAAATGGTAAAGCAATTAGATCCTTGATCCAGAGGTCCTGGCTCACTATCTCCTTCACTGTTTCACAGTTCCAAGCTTGGCTAGCCAATGCCTCCAGTGTGACCACTGGTCGGTCCCGTCTCCTCTCCGGGTCAAGGATCTCCATGCAAGCCATGAAGGCAAGAGACTCGATGCAGCGGCTCACTATCAGCAACTCCTCAGACCAGGGAAGCAATGTTCGGCACTTCTGGAGTACAATTAGGGTGTCATCCCAACTTTGCAGAACCACTTGGTTCAGGTAGAGATCGAACCGCTCGCAGAGGTTACTGGAGCAGTAATCTTCTGTCATCTCAAGAAACTCTGCTGCGCATCGAAGTGCTGCTACATTAAAAGGGTCAACTAATGTGGAGGAGCCATAGACAAATAAGGCAATCATCTCAAAGGTATCTGGTCCTCCAGGAAAACCTTGTGGTAGCTCCAGATCAGTTGAGTCATCTAATCTTTTTTTGAAGTATCCACTCTTTGAAGACAGTGGGTTCTGCAAAATAACCAAGAAGAGAACTTAAAGGTAAGCTACTCAAGATTTGGTGCTTCAAAATTAAGTCCTTTCTTTACATTTCATGCATATATATATGTAATCTTGTTCAAAATTCTGCAGAAGCAGGACTTGGGGTGAATTAGATATGGGGCATAGTTAAAAAACTGTAAAAGATACTATGAAATGACAGACACTGGTATATTGAATTTAGATTTAACATTTCTCATACCTTGTGCAGGTTGAATATTCTATCACCAACTCGAACGCGAACCGAAACAGGCAAGCCGGTCTCTTGGCTCCTGAGACAAAGAACCACCCAAACATCAGGAATTCAGAACATTTGCAAGGCATGCTAAGACATACCACAAATAACAATCATTTAGCCAATAATCTTACCATGAAATAATCTTAATCTTGAGCAGGACCCCAATGTTAGGTGAAGAGAAAGGGCTTGAGGCCACTGATGAACTATCTTTCGAGCTCAGAACTTCCATTAGCAGAGCTCATATAAGTGCTTTCAAACTGAAAGTAAAACTTGAGAAAGCTCTCACAGTTGATTTCACCACAAGCATGAACACATTCTTCTGAATCTTTTCTCTCTCCCAATGGCCATAAATGCTAGAAACCCATCTCGAGAATCGAGGTAAAGAGTACTACTGGAGCTTCTAGAATTCAGAAAACCAGTGACAATAAAATAAAAGAGGTGGCTTGAATCTGCTTGTCTTTATACACATTCGTGCATTTTCTTTCGGAGTCAAAGTCAAATGCACACGAGTGAAACTCGATTTCCAAGTTTTAAGGCTTCAAAAACGTCCTCGAGTGGCGGGAAAAGTTGAATTCTTGTGCTACTCTATACTTGGCCTCGGCCAGGAAAATATGTGCCTTGCACAACAAGCTTGTATGCACAAAAGGTCATGCGCGATTCATGTGAGCCGTAGGATCTCTCGACTGTCTGATTGGTCAGTATGATCTTGCAATGAACTTCATTTGGCGTCCCTTAGTTAAATGGGTTATGTTTACTCTTGACCGACCGTTTTATCTTTTTTTATTTTTTTTATTTGAGATAAAGGTTACATTGAAAAACACAAACAAAACGGAGTGGGCTTCCTAGTCCCTAACATCAAGACCCAAACGGAAAAGGTAATACAGACATGAGAACAAACAGTAGGCAATGGATTCAAAACGGATCCGAGCCTCTTTAAGGGCCACACAAAGTGGTAAACAAGAAAAAAGGGCTCGGTTAGGAGTTCCAAGCGGTAAAGACAACAACCACCGTTATGTAATTGCAAGGAAAGTACTGTCAAAAACCGAACGAAAACCATTGAAGAGGAACACACTCTGGTGATAAAAGTCTCTACTAATAGATTTGACCATATAAGAGGTGGAAGACGGTAAACCAAAGAACACAAAATCAGCAGAAAGACAAAAAAAAAAAATTGCGGAAAAACACTAGGAACACAACATAAATACAACAAAACACCAAAAATCAGCTGCAGCGGTGGAGCCACAATTCGGAAAGGCTCCGGTTCAATTATTATCAATGATATCCTCTTATATTGTAGATACCAAGTTTTATGGTTTTGGATTTTTTTTTTTTTTTTTTTTTTTTTTTTTTTTTTTAGCAAAGAATAATCTTAGAATTGATTGGCAAAAACACGTCAACAAACAAAATTGAATAAAAAGTGTGATTTCTAACTTTTTCTTCTCATATTATAATGGTTGCTGTTATGGAATAGACCGAATAGTCACGGAGATTGTGGAGATCTCATGGAAAAATGAAAAGGGTGTATTCGGAAATAGCAAAGAAGAAAGAATGAAAGAGAAAATTATTGAAAAATGAATAAAATATGACAAACGTGTTACGTGGAGAACTGAAGATGAAGTGCGGGTGAAGCTTTGTACCGCATGGCTTTTTAACAACCAAGACGGCACGGCTTCTGAATTTCGGGCTCTTTGAAACTACGGCTTTTCCTTGCTTTCAACCAACAACTCTCAATCCCGATAATCGCTTCTTTTTTTTCCTTTATATATATATATATATATATATATATACACTTATATTTTTAATAATGCATATGATTTTCACGGATTTTTTAAAAATATGTGAGAATCATATGCATTTTGAACACATCAGTTTAATAGATACGCTGTATTTGAGAAAATTCATTTGGCGTAAAACTTTGTCCATGACTAATTAATGTACTTATACATGGACAAAGTTTTCTTCCAAACTGAGTTAGAGAAAATTCCTCCAACTTAATCTATTAAACTGACATGTGTCCAAAATACATGCGAGAATCACATGCTCTGTTAAAAATACACGTGAGAACACATGTCAATTTAATAGACTGAATAAAAAAAATTACTCTAACCCAAATTATTTATTTATTTAAAAAAAAACTGTCCTTTACGTATATAGTTACATATGCACACATCCATGCATATAGGTATGAATTGTTTGGTGGGGGTTTATATTGTATATAAAATTCTACTGCCATGTGTTGTTGCCAGATCTCTCAGATATTAGAATCACCACACATTTCCTTCAAAGTTGCAATGTTTATTTTATTCCTCAATTAACCTGGAAGGGATTAATGCTTTGATCTAAATCAAGCAATACACCTACTTTAATCTAAAACCTCAGCAGTTAATTATGCTTTGATCTCAATCAAGCAATACACCTTGTTTAATCTATAAAGTCAAGCATTCAGTGATTTGAGAATTCCGATAGCTGTTTTTAGGTTGCTTTCTCTGTGACTTAGGCTCCAACTAGCTGCACTATGACCTTCCCAAAGTTGCTCTCAATACTTCTTTTCGGTGTCAAAGATTTTATCTTGCTGCGTCTAACAATATATATGATGGTATTTCATTTAAAATTTTAAATAACGTAACAATGTATTCACCGTATAGTAAACATATACGGTATTAGATCTGTAGTAAAATCTAATTTGGACTATAAAATTTATCTTTCCTATTTCACTTAAAATGAGGAGGATATTGGTTTACCATCCCATTAAATGTAACTATGCAAGAGGGCACACAAGATTGGTGCTAAATGACATTGCAAATAGCAGATTGGTATGTTTTGCTCATACTACAGTTCCAGTGGCTCAAACAAAAACGACCTGGCCCAAGGTAGGTTTGCGGTGAAGGGGATGCAGGAGTAGAACCAAAACTTCTCATCAAGGAGGTCAAAA
This sequence comes from Alnus glutinosa, assembly GCF_958979055.1. NCBI lineage: Eukaryota > Viridiplantae > Streptophyta > Magnoliopsida > Fagales > Betulaceae > Alnus > Alnus glutinosa. Next base: position 1,263,829 of record NC_084887.1, on the reverse strand, counting down.
CATAAATGAGAATCCTAACTGCCATACAGCTTAATGACGTAGCAGTGAAAATCATCTTTGGATCAGCACTTGTTAAAAAAAAAAAAAAAAAAACCAATGACTGATTTTCCCTGCCACGTCATCCCAGTTATATGACAGTCATATAACAGTTTACTAAATAGTATTACTCACACACACATATATATATATGAAAAAATTCAAAACCCCCCTGGCCCACTTGGTTACGCCCTTGATGGGAAGAACATAGAATGATAGAAAGAGCTCTGAATCTCAACTTTGATGCATAGACATCTTCAGTTCAATTTAGAAATGGGGATTAAAGCGAAAGAGAATGGTTGGCTTTGAGCTACTTAAGGAGGTCTACACTAGCAAGATTGGGCAGATTCCAAGCAAGAATTCTTTTTTGGCTAGTCAAATATACAAGAGCATCTAAAAGCTTGGATCACGGGGATCCTGAATAACATCACAAAACAGCATTCAATAGCATCCAAGCCAGAATTCTAACTACGACAAATGTATGCATCACCTGCCAAAGGGATAGAGCGACTTGCAGAAAGATCCTTCTCAAAGAGAAATGCCAAAGAGGGCAAGAGTATGGTAGTACTTAATAAAAACCAATTGGAGATATTATTATCTAGCAGTCAAATTGATTAACAAAAGAATCCAATTACACGGATTGACAAATGAACTTGGACTAGACAGTACTGTCATTTTTACTTCATTCTACTATTTATGTACATAATAGGTTTCTGAGGCATGTCAAGAAGAGAGAGAGAGAGAGAGTTATGGATAGTTGTAGGCATAATCTTCATATGAAAGTCATCAATCAGTAGATTGGTCAGAGAAGAAAAAACTAAAGTTAATGGCTACCTCTAAGCATGTAGTTCACTCAAAAAGCCATCAAACAGTCAGCCCAGTCTCTTCATCGTTGACTTCAGAAAAGAAGGGGTCCATGAGAAGATCAGATGCTGAAGGTCTTGCCCTTGGCTGGGCTATGCACTTTTCAATGAATGCCTTAACTTCTGGATCCATCACCTTGTTCAAAGCTTGGGGCATTACTCCAGTTGTCACCTTCTTGTATATCTTGGCAATACTGTCACATTCGCTGTATGGGATCTCCATTGTCACCATCTCAAGCAAGCACATTCCAAAGGAGTATATGTCAACCATCTCAGTGTAGTCTTCCTCATACAGCTCTGGTGCCATGTACTCTGGTGTCCCTATAATTGAATGTGCTGCATGGCTCTTTCCTACTATTGCTGCCAACCCCAGGTCACCGATTTTCACCTATATGGAGAAGTCATAAGGCTTCAGGGTCACAAATCAATAAAATGTCCAACAGAAAATACCATAGATCAACTGAGAATAATATGAAACCCCATTGGATAATTCTTTTTGGCACTTAAATTGAGGAACTGCTGTTGAACTCCTGGGCCAAAGTATGCAAGGCTCTGTAAGACTGTATCAACCCAGGAAAATCAGATCCTGAAGTAATCTTCACCCGCTCAGCAGGCATATCCAACCAATCACCTAGTGTTTATAAGCTATTTGGCAATCAAATGGTTGAAAGACACTACCACAGCAGAGATTTTGGCTGTAAATAACTTACCTTCTAGTGCTACATATATTCAATTACACTCCAAACAACAGAAGAACAACCTCAATAATCTATGAAATTTGAATTGATTGAAAATGAAAAACGCAAGAATCTAGATAAATCAATTTATCCTCATTAAATGAAAAAACGAAAACCAATTTCTTTAGATTGGAAATGACTTATTACCTGGCCAACGTTTCCGTTGATGAAGATGTTACTGCAATTGAGATCTCTGTGAATAATGCATGGATCATGGGTATGCAGATACTCCAATCCCTCAAGCACCTGCTTTGACCACTTCTTCAAGGCCTTAATGGAAACATGGCGATGCTTCTTCCTGTAATCCCTCAGGTTTCCAGATGTGCACACCTCAGTAATAAAATTCAACATGTTACGCTCATCATCCTTCCAAACACTGTAACAGACAATGATATATTTGTTCTTCAATGTCCGCAACAGCTTAACCTCCGAGTGAAGCCGATTGATGAGTACCGGATCCTCGCTGAAATTCCTCAACCTAACCTGATTCCAGGCCACCTCTATACCTTCCTCCTGATCAAAAGCCCTGTAAACCTTCTTCACAGCACCGCAGCCAAGCAGATCATTGTACCTACCAAATCGTCCAGTAGGATCAACCTCAACAAACGGTTCAGCCTCACGGTCAGACGCAGTCGCACTCTCAGCAGGCATCTTCAAAGATTAATAAATAGAACTGGGTTAGAACAAGGAAAAACATTGCCTTTCCATAAATTCGAAGTCTAAAATTTCAAGTGCTAACACAACCAATTTCATTCCAACCATTAAACTTCTAATCCTTTGAAAACGTGAGAGATTCACAACTATTGATCCAAAACACGAAATGCAAACTATTCAATTATGTGAATATCCATTCATAACAATTTACCAAATACTGATTGATTTTTTAAAATAAAAAAGAAACATGGTAATCACAGACCCAGAGTTTAGACTATAAAATTCCCAATCGTATTTGTGAAGCCAAACCAGAACACAAAGAATCATAATCCTAAATTCTAATGATAACACCAGACAATGGGAAAAAAGTAACAAAATTCCACTTCGCTAACAAAGCTCCAATCAATATGAATGCATAGTTTCAAACTCCAAATAATCAATATATAATAAAAAAAACAGTAAAATAAAATAAAAATGATAAATAGGACTGTTTTAATTATTAAAACTTTTATAAATTGGACATTAAAAAATGCATAATTAATTTTGCGGAAACAGGTAAATTCAAATTCTTGTAATCTTTCTTAAAATCCAAAACACATCCACAAGCAGCAAATTATGCACAAACAACGATATCAAAACTTCAAGATCGAGAACAACGGCTTAGATTGCAGCCAAACCAGAACACAAAGAATCAAAATCCTAAATTCTAATGATAACACCAGATAATGGCAAAAAAGTAACAAAATTCCACTTTGATACTCCAATCAATCTGAACGCATGGTTTCAAACTCCAAATAATCGATATATAATTGGAAACAGTAAAATAAAAATTTTATTAATTGAATATTAAAAAAAAATGCATAATTAATTTTGCGGAACCAGGTAAATTCAAATTCTTGTAATCTTTATTAGTTGACAAAAATCCACATCCACAAGCAGGCATAAATAAACATGTGAAATACGATCAACGATACCGAAACTTCAAGATCGAGAACGACGGCTCAGATTGCAGCTCCGATCGTACAAAAAGCTAGAGAAATGCATGATCGGATTGAAAATGCAAAAATAAAGAAGCGCAACAAAGCTAGGGTTTCCAGAATTCAAATGTAGGTTCAGATATACGTACATCTGTACGCATTCATGTCACGTAAGGACGGACGTCAACACGTAGAGGTGTAAGCAGAGAGAGAGACAGAGAGACAGAGAGAGAGAGACGGAGTACCTTGACCTTGAGATCGCGAAGCTGGAGAGTCTGTGAAACGCTTGAGAGAGAGAGAGAGAGAGAGAGAGAGCTCGTGAAGAAACAAAACACAGAAGCGGGAGGTGGAAAAAACGGACAGGGGCGGCAGTATTTATACATGTCGCCTACTGGGATGATTATTTTTAAATTAAATAAATTAATACAAAGTTTCTTTTTTTTTTTTTTGGTACTAATAGCTCGTGACACGCTTTACAATTTGAACTCTTTTCTGACCCATTTTTTTTTAGGGTTTTTTGGTTTTTCTTTTTCTTTTCTTTTCTTTCTAACTATGGGCTTAATTTATATGGCCATGTTGTATTTTTTTAAAACCTTTTAATGAGCTTAATTCAATTTTTGAACTAAATATATTTATAAATTGTAATATGAAAATACAAGTTGCATTGTAAATATTGTAATATGAAATTACATTTATTTATAAACTTTGGGTAATACAAAGCATGTGACATTTTAAATTTTTATATGCATTTTTAATTGAGATTTGTAATTCTTACCCGCATTTTAAAAAATGTATGTAATAATGACATGTTCTAAGAGTAATGTTACATACTATATATTCATCTAATCTCCATCTCATTGAACTGATGTGATAGCGCTCATTAGCCATTGGATCAGCCACTGTTAAAAAAATAAAAAATATTGATTGATGGTCATTGCAACATTGACCTAGTGAAATGAAAATGTAATATGTAATATTAGATATTCTAAAGACACATAATACTACATTATTATTTTATTGGACTGATGTGGTAGTGCCTATCAACCATTCTAAAAAAAAATTCAAGGACTTATGGGCACTATAACATCAACCTAATGGAATGATGGTGTTGTATTTAACATTATTCACTAAAGGCGTATGTTAATTTAATCTATTAGAAGAAGAATTTGTCTTTAAAATGTATAAACATTGATGTGGTTAAGGTTAAATTAATAATGATAAATGGTAATATAATAAAATCTAAATTATTTAATTTGAAAAAAAATTATATAATAATAGTATACGTTAAGGATGTGTTTTTAAGTTTAAAATTTTCTTTTTTGTTTGCTTGGTCTAAAGTATGAGTTCCCCGTTTCCATTTCATTGACACTCAAAAGTGAAATCCAAGCCTATTAATTTCTGTCTTTTTTTAAAAAAATTTTTTTTTTTATATTCCTATAACTAGGAAATATATTTTAAGTAATTTCTTATAGCGCGAAAAAAAAAAAAAAAAAAAAAAAAAAAAAAAAGAAAAAGAAAAGAAGAAGAAGGAACTTGACGAGCAACAAGGATTCAATTTCAACCCATGATTCAACCTTGGAATGGTGCTTCACTAATCTGTGTCAATGGCTAAGATCCAATAGTTTTGATATATAATAACCATTAATCATGAAGAAATGAAACAAAATCCTCCACTAGATTCATCAAACAAAACTATTATTTGATGTTATCTTCCTAGAGAGGTAAAAAAAAAAGGGAAGATGTATCATTATTTGATATGTGAACAAAAAATTTCTCCAAATTGGGTTGAAGGCAATACATCAAACTGATCACATACATTTTGAATACATTAGAGAAAATTCTCTAATCTAACCGAATTTGGAGGAAAACTTTATTCCTTTGATATGGTTAGAAAGCAACTAGAACTCAACTTTAAGGCCTAAATCTGAGATATGGGATGTCTTTTTGGTTGCGGTACAAGCAGACACACAAAAGATGTCATCCATTGCATATGAAGCCTGTGATATTATCAAAGGCTCATTTCTTTTTCTCTGGTTTCTCGAAAATGTGAGAACAAGAAGTCGTCCAATGGCTGCCCATCAAGTCCGAGGGTGCAGGTAGCTGAGGATGGTTGAGTACAATGATCATTCAACAAAAAGTTCATGTAATACCCGTGTCAGAATCAGAACACTGAATCTCAGGATGGCCTTTTAAAACCATCTTATTCATGGCAGCAGGTGAGGGGACCGAGACTTGCCATTAATGCTGGACCATTAGAAGAAGTAAGTTGTTTCTGCCTCTGTGTTAAAAAAGGGATTTGCCCTGGATCAGCTTTCAAAGGGAAAAATTGCACATAACAATTCAGATGTACTGTCTAGGGTTCTGGGTGAAAATTCTGGGTCCAGCATAATTTTTTTTTTTTTTTTTTATTTTGATAAGTAATTGCAATTTATTGAAAAGCGCTAAGGGGCGCAACCCTTATACACGGGAAGTATACAAGAGAGCCCTTAAACGGGTCGAACAAAAGGTCCAGCATAAAAAATTAAGGGAGAGTTCTATATTCCATTGAACATCCAAGCCTATCTGAGGCAATAAGTTGAACTTTCATTGAATTAAGACAAGCAGAAAAGATGATAAAATGGAAGAGACAACTATGCATATAAAATACTGAGCAGACAAGCTCATATACCTGGCAGCATATGTTTCCAACATTACCAAGATGCTCTGCTCATTACAGATGTACTCCAGGCTAAACTAAAATTTTCATCTCAAGATTCAGTAATAAAAAGAAAACTGTGGCACAATTGGAGAGATCATAAACCCAAACAGACTCTAGACTCCATTATCCAGCCTACTGCTCCATAATATGGCACTAAAGTTGAATTCTATGGCAGTGAAATCCGTCCACTCAGGTGGGTGCAGACACCTGTTTGCAGCTTGCATTGCAGCAGAGATAAGGAAGTACTAGTCCAGGCCTAGAAAGAAGAGAAGGATTAGTAATAACAGAAAAGCCGTATTGCCAAGGTGTTCTCCAGTCATGAATCTTACTAGTAGTTATCTCCACAAGCTGTAGGGAAAGCAAGGCATTCAGCAAAGAGCAGCCAGCAGCTACCACAGCATCCCGCCTGAAGCTGAAGGCAGGAATGCAGGGCAAGTCTGAAGGCACCAAGAAGCAACAGAAAGAGATTTATTAATTCTTCGCCCCGGCAAAATGAACATGGATGACCAGTAAGTCTGGTAGCATGGCATCCAATGTCAAGCCAAAGATTCACAAGCGCTGCTAAGCAACAAGGCTGAGCCCTAAAATGAACAAGGATGACCAGGAAGTCTGGTAGCAAGGCATCCAATGTCAACCCAAAGATCCACAACCACTGCTAAGCCTGTGCCCTAAAATGAACAAGGATGACCAGTAAATCTGGTAGCATGCCATCCAATGTCAAGCCAAAGACCCACAAGCCCTGCTAAGTGTTAAGCAACAAGGCTCAGCTGGGGCACAGGAGAACTAAGGATGGGGGTTACATAACAGGGATTGGCAAACTCATTCGATTCAGGAACAGATCATTTCCTTGAGCTCCCTATTTAGTTCCTCCCACAAATATCTACAAAACAAACAGAAGATTTAAGAGGTGGGGAGGAAACCCTTCCAAATTTCCATACAACAAAGCAACTGGAGGAAAAAAAATGCTCATGGTCTTTGTATTAAGCCTTGCAAGATAAAGCAAGTGGGACATTTGCAATCCATTGTATTTTGGTTCCATTCATTATATTCAACAACTTAATGAACATAGAAGAAAACATTCAAGTAGGAACAATCCCAAAAAATAAAAATAAAAAAATGAAGCAATTAAGCTACAGTCATAAACAGCATTTTATTGCTTGAAAGTATCAAAATATTACACAGAACAAATAAAAATAACTAAGGAGGATTAGAACCCTCTCTTACAGAAGGTGACCTGGAACCCATACTCCCATCTATACCAAACCTTGAAATGCTCCTTCCACTTTTAGGAGTGGCCAAACCAGGGCTTGCACCTCGGTAACTGGCCCGGAGAGTTTCATCAACAGTAGAGGAAGTCTTTGCAATTGCATTCCTTACAAATTTCTGGGCAGCAGGAGAAAGTGTCCGCACACTTGGACTAGCACTTCCTCCTCTAACAGGGGACGGCAGTGGAGGCTTCTGAAACATCTTTGACCTCTCCCTCAGCTTGCGTGCAGCCACCCTTGACAGCGAGTGAGCCTTCTCATCCCTAACAGGCGCTCGTGGAACCTTATAATGAGGCCCCTCCCCACTACCCCCGATATCAATTGGCGTGTCCTCAGGCTCCAACCTCAATGGGGTCCCTTCAATTTCACCCCACGTAATAAATGGCGACTCATCAACCCCAGGTGCAGGCGAGGGAGTCCTAACAAAACTATACCCATTCTCTGTTTTCTTCACTGACTCCACATAAAATGGATTTGGGGTCCTCCTCAAATCATCCAAATCATACTTCTTCAACTTATCTCCATCCCTATCAAACACTGGCATCGGAGACCCCCCTGCTACCGGTGTATAAAGCACCTCAACCTTCCCGTCATCTTTTGGCCTAGAATCCATCATTTTACCATGAAACCTTGTATTGGCACGACTGATTTCCTTTGTTAGACCCTTTAATCTAACTGCCATTTCCTCCTCCGTCAATGGCGCCTCACCTCTATCCGATGGATGATACATCAACAAATTCTTCGCTGCATACTTCCACCCTTCCAATGTACTCACCGGTTGGTCCGAAGTACCATACCCATCAGTACTAATTCTCTCCCTCTTCACACCACCCTCAATTGCCTTAATATCTTCTTCCTTTTCACCTTCTAACAAATACTCATATCTCTCTTTCCTCTTCCTATTCACTTTCTCTACAATCTTCGAAAAACTATAATTGTCCTCGCTCGTATACCGCCTAAAGAACTCGTCTAACGTCAACGACACGTCCACCTCACCGTTTACATCCCTACACTCGCCACCACCGGATAATTCCCCACCGGAAACGCTCAAATTCATCGCGGTTTTAGGCGTTTTAGCATCGAATTCATCGAAAGGAGTTAAACTTCGTGCGAAAGTGGAACCGGGTGTGTGAGTTTTGCCATCGGGGTTGGGATTATTTACCTTTCCGCCACGGCGCTCCATGATCTTCAACTGGGCGTCTCGGATTTGGACCGGGTCACCGGTCTTGATCGCCTCGAGCCAGTCGAGCCGGTCCCGGAGCTTCGCGATATCTGGGAAGAAGTCCCGCTCGATGATCTTCTCGATCGCCGCCACATAGCTGTCCTCGTCGAGGACCTTGGGGTGTTGGCTCCTAGGGTTTCTGGTGGTGCTTGAATCGGGATTTCGATTGCCTTGGAGGGTATTATCGGAAATTGTAGATGGTGAAGGGGATGAGAGGTGACGAGGAGAGTGACCAGGAGAGAGAAGCATATTGAAGAATTAGGGTTAGGGTTTGATTGATGAAGAGGTATTGAAATTTGGGGTTTCTGAGAGCCAAATAGAAAGGGAATTAGGGCTGTCGTTGATTTTTTGGGAACTGATTTCGACGAAGGGGAACGAAGAGTTTTCGTGCTAAAGATGAAGTTTTGTGTACGTTGCAGTTATGTCCTTGTAGTTTTAGGAATTATAGTTGTTGTCCTAAAGCTGAAGGCCACTTGTAAATTCTTTTTTTTTTGTTTTTTTTTTTATAAGTGGCCAAACCCGATTACCCGAGTATCCGATTTCTTAACCCGTTCATCAAAAGCTTGTTAGAATATGTTTCAGAAAATAATTAATTTTTTTCACGGTTTGAAATGAGAATAATTTTTTCTTTTTGGCAACAAAAATAAATGGTGGGAGGAGATAATCAAAGGTTCACATTCCAATTCAAATTCCCTATAATTCTCTGTCCAAAGAGAATTATGCCGAACAATCAATAGCGATCAATCACTCTCAAGCTTGAACATTCGATGCTAAGTCAATATGCCTATTTCGAACGATACATGATTTATGACCTTTTTAACTTAAGATTAGGGACTAATGTTAGATCGTTTAACCATTTGAATGTTGTAGACTGTCAAGAGAATTATTGGAGGAAAACATACGAGCAAGGTTATTTCAATTCTTTCATGACATGTGTATTTTACATAGCAAAAGTATATGCTTACAATTCACATGAAATATATTTTAGAATGATGTGAACTCCTATTTTGTGAAAAATGATTGATAAATAAAAAAAATAGTGAAATACATGAGTTTTGTAAATGCATACATATAAAAGAATGTGAATAATTGTATCGTATGTCATGGTGCAAAGTGTAACAGGATAATGGTCATGGGCTACTATTATACAAACTAACCGTATAGTTAAAGAGATTTATTTTTTTGTATGACCTTAAATCCAATGGTTTTACAGATGACCGACACACTATATATATACGGATGAGGGTTACAACTACAGCATCGTTAGTAGAGTGAATCACCCAGAGTTTAAATCCGGTTGAGCCACTAATGATGACGGCACGCACGCGGTAATATTCAGGGCCATCCGTATTGTTCGAAACAACATCAACCCTACTAATAAGAGGTTAATATCATGAGTAAACATAAATGTTTAGCATATGACATGCTTATTTAATATATGATGTACTATATTTATAATGCGTTACCATAGCATTTTTTTTTATTCAACGGAGGACTTCATTCATATTATTGCTCGTGATTTACAAACTTTTACTAAATAGCTGAGTTCATTACATGATAATATGTATACCATGTGTATTATTACTTACTAAGTAGTGGACTTACGCTTATATCTTTTTCATATGTAAAACATGTGGTGTTTTAAAATTGGCATATCTTTAGATGTTGGATTCGAGAAAGATCTTGAAATAGGTGCGGCCGCTTGGCGTAATAATGATTTGATTTATGTTTGATGACTCATTACAGGATTTTTTAGGCTGCTTATGTAATTAGTACATTTAGGTAACGTTACAGACTTAGTGCCTTTATAACGATGATGTATAGTACAATTTTAGTTAATGTGATGATTCTTTGTAGATGTTTTGATTGTAATGATTAATGTTGATAGAATGATTGAAAAATCATATGTTTTCGTTGCTTAATATTATTGTTAGAACAATTTTATGTATGGTGACGTGTGGATCTTTGATTCGCTGTTTTTCTTCTTAATCTGCAAGGAAGAACAAACAATGAGTTAGAGGGGGGGTCTCCCAACGTCCCCTCTTCGATGCCTAAGTCAGTGGGTCATTTTGGAGAGTATTCAGAGTCGAGAGTTTTTGTATATTTTTAGTATATAATCAGAGTGTATTTTGTACCTGAGGTAGCAGCCTATTTATTGGCACATACTATCAACCGCATTGTTCCACCTTCATGTCATGGCTGAGTGGGACCTTTAGTGGGATGAGATAGAGGTTGAGTGGGAGAGTAAGAGAGTGGGACACTTACAACTCATTGGATAATGTATTTATCCCATGTGTTTCAAATATAGCCTTCAAGGTGTTATAGGACTCTGTTAAGCCCTAATGACTGAGCGGGTCAAGTTGGGCCAGCAAGATCAACTGGGCCTTGGTTCGGGCATAGGCCCATTTGCCTAGGGGATAATAATTTCCCCAACAGATACCCCCCGATTCGCATTGGCTGATTTGTCCAACTAGTCGGGCATTGGGAATCTTCTTTTGTACTTACATATGGGGCTATTTGTATCTGTTGACAGTGAGAATTCAATGTTGATCGTTAGTCACTTGTGGAAAGCATGGTTGTTGGAGTGCCTAGCAAGCGGCATAGCTTTTACCCCCTTGTGCTTGTGACTTTAGTAATTGAAATCTCAATGGAGACCAAGTATAGAAGATTTCACTTTGCATGTGATAGTAATTTTGAATGCTTGAAGTTGTTCGCAATTGGAGCCTTTCATTGGCCGTTGACAAATCGAAATATCTCCTAGCTGCGTCAATACGACAATCTTCTATTCGGGATACTCGGGCTATCTCGACCTCGGGATATTTCTGTCTCGGAATTTTATTACCGTCTTGGAAAATTTCCTGTTTTTGCCTCAGAATTTTGTTCAGATTTGGAAAATTTCTTAGGCTCGGAAAATTTTCGTCTCAAAAACTCTTTTAGTTTTGGAAGAATTTTTCGTCTCGAAGACTTTTTGCCTCGGCCTCGGATTTTTCGCCCTTGACTCGGATTTTCATGGCCTCAGATCTTGGGATCGGACCTCAGATTTCTGGCATGCAGATTATGTAGGGTACTGCTATGTGTTTCTTTTGTAGGGGTTGTCTCCACTCGACTTCTTTACCAACACAATATTGGCTAGCCATTCAGGATAGTCAACCTCTCGAATGAAACCGGATTGCAGTAGCTTCTCCACTTCCTCATGTATGGCTTGGTTTATTTTTGGAGCAAAATTTCTTCTCGTATGATTTTTTTGTAGGGGTTGTCTCCCCGTATGGTTTTCTGCCATGACTTTTGTCGAAGCAGGATCCCTGAAATCTGTTAGAACAGATGTATATATGTACCGAATAATGATCAGTTTGCATACCTGAGTCGATAGGCTGATTTCCAAACAACTGTGGTTGTCGGCGTTTGATAATGTTTGGAGCCTTGGCTGAGGCTTTGGATGCTCGGACTGGTGTCGAGGCTTTAGTGGTCTGAGGCTTACAACAGCTCGGGGCTTATTGTGGCCCGAGGCTTATGGCAACTCAACTTGTACCGAGGCCTTTTTGTGCTCAAATCGTGCTGAGTAATCTCAAGGCAGGATGAGGCTGTAGTGCTCGAATCCCCTCAACGTGATTCGAGTCATATAAATTTCTTCGACCTGAGTCCCCTCAACGTGATTCAAGTCTCGACTCGAATCCCCTCAACATAATTCGAGTCATATAAATTTCTCCGACCTGAATCTTTTCAACGTGATTCAAGTCTCAGCTCGAATCCCCTCAACGTGATTCAAGTCATATAAATTTCTTCGACCTGAATCTCCTTAACATGATTCAAGTCTCAGCTCGAATCCCCTCAACGTGATTCGAGTCATATAAATTTCTTCGACCTGAATCCCTTCAACGTGATTCAAGTCTCAGCTCGAATCCCCTCAACGTGATTCGAGTCATATAAATTTGTTGCGATGGCGTTTTGCATTTTAGTATGCAACACAGGGTCTTCTCGAAGCCACCTGTCTTCCAAAGAATATTCTTTAGTTGGTTGCCATCAAAATTCTCTCGGCGGACCCTCTTGATGAGCTCTTGACTTCTGTAGCCAAGGAAGACCTGCGTAGGAGAAGCTTGACAAAGCATGGGTATTTTTTCAGAATTTTCCGATCTCGCTAGATTGAGACCTCTGGTATGAAATATTAGCCTCGCTTGTGTCTAAAAGGCACATACGTATGCATATATGTAGTAGAATCTATCAATTAACAATTTATTATTGCAAAGTATGCAAAATTGCACTAAGATTCAATCATGCGACTTGATATAGTCTTTTGTTTCAGTTTTCTATTTCACCGGGTTGGTACCCCCCAACTTTTATCCTTAGCTGATTTTTATAAGTATGAAAGTTTAGGATATTTGTTTTGTACTACCAGAGGAAAAGTTTGTTGGTACCCCCCAATTTTTAGACTTGATGTGTAGTCATTTTTATATGTTGCGTTGAAAAGTTCATTTTAAACTTCATCGATCAATGCATGAGATATATTTGACTGTCTAAAAATTTATGAGTAGGCTAGCATAAATGAAAATGTAGAGAGTGAACTTATCTCAATATTCTGATGAAGTTGTGCATTGAGCCTCGATCGGATTGCTCCCTTGGCTCGGAATGTTTCCACAGCTCTAAATTTATCTTCGATTCGGATTTTTATCCTCGGGAAAATTGGAGCCTCGGTCGGATTGGAGCCTCGGTCGAATTTATCCTTGGCTCGGATTTTTTATCCTTGGGATTTTTTGACCCTCAGGAAAATTGAACCCTCGGGAAAATTGAACCCTATCTTACTGATGCGCTGCAAGTCCTTGCTGCCCCCAGAGAGAGTTATAGATCCAATGCTCAAATTAAGAGTCAAATCAATAGAGTTTGATTGAATAAATGCCTTAGCCGGAGTGATTAGTAATGATAATGGTGCAATTTCAAGCATGTGATCCGATCTACTTCTCTTATGAACTTTGAAATGCGATTCAAATGTGTACAAGATTGCGTACTTTGGCTTCGGTAAAAGCCAAGGCATTTAAAAATTTGCTTAATTGATTTGTCTTACAGTACACATAAAGAATAATCCTTTCTCTCTCTCTTTTTTTTTAAAACAAAGCACAATGATACATTTAGAGGTCTCGGCCAAATAAGTCTGCCTTGATATTCTCATGATATAATATTTTTATATTTTCAAATGTTATGTCTCATGTCTCCATAGTTTAAGAAAAGAGATATTATGCAATTTTTCACATGTTTGTAGGTTCAACATATGGAGATAAAAGAAGAGTTTAGACTTATCTGGAGTATTTGATGTAGTTGGATGTCACAACAGTTGTAGGGAGATTTTGATAATTTTGAGGAGTTCCACGGCCGTCTTTGAGTCGAAGAAAGGTTTCCTTCAAGGCTTTGAAGCCGTACAAAGGCATACAAGGATTAATCCTCTTTGAAGCATTACTGATTATGAAATCCATGACCTTTTTCAAAAGGCTGGATAGGATGCCACTTGTGTTCTTCTTCGTTATCTTTCCTCTTGCCATGCATACATGATAACTCCACGGACCGAGGCACTTGGGGCCTTGAGACTACTACCACCACTTGCATGCAACCGGTTCCCTACTGCCACCACTATACACGTGTTTCCTTCAAAAGTATTTCCTGGTTCCAGTTTCGAGGACCCTTCAATCCAAAACCCATGATCGACACTGAAGCTTCCGTAGTTGCCAACCAAAACCTTTCGAGATCTGGTAGGTTAGCTCATCTTTTTTTTTCTTTTTACTCTGCTACTGTCTCAATAATTCTTTTGTCCTTATAGCAAGTAGGACAATAATGATTCCACCGACTGAGGTGCTTGGCGTCTTTTTGTATCATCCACAAGAGTTCTGCTTAGAGAGCTAGCCTTTTGGCCCCGAGTGAGTATACTACACCCGCGAAGTCGGAGATCCTTGTCTACTGCCAAAAAGATAATTTCAAATTCATCCCTTGGCCAAATGGCTCGGTCTTCATGCATGTGCTCGGGCCTTATATTTGGTAAGTAGTGAGCACTGATTTAATGCTAGCTGAGCTCAAATATGTCAGTTGGACGTGGAAGGCAAGACCTAATTCAAGTTATGAACCAACATGGGTGTGCCAAACGAGACCGTTCCTGGTAGTCTAGCTGCCAGGTGCGTAGCTCGGTACTCTTCGCTGGTTAGGTCTGTGAACCGATTCGACTCTCGGCGATGTTGCGCTCGTTTGTCATTTGGAGGCTCGGAGCTTCGGCTTGGCAACCAAGAGAGGTCAAGGCTGCTTTCCACTGCTCGGATACTGTACACGATACTCGCGATGTTTACCCGGAGATCAGCACCATATGGTGGCTTAAAATCGAAGTGTCATGCTCTTCCTTTTTCCCCGCATTGTGCGGCGTGTGGAGTTTCTTCCTTTGGTCTCTCTTTGGAATTTCTTCCACAACTTGTTTCTTTATGCTGTCGAAGATCCAGTTTTGTATTGGTGTGGAAAGACCATTAACACTCTTCCAAGTTGTTTCCTGAGTTAGAAGCATTGAACATAAAAGAAAAGCACAAATAACACACCTTTCTTTTTCATATATATGCATTTGAAAACCTGGGCTTTAAAGCAGTAGAGTTGGTTGGTTAATTGGCCTCATATCTTGTAGATATTATTATTATTATTGCTATTATTTTATCATAACATGGAGTACGAACTTGTAAGAGTTTATGTGCACATGACCATGTTTTCACATAGTCATATTCAAGCCAGTAAAATTTGATCTTTGTCCGCTTTCCATGGGACAGATATTTATCATTGGATTTCATCATAACACAGATATTTATCCAAGTCATAAATTTCTAATTTCCACAATTTTATCAAAACAGAATTAATAAAAAGAGAGGACCGTGAACTTATCTGTGAATTTGATGAAGATAGTCTTTTTTATATTTCTCCAGCAACTATATCTGTGTATTCCCGGATATATCGACTCTTGCTAAGCCTTTTGCAAGAGGCCTATGCTTTGAGGCTGTATTGGCGACAGCAAGAGTTGTGTTGGTACAGTTTCTAGTATGGTGACGTGTCGCCTGGTGATTCGTTGCCTCCCTCAACCACACTATCTCGATCTCTGCAAAATAACAAATGACTAGTCGGGGGTGCCGACTACGCCTACTCCAATGCCTAAGTCAATTCAAATCAATTTCCTGGAGAGTATCTGTAATCTCAAAAGCTCAGAGAATATATCGTATTCAATACCTGGCGTAGTCGTCTTATTTATAGGCTTGGAGTTGCAGTTCTACTGGGATTCTTGAAGCCCAGTTGAACTAGGAGTTTGGGTCCTAGTCTGTTCGAATCTTAACCTTATCTTCAAGAAATTTGAATAAGGCTACAGAGTCCAAATTGGATAGCACTCATGCCTCTTCAATCTTAATTCCACGTTATTAGCAATCTTATCTCGTTGATTATGGGATAGAGGCTTATCCTTGGTCTTTCGGGATAATGGCCTTATCTCACTCTAAGACAATTGTAGTACACTTTGACTTGACCAACCCCCCGAGGTGATAATATCCGATACATGTTCGCTCCGATCGGACTAGGAGATCTCGGAATATTATCGCACCGTAACAGGGTTGTGGAAAGTCCGAGATGTTACCACACTGAGACAATCTTTTTATACCGGGTTGTGATGAAAACTTCTTAGACGGTATCGTAGCTTATGTTAATCCTCCGAGGCATAAATATCTGAGATATGTTCGCTCCGATCAGACTAGGAGATCTCGGGATATTTCTTATCGTTACTGAGTTCGATAGGACCGAGGTGTCATCATACCTAGACGATCTTCTTCTACTAGGTCATAACAAATGTCCGAAATGTAACACCGAGATGTTTTAAGATTAGGATCCACGTGTCCTCGGGGTTGATTTTATCCATAACAAGTTGCTTATGCCATAAATTATGGAAATCATGTGAGCACATTTATTGGTGGGCCTTTTGTTTGTAATGCCAGCCTTGTGAAAGCATGTTGTGGCATGTACCTAATGGACTCGGTGGACAAAATTGAATGGCTCGGGCCTAAAGCTGGGGCTTTCTAGAAAGGCTGCACAAGACACATCTTCACGTGCGCACTGAGAAGAGTGCATGGCGCCACAAGTGCCTTGGTCTCCATCAACTGTGTTAACGATTTTTCACACTCTACAGACACTCTGAACCTGATCTGCGAATCGGTTTACGAACCTAGTGTTTTTGGGAGTTTCGGAAATGGCCGACCCGAATGCCGGTCGAGGAGGTGTTGTCATGGCATTGGCAGCACTGGGCGGCTGCGTTGCTGCACTTTGAGCTTTGGACATGGTGAGGTCTGGGTTGGAAAACCGGGTGCAGAGTCAGAGGATGGAGGATCTTGACTTCGCACTGTACCTCTTGGGTGAGCTCGAGGAAGTACTCTTTTAATTGGGGTTACCAGTCGCTCCGTGGCAGATAGATCTATGTCAGGTTTACGATTTGGGTTGCTCTGGAATCGGACCTGGCAATCCCAGAAACTTCGACAACGGCTGACCTGAAGGCCGACTGAGGCAGTGGTGTTTCAGGCGACATTTCTGGAGAAGCCAAAGGCGATCCAATAGGCGTCTTTGCAACTTTGATGCATTAGATGGGATTCCCCAAGCTGTGGGCTTTTTTACGTGTGTGGAGACACGTGGGATCGATTTTTTTTTACACCATAGAATGCAGATCGATGGTTTATTTGTGAATTCAACCAACTAATCGAATGAGGATCTGGTATTGTTGAGCACAGGTTCGGTATGTTCGAACGTGCACCGACTACTAATGATTATAGATTTACATATCTGTTGCCTGCAAACCCAAATCTGCGTAAATCTGTCTCTGTTCACGAGGGCGTGATCTGATCGCAAGTCACCATTTTGAATTTATTTTTCTCAAGAAACGATTCATCGCTTCCCATAGACGGCGCCAAACTGTTAGAACACTTTTATGTCTGGTGACATGTGGATCTTTGATTCGCTATGTTCTTCGTAATCTGCAAGGAAGAACAAACAATGAGTCAGAGGTGGGGTCTCCCGACGTCCCCTCTCTGATGCCTAAGTCAGTGGGCCATTTTGGAGAGTATTCAGAGTCGAGAGTTTTTGTATATTTTTAGTATATAATCAGAGTGTATTTTGTACCTGAGATAGCAGCCTCTTTATAGGCACATATTATCAACCGCATTGTTCCACCTTCATGTCATGGCTGAGTGAGACCTTTAGTGGGATAAGATAGAGGTTGAGTGGGAGAGTGGGACACTTACTCCTCATGGGATAATGTATTTATCACATGTGTTCCAAATATAGCCTTCAAGGTGTTATAGAACTCTGTTAAGCCCTAATGACTGAGCGGGTCAAGTTGGGCCAGTAAGATCAACTGGGCCTTGGTTCGGGCATAGGCCCATTTGCCTAGGGGATAATAATTTCCCCAACAATGATCTTTCGATGAGTAAAGATCTATTGGTCTTATTCTTTGGGGGAATTAGACGGGAAGATGTACTAAGGAGTTAATTACCAGTTAATTAATTTTTCAGCGCATTCCATACACATACCCTCAAGTGTTCACTCCTAAGTGCTCCTTCCAAGTCGTGGTAGTGAAAATCACAATTGAATGAAATAACAAATAAAAGTATATGTAACATCCATTAGTGATTTTAATTGCCACGTAAATGAATGAGCACTTGAATTTCTTATAGAAAAAATGAGGAGCTTGTACCTTACAAGATTGCTCGTTGGCAGTGGCTAAACCACTCATTTTAACCATAAGGGTAGTTGAATCACCCACAATCAGCATTAATGTGTTCGGTGTTCCCAATCCCACGCAAAGCACGAAGGGATTGCAAATGCTATTTTAATTAGCTTATTAAATATTTTATGACCGGAAGAAAAGTTAAAGTACTTGAGATTCGATAATGGCTTGGAGTACAAGGACACTGAATTCAAACCATTATTTTTATACATTAATTGAACTTCAAAAAAAATTTCAACAATTTGACTCATAAATCATTAGTCAAAACTTAAATAGGTTAACGGACTTAGATACCGGGCAATTTATTGTCTAGATTATTAGAAATTTGGACAATAAATATGAAAGAATTTATATAGAGAAATGATTTTTGCACATCACTTGTATATTTTTTATACATTATTTTTCTAAATCAACCATTAGATTTGTAGGACCTATAAAGATTCACACGTGGGTCCTACATATTCAATTGTTGATTTCAAAAAATGATGTGTAAAATATGTACAAGTGATGTGCATGTAACATGTCTCTTTATATAATACCCACTTATAAGAATAAGCAATCGAACAAATTTATTTGAATACGTAGATTTCACGTGAAACTCTTTCTAATTTGTGTCTAAAATTGCTGGAGATCACGTGTTGACACCCAATAAATGCAAAATCCAAACCCAATCAAAAGCATTAGACAGGTAAGAAACACTGATTCTCCAGTGTTCGTCGCCGCAGACAACTATTCCTCCCCCGCTTTCCCTTCGTCTCTCAAGTCGAGATGAGACTTGGAAACCTTAGAGCCTCTTACCAACACACACACACACTGTGTCTGTTTCTCACTGGACCCCACAACTCTCACCTTTCGGAGGTACGAATCCCAAGGCCGGCATGATCGACGGCCGTGATTAAAATCCCAACTCCAAATCCCCGACCGGTGCCACGTGGAAATTCCAGCACCGGATCGCAGGTTTTAGTAAACTCCGAGATTCGAGGTTTGCTGAGTATTATTATTAGTCTTTTAGTTCGTGTACGCCCTGTTTGGCTGTTGAGAAAGTGTGAGAAAATGATTGAATAGGAATTGTAGCTTTGAATTGTTAATTTTTTAGGTCCGGAATAATATAGAAGCATCTACTTGGCTTAGAGTCTGTTTACTAGCACTGTTTGTCTTAATTTGTGTTCGGTGGAATTTTTTTTTTTTTTTTTTTTGGTTCCCTCTCTGGTTGAGGGTTGGCTGACAGATATTATCTATTATAATTTTATTTTATGGAAAAAAAAAAATTAAATTTTAAATTTTAGATACGGAGGAGGTTCTTTGTGGAATTCTTATTGAATGGAAGGAATTAGTTCTAGAAATGAATTTAACTCATCTTGTGGGATTTAAGTGTTGTAATGTCTGCAATGTTTGTTTGCTCTGCTACCCAGTTAAACTTGAGGAATTATGATCTTGAAACTTGTTGTTTATAGTAGCTACTTGTATGGTATCTATAATATTGTGTGAGAATAGTGTAAAAAATTCCCCAGTTTCTTAGGAAGCATAGTTCTTGGAACTGATAGTTGAATAATTTGAAGATTACTGGCTTAATAATGAAATTCTGAAAGTATGCCGCATGGGTTTTGAGTGACACAATTCACTTGTTTTTCCTTGAAAGGACATCTTCTTCTAGTAATGTCATGGTCTGTATTGAATAATTTTCCAAATGCTCTCTCTTTTTTCCTCAATTAACTTCTAAATTCTGAATATGTTTTTTTCCCAATTACCTTTTTTTATTTTTTTATGGGTCTTTTCAGGTTTGAGCAACTGGTAGCATGTGGGGTTTGTTCAAGTCCAAGGTTAATTACAGTAATGACACCCTGAGTTGAACTGAACTTCTGTTTCCACTACAGGTTCTCTCAGGTTCATATGGTTACTTCAGGGGAATGTGCACCAGATGAAGTTGCTTCTGATAAATCTGGTGATGAAATACACAGGCTTCATTCATTACAAGAGAACCCTGATTATGAAATTCAAGCAAAACAATTAGATCAAGAAGCAAACAGGCCTTCTTCAGTACCTGAGAAATCTTCACAGGCACCTGATGCTGCAGTTCCTACAATGCAATCAAATCAAGAAGGAAGTACTTCCTCTATAGTTTCTGAGAAAGTGTCACAGACCCCTGATACTAGTGGTATTCTTGCCTTGCAATCTGGCCAGGAAGGAAGCACACCTTCTTTAATACGTGAGAAAGTGACAGAAGATGGATATAATTGGCGGAAATACGGTCAGAAGCTTGTTAAAGGAAATGAATTTATACGGAGTTATTACAAATGTACACATCCAAACTGCCAGGTGAAAAAGCAACTGGAAATGTCACATGATGGGCAGATTGTAGATACTAATTACTTTGGTCAGCATGATCATCCTAAACCTCAACTTAATGTCCCTGTAGCTGTTGGTTTTGCCGTTTCAGTTATAGATGAAAGACCAAATGAGCCCTCTTCAACTAGCACGGAAGGTGAGAAACAAACTTACATTGTTAATATCTAGTTTTGGTCCATAAATGACGACTTGCTTGATTTGTTTTATGAACTCATATTTGAAGACAAATCATTCGTTGAGCTTGGCCAGAAACCTCATCAAATGGAGCCAGTAGATCCCCCCCAACCGTTGACAGTTGCAGTAAGTGATGATGTGAAAAGTATGCTTTCAGAAACAAATAGGACGAGGCATGAGGTTGATCATGATGATGATCGAGACCCAAAAAGACAGTAAGTTAATGCACTAGCTACTTTAAATTTTTTGTGTACTGGGAGATATGCCTGCTAATCTTTTTTATCTGACAAAAATTCAAAATTACTAAAAAGGAAAAAAGAAAAGTGTACTGTTGAGGCTGTTCCAGTGGATAAGCCAATTGGTGAAGCACGTCTTGTTGTTCAGACTTTGAGTGAGGTTGATATTGTAAATGATGGGTACCGCTGGCGCAAATATGGGCAGAAATTTGTGAAAGGCAATCCAAACCCGAGGTATTCGACAATTTCGTTTTTCATATACAATTACATACTATTTAAATTAGGTTATGCATTACATCTCTGCTCATTGCTTATGGATTACTGGAAATATAAGACCTCGTCAGTCTAGTTTCACTAATCATGCTATAGGTTGTCTTAAAGCTTTTGGGTGTGCTGATTGCACCAATTGTTTATGGAAATTAACATCTGATTTGTCCATATTCTAATCATGGAAAGGGAAAAGGAAATTTTTCATTGTGCTTTTTACAACTACTTGGTGTCATTAGACTCCTAATAAATTAAACTCATGGTGCTTAGATATATGCATGATCTATACCACTTCTGAACTGGACTCAATCTGGAATCTCTATAATAATAGAATCAGAAAGCTATATGTTCAGAGTCTTTTAACCTGACATACTGCCATTTTCTCATGCTGTACAAGACTATCTCATTAACGCTCATTATTTTCGTCTGTTGCAGTTTTTTCATACATAATGAGTAACTTATCATGTTATGTAGGAGTTACTATCGATGCTCGAATCCTGGATGCCCGGTTAAAAAACACGTAGAGAGGGCATCTCACGATCCGAAAGTGGTTATAACCACATATGAGGGACAACATGACCATGATATGCCTCCTTCAAGGACTGTTACTCATAACACGGCCGGACCAAGTGTTCATGCAACAGCCCATAACGACGGGGCAGGCACGAAATCAGAGGAAAGTAATGCTGTTTCCCTTGATATGGCCGTTCATGCCAGTTCAGGTCCTGAATTTGAACCAAACGGTGAGTCAAGAACTAAATCAAGAGTAAGTAGCGTTGTTGGCTTTGAAATGGTTGTCCATTCTAGTTTGGGTCCTGAAGGTACATCAAATGAACAACTGAAAGGCAAGCTGAGTGCTGAGTCAAGAACTAAATCAGAAGGAAGTGATACTGTTTGCCTTGATATGGTTGGTTGTTCATGAAACTCCAGGGCTTGAGGAGACTAATAAATAAACGAGCGACAAACACCCAAGTGCAGATCCTGTCCAAAGCTGGCTCGTGATGCTGGTTCTGATTGCAGCAAGTCACATATGCCCTTATGCATGGTATTTCTTGACACGGATCAGCACAGGCATGTGGGTAGTAGGGGTTTTCTTTTTTATTATCCCCTTGTCTTCTTCTTGGGAGTTTGTAATGCCAATAATTGGCAAGAAAATATTGGATGAGCTGCATGAGCATCATCAGGTTTGTAAAAAATTATTTCTTTGGGTCAAATAATAACAAATTTAGATTTTCTCCGAGTGTCTAACATATGAATATGATGGCTGCTTTAGTCATTTTCTTGTCAACAGCATGGATACTCCCCACCCCCCCCCCTCCCCCACACACCTCTACACACACACACCTCTACACTCTCTACTCTTCTGCTTCATGATGCCTTGCTGTGTCATTCGTTAATTTTTTTGGGAACCAGTAACATCTATGGAGTCAATTTTTTATTTTTTATTTTAATATTATTATGA
Organism: Alnus glutinosa; assembly: GCF_958979055.1. Lineage (NCBI taxonomy): Eukaryota > Viridiplantae > Streptophyta > Magnoliopsida > Fagales > Betulaceae > Alnus > Alnus glutinosa. Next base: position 1,241,129 of record NC_084887.1, on the reverse strand, counting down.
TTATAATTATTCTTCAAAATAAATACATTACCAAACAACTCAAAACACAAAGCACTTTTTATAAATTTGTATTATTCTTTTGTTGTAGGAATTATTTAACAAAACATGTGCATAATTTTGGCAGAAGTAAGAGCTGGCTTATTATTTATTAAAAAAAAGTAGAGCATGAGCGATTGCACCGTGCGCAGCTATCCCTGTCCTGGTTAAGGTGGCCACGTGGCATCTCAATTTGGTTGGGTGGCCCCGCAACCACCCCAACATGGTTAGGGTTGCCACATGGCCACCTCTATTTGGTGGCTACTTGTCTTGGTCTGGATAGTTACGTGGCACCCATGTATTGACTATGATTGTTGCGTGGGCACCTCTCTTCTCTACTGTGAATGGCTAAATGATCACTTTCTTTTTATTATCTTTTTAAATTTTGTTTTTACAAGTAAGACTCTACGTATGTTTGGGTAACATTTGGGTTTCTCAAAATAAGTATAAAAACATTTTTTCAAATATAGACCCTATAAAACAGCACCTTTTCAAATACTTTAAGACATGCTACATCCATGATGCCATTTAGGGGGTATGTGCAAAAGCCTATACATGGTCAATGCGTTGCTTTAGGGTTTGTGAAATACAGTTGTAATATACTAACATAAAACGGCAAACCACCCTAGGGTGATGGTTCAGTGTCCTAACGGAATTTTTAAAGTGGTCAGGTATACATTAAGGTATGAGTTCGAATCTCCACAATAGGAATCTTCATGTTTGATTAGTGTAAACCACCATGGGTTTCATTGATATCCTGATGGAGTTAGGTCAGGCTATGACTTAATTGGACTTGAAAGAGTGTCTGTGGTTTCTAATGGACAGGTACTACCATGGTCATATATAGATAAAATAGCCACTCTGATCGTCCCCCTCTTACCTTCTTTTAATTAGAAAACAAAACATAAAAAGGCAAAATCATGTCTATTATAAGAAGTCATACCATTGTGCGTTGGCTTTGGTAGTTTCATGCTCCATTCCAACCCGATTGGGTCAGATTCTGAAAAAAGACCGGTCGAAAGGCCTTTTCAAATTCTAACAAAAGTCGGGTTGGAAGTTAGAAGCCTAATAGATTTTTCGACAAATTTCAACCTATCATTTTTTTATTATTTGAAAAAATATATTATAAAATGACGCTGTTTTGATAATAACAATTTTTAAGCAGATTTTTCTTGAATAAAAAACGGCGTCATTTTGAAATATGTATATATCCCTATTTCTTTCCAGTCTCTCAGTGTCGGAATGGAGAGGTCCATTGTTTTACAAGGGGCAAAATTGTTCAAAATATTGAAATGACAATTTTTGTCCCTTGTAAAAACAAAAGACCAGTTCCTCTCCATTTCAAGTGAAATGAACAGGTCAGGCTTCCCTCAAGTTGTCTCAAATAATCACTATTTCCAAATCTCTATTTCTGACTCCATCAGAGTCCGTGCCGGTGCCCACCCCTGAAATAAAGCCAACCTTCCTTGATGATGTGTAGGTCATGTACCTAATCTAAGCGCCAAGGTAGGATAGGTGGGATCGAAGATAACGCATATTCCAAAACCAATATCCAACTTTCTTAGAAAATAAACATTGATGTCAAAATACTCAAAAAATTACATCCATGATGAAACCCTGCAATTGCACCAGCAATCAGTTTCTTCCTCAGCCTGCCAAACAAGAAAGTTCAGGGCATTAACATGGTCTCAATGAAAGCTCTGGTCCTTTGGTGCTCAGTTTTCACTTCCTAAGAAAATGCATCAATTGGTGCCCAGTTTTCACTTCCATGCACAAGAAGCAACCAAATATCTATTCCTCCAGCCGAGATAAAGAGCTCCATCTCTTTCTTCAAGCCTATATTTGTCACAATAGTTCTCCAGCAGTGATTTAATGGTGCCATTCACCAAGGGGCTTAGAGGGTATGGAGTGAATCCGGCCATTTTGAACCGCAACCTCCACTTACCAAGAAGCTCATGCCGTTCCACTCTCTCAGGCCCCTCACAGGCTATTATGTTAACCACCTCCCTTGCCAAGCAGTGCTGCTCGACATTGATCCGCTCCTTACGGTCCCTTGGAAGGGTGGCATCAATCGACTCGAACATAGCTGTGTAGTAGTTCAGTGTTTCAAGGAACCGCGGATAGAATGCAGCAGTATTCGTGTTAGATTCTTGCTCAACAAGGGTCACCACCTTCGGAGACAGGCTTTTGACCAGCCTCAGTAGCCTGTCCCGATGATTCTGAGTGCTGACACTCTCATCAGCCATGTGGTGTAGCATGAATGCAAAGTTCACAGCCAGAGTTTCCCCAGGTCGAACCCCAAGATTCTCTAGCTGGACATCACAACCAGACATGGCTGCAGCATGGAACTCAAATGGCACCTTAACAGACTTTGCAAGCTTAGATAGCCTCTTCCCCACAATATCTAGTCCTCCTCCACGAGCGTAAGCCGACATGGAATCATCGATACCTGTTATGCGGATGTGGGGTGGCCCGCCAGGCCTCGCTGCAAAAGCCTGGATCAAAGTGACCCATTGACTCCCCTGGGCAATTTGGAAATCAATAATATGAACTCTGTTTTCATCCTTCATAGCTTCTGCAATGGCTCCATTTGCAGACATATAGCCAAATTTGAAGTAAGGGCAAACCTCAAAAAGAATGTGCATGTAAGAGAGGAGTTCCACGCTTGCTGGTTCTTTGCATCTCAATGCTTTGCAAATGTTACTCCCTGAGGAGGCCAGCCGCGCAACAAGCCCTTCCAACATGTATGCTCCCAACCTTTGAAGTGGTTCACCAGTAACAGAGACCATTTGACGTAATTCATCCATCAACCATTGTGCCATTAACAGATCACTATCTGATACTGCTTTTGCACAGAAGATGAGGATCTGCTTCAAGTCCCTACTAGAAATTGCCTCCATTATTTGTCTCCAGCTGTCCATTTCCGGTGCGGTATTGTTTATGTCCTTCTGGAAGGAGCTATCATAGCTGTCAAGAAAGTTGGAATCGGGACCCAGCATTTCAGTTTCCAGTTCTTTCAGCTTGTGCTTGAAGTCATTTCCTTCATCAGTTATGCAGGATCCACTTATAGAAGAGCCATAGGTATTGTCAGGGGAATGGTGCTGGTCAGCAGGGTGTGACTGAGAATCTTGCTGTGACAGCGGGCTTCCATTGGGTGTGAAACTGACAGTTGATGGGGAATTATAAACAGCATCACCATTTGCTGGGGATGACTCCAAAGTGCAATACCGTTCGTAGAAGTTTCGAGCCAAGGAGTTGGTCCCTTGGCTGCAATCATTGTAGCGTAGCTGGTGGTCGAATGTTCGAAACTGAGGCAAGTAGTAGGCCTCAACTTCTCGAATTGGTTGATGGTACAATCCGTTGGACATGCTCGAACTTCTTTGCTGCTGTGATGCTTGCATTGAAGAATAATTTACTCAAGAGATTCTGCCAGGTCCCCCTATAATGGTCCAGGGAGTCTTTTCAGGGCAGGACTGCTCTTAAAATCAACTTTCCAGAATGTGGCCTGTTATCGCTCCTATTTGGTATTGATGCAGCAAGGTTGAAAACCTCGGCTTTATTCCATAATGCAGCCGAATATCTGTATGACAATAACAGGCCTTGGTTACACCAATATCAGAAACTGCATAAATTGTGTCTAAATTTTCAGATGACCTCTATGGAGAAGATACATACTAACAGACTAAACATTGTTTGCAGAGAGTAACAAAACATATAATCATGAATAAAATCACATTCATGGAATTATGTGGCACCATATGCCATCGAATATTAAACGGGAATTTCACATCCCTAGACTAAATTCATATTCTCATACACTGCAAAGGAGTGGCTGTTGAATTGTTTAGTTGGTAATCCTAGGGCATAAGCATATAATAACTATTGTCCAAAAAAACATTTTCTTTTGCTTCGACTTCTCTTCTTTAAATTTTCTTCAATAATATCTATTTAAGAAATTTCCATACAAAGTTTAGAAACTTGTATCTTATTGTTCACAATTGGAAACAGTTCTATGCTCAAGTGGTCAAAACTTGTATTACTCCAAATGCAAGTTGTAACTTTGTGCATTTTAATGCCCTTAACACAATTACACACCCCTTTCACATTCACCAAGTGTTATTGCCAATTAATCAGTAGTTTATCTTCCTTTATCCCTATCACAAATAATAATAATAATAATAATAAAAATAAAAATAAATAAAAATAAAATCAAAGACTTCCCCATGTTCTAGATCTATTCAAAATAAGAAATGAATACACAAGTAGGAATTAGGAAAATAAACAATCGCGTAACTGGTAAATTGCAAAACTTTCACAAACGATAAGAGTTCAATCGGTTATAATTACATGATTAAGAAAAGTAGAGCATTAACTGGTTGAAATTTCAAAAAAGTATCAGAAAATGCAAGTAAGGTATGTGTTCCCATTACAACTGAAACAGCTAACAAGCTACAAGCTGAGCTACACAACATAAGAGGTCTCTAAAACTAATTGAGAAGTAAAACCTGGTAAGGTTAAGCATTCTTAAATTCTCTTTTACCCCCTTACCATGGTATGTTGCTTCCTTTCTCACTCTGCATTAAAAGTTACACAATCTTCAACTAAATGCATCACAAGAGTAAAGTTCTTACAAAACAATTAGCAATTTTAAAGGTCATAATTTTTGAAAGAAGTATCTGTTAGAATTCTGTATACTCTTTAACATGTAGAATCAACCTTGCAAGATAAAATAAACAATAGCAACATTTCAGCAACCAAATCATCAGCCATCCTACCCTGACAGAAAGGCAAAGTGCTTAATTACTAGCCACAATACCAGTAGATTGGAATTAATTTCATTCACCTCCCACACCCCAGACACGCAAATCCTACTTTGCAAATGGAAAAGCTTTACAATCAGCAAATGAGTTCAGTTCTAATAATCTCATTCCTTTAACTGGTCTTCAACTCTCTCTCTCTCTCTCTATCACCCACTCACACGCACCCAAAAACAGACACTGGCAATCCAGGTACAAGCCACTTAGAGAGGGAAAAAGGTTCGAACTTCAATCTTACATGATGAAAGAAATTCAAAAGAAAGAACAATAACCAAAAAAAAAAATGCATAATACCTTTAAAAGATCCATCGCCGTCCCATTTTCTTTCCTTTTTTCTTTGTATTTTTATTTTCTTTGGTAAGTCTCACCAACCCATTTTCAGCAATACTGAAACATCTATGAGAAAAATGACGGACGGTTGGACCTCATAATTTGCCCACAAAGAACAGATTTTTACATACCCATTAACATCAGATGAAGACAGAGAACTCAAAGGAGAGAGCAGCTTAGCAAATGAACTATAGTTTCAATTATGGTTATCGTTTCAATATTATATCAGTTGTTGTCAAACCCACCTTACTTGAGGAATTTCAAAGGTTAGAATTCCACTCTCGGACCAGTCTTGCAGAGAGAGAAAGAGAGAAAGAGAGAGCAGAGCAGAGACCCAGTTAAAGATAAACCGCCTGTATAATGTACAAATAGTGCATTAGCAAAAGCCCTGCGATTACTGTAAAAACTACATAACTACCACTTTTATGTGCTGCAATGAAGTAAATCTATTATATATGTATTTTATCAACGCTCCAATCTATTGAGAATAATGTGAAAAAATTGACTATGGGCATCAAAATGAATGGCCTTTCGTCTCAAAAAAAAGAAAAAAAGAATGGCCTTTTATACGTATTATATAGAATACAGAACTTACCAAATAATGGGTCTTGATCTTTTACATTATGGCTTTATTTTGTGTCATGTATTTGTGCATGCACTAAATAAGATAGATGGGAGTGCCACGCGTCTCCAAATGTTTTGTGCGCATAGAAAATAAGACGTAAGTCTCACTCTTAATTTATCACCAATATAAGGGCCGGCTCAATAATAAGACAAGCTAAGCCTTCGTCTAATGCCCCCTCATTTATAAAGCCCCTAAAAAAAAGCCATTTATATTAAATTTGTCCAAAAAATAAGTAAAAAAAGGTCAAGGGCCTTAATAAATAAAAAATAAAATGAGAGGAAGTCATTTGACGTTCTAGTATTTTGAGCAGTGGTGGTTATTTTAGCCATTCAAAATATATACTTGTTTATTTATTTATTTTTTAATTTTAACTATTAGTTTTTCAATACAAATTTCAATAGATTATTTATTTCACTTTCTACTTTTTTTTAAATATTTTTAATGTATTTTTTATTGTGAAAGTTAAGGGAGGGAGAGGGGGAGAGAGAAAAGAAAAAAAGATTAAAATGTGTTAGAGTGAACTTTCATCTAATAAAATGGATGGGATGGGTTTCGCGGCGCGGGGGGGGGGGGGTAGGCCATGGCCCCCCTCCTCAATTCCAAAAAAAAAAAAAAAAAAGAAGGTAAAAACTAAAAATTTTAAGGTAAAAAATAAAAATTTAACCTACTGGCTCATACCAACTAATTTTTTTGCTCCTGGCCCCTCCCCACAAGAGCTTTTTGCTTCGTCCTTAGCTGGAGGGATAAAATAGTTCATAATAACAATATTTAACTATTATGAGTCATATAAAAGGTCTTATAGAGATGCTACGAGGGCTTAGGAAAAAAGTGATGTAGTGTGTTTAAAATGTTAAAAGATTCCAAACTAAATTATGACCCACATTTTTTTTGTATTTCTTCTTCCTCATATTTTCTTTCATCACTTGTATTTTTTAATTCATGGTTCTATCATTATTTATTTCTTTGATATTTTGTATTTTATAGTTATTATTAGACATCGTTGATTTTAGTTATTCATTGTTACAAATTTCAATAGCCTATTGTTACGGTTCGGTTATTTTAGTACACAATTAATTAAACCATAGTTACAATCGACTATATTATAAAAAAAAAAAAAAAAAGATAAAATGAATTAATCATATTATCTATTGAAAATAATATTTTAAGAAAATTTGAACATAATAATTTGATTTTTAATTTTACATCTCATAAAAGTTAGAAGAATGATTCTTAAATTAATTTTTAATATACAAATTTATTATATTAAAATTTCAATTTTTTTTTTTTAAAAAAAATCCTCATTTTAATTTTTTGCCTTAGGTCCCAATATTCATTGAGCTGTCCCTAAGCAATATGGTAATTGGTAAGTGAAAAATACCCTTATTATAAAAACGAGGTCAAATGGAACTTAGAGCTAACAACCACCACTACAATAACAAAAGTACATTATTATTATTATTAAGTGTACATTAATAATTGTTCTTTAATAATGTTATTTGATAACTAAAGTTTGCTTTCAAATCAGTACTAGGTTAGTTGAGTCTGAATGGAGAGATCATTAAACTAGCAATTAAAGATTTTGTTAGGATACCATGGCATCTTAGTTTGAGAAAAGCGATTATCTTAATCAAGTAAAATGAAAAAAAAAGTCATTTTATAGTTAAGATTTTATTCTATATATTTAATGGCGTAAATTATGCCACATAATAAATAATTTGTCATATTATTTAGAAATTCAAATGAAATAAAATTATAATCATAAAATAATTCATATTTATTTGAAGTGAAATGAAGAGGATTCTTAGTTGGTTTTAAGTGTAACCATCCCTAGCTACTACATAGCACATATATGAGTTCAATTAAATTTCTCTCTTAGGTTCATGATATTGTTATGAACTACTATAATGGTCCATGACAATCCTCACAACTATGTTTTGAAACTTTTTTTTTTTTTTTAGTTGGACTATATAATGCTTTTGCATACAAAATTTTAAATTGATTTGAAAGGACCCATATTGAAAAGTTAAACTTTATAAATAGGGAAAATTCCACCTAATTTCTTTGAACTTCTACTATTTTTCCAAGTTCCATGACAAAATTTAAAAATTTTCAATTTAGTGTATCGAATTTAAAAAAAAAAATTGGAATCTCTCCCATCTGTTAGGATTTTTCGTTAAATCCTAACGGAGGGGTAATAATTTCCCAAAATGACCTTATTTTTTTTTTTTAAAAAAAATAATTGTAATTTAAGGGTAATTTTATAATTTTATAAAGTTTATAGGGGTATAAGGGTCATTTTATCCTTTAACCGTCTCATTTAACCACATACCCTAAAGAGAGGGGGTGAGATTGATTGCAAAAATTGAAAGTTTGATACACTGATTTTAGAGTTTTAAAACTTTTAGGAGGAGATTGTAAAAGTGATGAAAGTTCAAGGGGAGTTAAGTGAAATTTTCTTTTATAAATATTTTGTTAAAAATTTGGTAATTATATTGAAAGTTCTAACAAGAGTTAATATTGTGCATCCACCTCATATTAATGAAGTTATTCTTCTTCCTTCTTCTTCTTCTTCTTCTTCTTCTTTTTTTCTTCTTCTTTTTTTTTTTTTTTTTTTTTTTTTTTAATATTAAGAGTAATGCTAGAAAATATACTTATATTTTACCCTTATACAATTATGTTGACATGACAGTGTCAATCAGCCATTGATTTTTTTTTTATTATTATTATTTTAAAAAACAATGGTTAGTTGACACTATCACATCATCAATTTGAGATAGTACTGATAACCTGGTAGGTAAAAATATGGTTTATAGTATTACTCTTTTTTCAAAATATGTGGAAGAGCCAGGCTCCCTTGACCCCCTAGATCAAGAATATGATTCTCTCTATTTCAAATTAAATGAAATTTTAAAGTTGGTACATCTAACAGAATACATGATGTCAATATTGACACATTTTTAAAAAAATTTAAATAATGCAGCATTACATACACCGTTAAATGTGCAAATTTTAAATTTTGACCATAAAATAGATGGTAGCAATTTTAAATAAAATATAGAAGATACTTGTCCCTTTATATCATTCCTTTATGCCAACCATAGTCGTTAAATTTAATTAAAACTAACCCAACTAAACTACCTACTTAATAGTTAATAGCATGTTTAATGAAGTCATAGCCGAACCATAATCCCTATGGACTGTTGACATGGATTAGATGCTGCACATGTCTAACATAGTCATAAATTCTAGTGTTTTTTTTTTTTTTTTTTTTTTTGTATGTCCTTAATGCTCAATTTATTTCAACGTAAAATGTTTTTCGTTGTAAAATATTTGAAGGAAAATTATTTTCTAGAAAATATTTTATGTATAAAACATTTTTCAGCTTTTGGTGCGTACAGAAAATCACATATATTTTTTTATATTTTCATTCAATGATATTAATTAATAAAAATCAATTTTTATCTACAACATAAAAAAATTAATATAAAATGATACTTGGTGGTGGTCTGAGAGTGGTCTAGGGGTGTCTCGGTGGTAGTTTTGAGGTGGCTTAATGATTATTTGGCGTGGCTCGGTGTGTGGTCCAAGGGTGTCTCACTGGTGGTTTGGGGTTGTTTGGTGGTGGTCTGGGAGTAGCTCGATGGTGGTGGTCTGACGGTGGCTAGGGGGTGATTTAATGATTGTCTGTGATAGTTTGAGGGTGACTCGATAGTGGTCCGGAGTGACTCGATAGTGGTCCGGAGTGACTCAGTGATGGTTTAGTGGTGGCCTAACAGTAGCCTGGGGGTGGCCTATTAACGGTCCAAGATAGTTTGGTAGTAACCTAGCAGTAGCCCAAATTTATTTTTATGGTGGTTCAATGATGGTCTAGCAATTGGAGAAGGAATTTAACAATGGTGCTGGGGGGCATGAAAGGGTAAGATTGAAATTGTGTTTGAAGATGGAGGTTATTTTTGGGTTGAAAAGAAGATGGGGTCTAGTGTGGGTCCTCTGGGACAGTGGCCCCACAGGGTTGATCAGAGAGAATCTTACGTTAAAGGTGTAAATGACGTTGGAAGATGTGCATTCCACTTCAGCTAACATGCACCATCTGCAAAAATGCCCCTTTCAGTATCTTTCAATATTTAAAAATTGCCCGTTTGTAGCATCTTCTTGACTTCTTCTATGTAAATTGTAATAATATATATTATACATATTATTAATAAAAATAGGTATAAATATAATCCAAACAAAAGGATGAAAACATCCTCTTACAATAGTGCATCCCCATGCAATGCTAGGGGTACAAATACAATAGCTTTAAATTAGATTAATCATTAAAAAATTGTCAAAAACTGTCTTATAATTTTAAATAGAAATTTAGATTTCATATTCACAAGTTGTTTTACCTCCCTATACACGGTTACCTCTCCGCCAGCTCTTTTGACACCATCGAGCTCTTATCTTACTATCGTAGTCGTTTCATTACGTACGGCGATTTAATCACACCCCCAATAGCCAAAGGCAAGATGGGAGATCAAAAGGAAAGAGAAGACCGAAGAAAAGAAAATGACAATCAAAGTAAAGCTAAGAGTTCATTAATTGGTCAAGTAAAAATGATTTGTTATTATTTATATGTTTTTTGAGGGTTAGAATTTGTTTATAATGTAATGATCTCAACACAATCTAATGTTTAATTACTTCATGTATAGAACTAGTAAACGCATTTTTCTTCTATTTTCTTGCATTTTTTGAACCCTTAACATGCCTTTAGCTACAAAGAAAGAGTGTCGTTGAATCCACATATATTCTAAAATTCGACAACTCACCCACTTCCCACTGAGAAAAAAAAAAAGAAAAAAAAAAAAGAAAAAGAAAAAAGAAAAGTAAACAGTGTGATGAATTGCATGTAGACATCCTCATTGTTGGGACTTGGTATCCCATTTGCTAGTTTTGTCCCCTCACTTTATGCGCATGCTAACATAAGACATTATATATATATAGTTTTGAATTTTGTGAGATCATATGCTAGAGGAACCATAAATTAAGATATTATATAATATATATATACATATATATTAAGCACTTTTTCTAGAAGAACCATAAATTAAAGAAGGGTTATTTTTTTTTTTTTTTAAACTCAAAACATCTATCCTTGAAGCTGACAAGCTAGCTTTCTAGCTTGCTTTGGGGATAATGATAATGATAATCCACTGATGTAATCTAGCAAGTTGCAAGTGATCCTCCACCTCTCGAAAATGTCCTTGGAACCAAATGGGCAAAAGATCTGATAAAAAGGGTACCTTGTTGCTTCTTGTCCCTCCAAAGTGGGTGTTCCTCATGGCCCACACTTATCTTCTTCGGACACCCTTTCTTTGTTGATTGCCCATTTGGGATTTTGTGTTTGTTCTTGTATTTTCGTATGTGTGAGAAGGAGAGATTACAGTCTTAGGATTTTAAATTTCAAGAAGTTCGATTTTAAAACGCGATTTTTAAAAATGGAGTTAAGGGTTTGGTAGAATCGCAGATTAGCCTTTAAAATTATATGTTTAAAAAAAAAATACCTTTTGTTTGCGATTTGAAAAAACGATTTTTTTTTGCATTTTCAAATTACAATTTTTTAAAAACGTAATTCCAAACGATTCATTTTCTGCGATTTGATTTAAAATTGCAATAACAAACGCAACATTAACGTCATCTAAAATGGTTCAAATACTTTGGTTAGATAATCGACAACCCAATAGTAAGAATATTAGCTTGTCACCACCATTGATTTCCCTTTTAAATATAATTTTCGATCACAATGTTTTGTAAGGTGCTTGCCAAACAAAAAAGATTATATTAAGGTACCAATTAATGATTAAAGGTCACACCTGTTTTTCCTGAGTGGAAACGACCATTGGCTTCTTCTTTCAAGATTAATTTTGATACTGCCATTAGGGATACTTTTTCTACTCAATCGGCCGTTTGTCGAGATTCAAAAGGCTCGATTATTCATTGTTTGGCTCAAGTTAGTCCTCCTTGTACTGCTATTTATGGTGAGGCCTCTGCGGCTCTTCTTGCAGCTCTATTGTCCCTGTCCCTCAAGCTTCCATCAGTTATCTTTGAAGGTGATTCTCTTATGGTAACTCTTGCCATTAACAATCCTTCTATCACACAGGATTGACGAATCTCTTCAGTTATTTCGGATTTTCTCTCAACCATCCCATCCTCGACCAGCTGGTCAGCTAGTCATATCAACCGAAGTGCAAACTTCTGTGCCCATCATGTGGCATCCTGGGCCGCAACTAGATTCTCGTCTAGCTGCATTTCCTCTCCATCCTGTTTACCGATTTCTTTTCCGCCATGTTTAGGAAAGAAATCTTCTGCTTCTTTCTTTGTACCTTGATTTGTTTTTTGTTGTTTCTGATTGTACTTAAAAAAAAAAAAAAAAAAAAAAAAGGTACCAAATAATGACATGAGAATATATTTCAAAAAGTTTATTAGATAATGTTTAGGGCATCACATTCCAATCTTAATGTCTAAAGATTCTTCTGTTGACTGTACTTGCTAAATATCTATGATATCCTTTGGTTTGATTAGCCAAAACATTTTTTTTGGAGGAATAAAATATCAATCAAATTATAATTGTTCATTAAGTCTCTTATGGTTGATTACCATACCATCTTTTGCTCTTGAAATTTACTATGGTTTTTTTACCATAAAAGCTAAACTAGAACGAGGACTCTTAGTCTTTTTTATAGCACATGATGACGTGATTTTCATGTGTATTTTTTAAAATGTACGTGAAAATTAAATGCTCTATTAATAGAGTTCTTCAAACTTAATTTGAAAGAAAACTTTGTTCCTATTGTATTTATATGAAAATCTTTGTATGATTGAAGTACATAGTTTTTCATGTAAGTTTCTCATGGAAAATTTTCGTGGCAAATTACAATGACTTAGAGACATGAAACTGGTCTTCTTCATTTTTATTTATTTATTTATTTTATGATTACAATGACTTAGACAAATGGAATTGGTCTCTTTTTCTTTTTTTTCTTTTTTATGATTGACTTCTAATGTTTTCATTTGACATTAATATTTCTTAATTTTTTTTTCTTTTTATATCACGTTAATTACTTTTTATTACTATTAAAAAAAAATACTACTAAAAAGTTTACCAAATACACCTATAAACTCCATGAAAACTCAATCTTCATCCTAGTAAGAGATTACGATCTTCTACAATTTTAAAGAAATTTGAGATTCTCAAATTATGTGAATTCAAACCTGACGTGAAAAATACTACATATTAAATATATAACATATTATCGAGAAAAATAAAAAAAAAATAAAAAATTAAAAAATTAAAAAAAAAAAAACAGAAAAGAAAATGAGAGAGAGGCAAAGTGATAATGAGAGCTTGACTTTGCATTGCAAATTTCCCTGTCATCACGCCGACCATGTTAAGCCTTTTGGGAGATTGACTGCACCAATTTTCAGCCTCGGCATTTGCAGGCCTTTGTGTTTTGTCCTTTTCTCTCCCCCAAAGTGGAACCCATTCCAAACTTCCAACGGCTCCCACAACCCATCTTGCTTTGCATTTTCGGTCACATGTGGACCCTTTCTCGCACATTATTGTGTCTATTTTTTGGAATTCTTTGCTTCGATTATTGGGCTTCTTAGTTTATTCACTCATGTTGTGGCACAAGTAATTGAGACCTCCACGAGTTTAATTCTAAGAAATAATTAATGCATTTCTTTACGAGTATACAACTTTTTACCACATTTTGTTCTTTTAATAAATTAATGTGGTAGTCTATGGAGCATTTATCACATTAGTTACTTGAACAATCAGTTGTTCGGTCACCGTACTCCACGTCAACGGAACCTACAATAAGAAGAAACAGACACGAGTGGTCTCATTAGGCGGGTCAAAAGCCTGGAAAAATTTAAAAGGTGGTTGTATGATGATAGAATGAATGTAATAGTTTGCATACCTTCGATAGCTCTTAATCTTCATGTCATGAGCTCTTTTTCTTCCGTATGGACAGTGTTCTGATTGGACGTGGTGTTTGGTCACTAATCCTGAATAATTGCATCTCATGTCGTGTTTTACCTGATGTAGTGATACACGGTTATGGCAAGGCCACAGTGTCGAATTAAATGCTACATGCTATTGTTGCAGGGAGGTAAGGTGTGGCGTATGTACCGAAGTGTGGTGTTGTGTGATATTATGTCGAGAATAAGAAAAGTGATTGAGGTGAGGTTGTTAGATGGCTACGTGACTATGTCAAGCTTTGCATACCTTTCGTGTTAAGGAAGCAAATCGACTTTGACAAAATTAATTGGTATAAAGTCGTTGGGCTCCTCATAGGCTTGATTGGGCGTGGGTCGCCTGCCCCTTGGGTGGGTCTCGTTCGCTCTATCTCGGGCTTGGAGGCCCACTACTAGGAGGAACTATTTTTTGCTACACCAGTGTTAAACAATTAAATTTGATTGTGGCTGACATGACAACATCAGTGGACTATTACATCAATTTGTAAGTATACGTTGTACTTATCACATCAGCTATTAAACAATAAAATTTAATTATAACTAAGATAACAGTACTGTCACCTGAATTGACATGTTAGTTTATTAAAACTACCACATTATTTTATAAATAATTGTAATAAAAGCTATAATACTCAACAATGTCTTTATCTAAAACAGTTCATCAAACTAATCACGCTTATCATTATTAATATTGAACCCTTATCCAATTGGAGCTTTTAGAAAGGAGAGCTACAAGAAGTGGTGATTAGAGGGGTCTTTGCAATAACCCTTTTTATCCTAGTATTTAGAAAATAAAAAGGCAAACCTATAAGCTCCACTAGGCTTGTTATGTTTATATAATGATGATGATCACTTCATCCCCTCAATGTGAAGGACTTAGATCCAACACCTATATTGCATTTAGGTTGCTGACTGTTTTTTTTTTTAGACTATAGAAAATAATAAATTAAATTATTTAATAAATACTTTAACACCTCTTTCACATATAGACTCAAACTCCACATCTGCCCAAACCGTCAAATATTTACTTGAATAGGAGTAAAAATTATGGAGTCAAAAAGTTCGAACTCAAAACACCTGCTAATACCATGTTAGGAAAAATGAATTTAATCGATATTAATAATAAACATAACTTTGTTGCCCTCTTTTTCAAATTTTTTATTATATTAATATAAAAAAAATATAAATTAGTACCTTAACTATAGTCAACAAGGATACAGGGAACTTGAAGTCTCAACCTAAAGTCACTGATTAGAATCCATAGAATATCTAAACAAATGGAGGTTGCAGTACAAATCACAATCCAAGGACATGTAACATGATTTCATGAGAAAAATTCAAACTGTAATGATGTTAGTATACATTCTTTGAACCTTCTTGGGCCTCTCATATTCTTAATCTCTTCAGGACATTCTCGAATTCAAATGCATACAAAAGTAAACAATTCAATTCTCTTTTAATTCATTTAAAAAAAATAAAAAAAAAATAAAAAAATCGCCCACAGTGTCACAGTTTCACGAACTCTTCAACAGGATTAATTTATGTTTGATTCCACGCCAAAATCTATAATATTTTGACTTCAATGGAAGACCATATTGGGGTTATAAATAATTCTTCAAGAGACCCTAGAATAAGAATAATCGACAGGAAAATCATAAAGTTGACTGGTGCTGCAGAGTTGTGTTGCTTCAATCCTTTTCAAAATGTTCAAATCAAGAACAAAATTTCTTTTTCTTTCATCGAAAGTGGATTTATTCTCTCCGAGAAAGATGAGACCCCACAAAGAGAAATACTTTATAGACTCCGCACTTAGTTTTTGACGTGTTAGTAAAAATCATTATGTATTTTTATTTGTTATTTTATTTAATTGTAATTTTTACTGTCACGTTAAATAGTGAGTACTTGAGAATATGTGTAGCATTCATCTCTCACAAAATTAGTCAAATGTTAATAGACTAAGCCAATATGATCGAGTCATACCGTATTCAAGAAATGAGACCAAGAATTGCACACTTTCTTGCTGTAAATCTCATATGCAGTCAGTGGTCCAATTAACCATCCGATTGGTTTACAAGCCCCCATCAAGGCAACACTTTCTTTAGCCTTTTGGTCAAGAAACTACGAAAAATTGATCGTTTTGGATTGGTTGAACTTATGGGTTCAAAAGCCCATATAACCGACATACCAATTCGCTAACTCGAGCTCACCAAACCATTGGTACACAGAATCTCTCCCGTACCTCTTCCACGTCACTTGGGCTACTTTTATAACCACCTCATGAGCCCCGAATCTCAAGCAGAGGGCATGATGGGAAGTGGAGGAACGTAAAATAAGCCGCTCCGAAAACCATCGCCATAAAGTAATTACTAGTGATAAGCAGTTGAGTGCAGGTCATTATAAAAGATAACTTATGAAAACTAGGTAAAGGGGACTTTTTGGTCTCCACCCAAAACTTTGTCGTATTTCTATTTCGAGCCATTTTCTTAGATACATATTGACTTAAACATCAGTCATCCCCAATTCGATAGTCAATAATTGTTGACGGAATCTAGCTGAAACAACTTGTTCTTCTCGAATACCTCGATAAAGGGATTTATTATATATGTAAGAAAAGACAATGGCGTAACAATGGGAATATAAATTTGTTGATCATCTCAGCACCTGAAGTCTAAGAAGAGTGATTTCTGCTGGTCTTTGTTTAAATCGTCGTACTGGACAAAAACCTTTTTTCTATCTTTAATTGCCGTGTCAATGTTTTAGTAGGGCCTTACGACCAGTTTGTCTTCCTCAATACTTTAATCCATCAATCACGGAATAAATTTTTTTAGCTCAATAAGCCATTGTTGGCACACAAACATTACAACACAGAGATTGTACTTCAGTTTCCTTTACCTTTGTCTCAGACTCTCAAGCCATTCTCACTTGTGCCACTCATTGGATTTGGAAGTTCTCGCATGGTATTAATTAAACGATCAAATTGATCAACATTTTCTATCGGCTTAAGCTTTAGGAATAAGTCATGATTTTTTTAACATGGTATCAGAGCGGAGATCTTAAGTTCGAACTCTGAGTCCACAATTTACCCTTGTTTCAATTGAATATTCTATATATTGGGTTATAAAGCTTACGGGTTTAGACCCAACTATGCTATATTAATCACCGACAATTGTGACATCTTTCTTGTTTTGGACTCAATCTTCACGCGTGTATACTTTACATTTTCGTGAAAGAATATCTGCGGACAAGGTGGTTTAATTTTCTACATTTCTAGTCACATATTCAACCCTCATCCATACTTTTGCTGATCTCCAAAATCAATGGAGGAGATGGATCTTGTGCATAAGATCTATAGAAATAGTGGTATCAATCAGCTAACAAAAAAGTTCTCATTGTTATCACTTCATCACCTGAGTGGTGGGTGCAAAAATGGACCATTCCTTTTCTGCCAGTGAGGCACTCTTTGGGACCATTCCTTTTCTGCCAGTGAGGCCACTAGTAACATAATAAACATTCAATAACAGAGATTTAAGTTTCAACCACACATCTGTAATCTTATTGAGTGGTCGGTGAAATTGTGGACAAATGTGAAGCTAGAAGTCGAAACCTGGCCACAGACAACATTAGTGTCATAATCATGGGGCATGTCATCCGAGGTGCTCAATCAGTGATGGAAATACAAGCCAAGCCCCCACCTACTTTTCCAATTAGAAGAACACCTACCCTTGTGCATGTGTAACCCTGCTTCCTCTTCTGGTTGATCTTATAAAAACTAGAGGAAGGAAGCCCAACCCAATAGCAGCTCCATCATTCAGAATTAATTCTAAGTTTCCAAACCCAAGCATGTTATTTGCCTATTATTTCTACATATAGAATGTTGAAGCAATTTTTCGGACGGTCAGACTGGCGACGGGACTCCTACAAAATAAGATAAAGAGTTACAGAAAACCACTTGTCCTGAAGGACTGAAGAGCCTTTGATGCTTAAATTAGTAAGATATTTGAGGAAGAAAGTGTAATGGAGAGAACGGGAGATGGAAGGTGTAATATGACTTTTGGGGATACATGCTTATTTAAAGAGAGGCTCCTGAATATGGATTTTAAATGTTTGCCGCATGCAGGCTACTAGCCTTAAAAAATTATTTTCCATGTAGTTGATATGTCTGAGTGGCCTATAGTAAATTTACTGTACCAACAAAAAATATTAATTTAATGATTAAAGTTTATTATTTTTTATTAAATTAAGTTTTTGAGATAAGCGGTGATTAATATGGTATTTTAGCAAAAATACTAAGTTGGAATAAGTTATTTAACACCTATCATATCTATATATATTTTTGGGGTAATTACCTTTTTCCCCCATAAACTACCAAAAAATGCGCAATGCCCTCATGAATTACCAACTCGACCGAAATAGAGCATTCAACTACCAAAAACAACCATTTTCCCCCCTTCCGTCAGTCAAAGGGGTTAAAACAAAAGGTCAACGGGTCATGTGCCGTTTTATATGGGGGCATGTTGGAAGATGATGGTAGTTTATGGGGGGAAAAGAGGAAGATGGTGGTAGTTCATAGGGGGAAAAGAAGAAGAAAATGAGGGTAAAACGGCGTGTGACTGACGGAAGGGGGGAAAATGATTATCTTTGGTAGTTGAATGCTCTATTTTGGTCGAGTTGGTAGTTCATGGGGGCATCGCACATTTTTTGGTAGTTCATGGAGGGAAAAGGTAATTACCCCTATATTTTTTAAGATAATATGTAGCTTCAAAGATTCTTAGCATACTTAAAAGAAAATGAAACAGCTATTAGTTTGATATGTTGAATTAAGAAAAGATCGATAATGTGTAAAAAAAGATGCAATGGTGGTGGTGAAGCTTCTGTAGCTCTTCTGGCCTCTTGGTTTGCTTTACTTTTGGGTTATGCTCATTTTATTATTGATAGTGCAGATACTCTTTTAGTTATACTAACAATTAATTCTCCAGAGCTTTTCTCCTTATGGAACTTTTCTAATATAGTTTTAATATTAGTTTAAGTTTATTCTCATTTCAAAGCTGGAATGCTTTGAAAATATCTCGCTGTGCCAATTATCAGGCACATGCTTTAACTAAATGGGTCGCTTCTCATCTTATATTTGGAAGCATTCCCATAGGATCACCCATTCTCTCTTTCATTCGGATCCAGAGTGTGAAAGATCGTCCCTTGTAACCTTTTTTCCTTACTCAATTAAAAAAAAAAGAAAAAGAAAAAGAAGAGGATGCAGTGGTGGAGAAGTTGGAGCTGCGTCATTTGCCATAAGAAATGTAGTAGTGGAATGACCTAATAATGTCATTATCAAGGTGAATCAGCAAGATGTTGTTTCTGCCTTCCCCAACCATGATTGCCCTCTAGATTGGCACTTGAACTATTCATCTCTGAAGCTCGTCAGCTCTTGAATCTTACCTTGCTTGGTTTGTTTGTAAGGCTTAGTCTGCGTATAATCTAGCTAGATGGACCGCCTTTACTTATTAGAGTAGATACATTGCTTTTGCTAATTCGAATTGAAGGGTGATATAAAATCGGTCTATTTCTGGCATCATATCCATAGTTAGCACATTCGTCATAGTTAGAAGCTCCAGCTCTGTATGAAGGTCACGGTCAATATCGTCACTATCCTCAATAAGAAAACCTTTAGGCTTGTTATCCAGGAACTTGTTCAGAAATATTGTAATGAAAGGAACATAGGAGTTTTCCGCTTTTCATGTTTGATGTTTTGTTTTTATGCAGAAGTGTTGGTGTGTGTATTAAGCAAGTAAGATAATTCATACTCTATTTCAGACAATTCTCTGATCCAATTCTCTAATTCGGTGGAAAATTCTGTCCAAATGTCCAAATCTACTTTAGTATAATGACATGCCCTCATGGAAAAGCACAGCTAAATTCATTCTCTCAACTCATTATTTTGAGATAAAACAGAACCCAAAATGATTTCAACCTCACTTGTGTAGGCTTTTGAGTTTGCTTCCATTAAAGAAGACCAATCTCTTTGCAATACAACAAGGGCAAAGCTAGAAACAAGGAAGAAAAAAAAAGCCTCTCAAATTAGACTTCTATTATTGGCATTTTAAATGCTGATAATCATTTGATGTCAGGGAACAAACTCGTAGGTGCAGGAGTTATGACCTGTAGGCAAACATTTAAAAGAACAAATATTGAAGAAATAATCATTAAAAGAATAACCATTATAGTACAAATAATCTATGCATATATATAGATTATGATCGCCTTCATTTCATTTACTCAAATATTTCTTTTATAGCACTGTTAAAAAGTGAAAACGTACAGAAAACATTATTTAGTCGATCATATTTAAAGAAATAGGATAAACTGTGAAGTCTGGATTCAAACTCATAATCTCTGTTATGTAACCATGTTAAATTACCAGGTATATTCCATAAGGTGAAACGGATAGAAAATAATAAACTTAATCACTTAAACTAACATTCTAATACTCCTGATTTGTTTTCTTAATGATCAAAAGGTAAACGAATCGATTCCTCCAGCAGCACACAATTGAAAGTAATGTCTGAAAAAGAAAGAAATCTTTACTTTAGACAGCCGTTTGAATGTCACCTGTCTAGAGTATCTAGGCACCTGGGACATGACCATTTCTTGACTCAACACCATGTGACTATGACAAAAGAAAGACCAAATCGTAGAAAGTGCTTCATTTGGGGGTGCATTTTTTTTCTTTAATAAAAAAAATGCAGTTTGAAAATGTATAAAAAATTGTGTTTTCAAATCAGGCAAAAGGGTGCGTTTTTAAAAGCTAAACTACAAATTTAACAAATATTTAACTGTGTTTTCAAGTTGCTATTTTATAATTGTATTTTTAAAACTGTAAACCCAAATGGACCCAAATAATGGCAATAGTTTTTAAGGATTTGAGTAGTGCTCACTTGGGTCAAGTTCTGTGATCAAGGCAGCACTTTTGAAGTAGCAAGATCCACCTTTGTGCTTGAATTTCTGAAAGTAGTTATTGAAGGCATAGGAAGCATGGTCCCTCACAGTGTTTGGGAGATAGCAGGGTTGGTTCACCTGAATTTTGCTGCAATCTGCACCGCCTCTCCCACAAGCCCAATCCAAGGCCAACTGCAACTCCTCATCTGGGGTCTGTTCATCGGCTATGCACCATTGCTCAAACTCCCCATCTAATACATGGACAAATATTGAATAACAATGTTAGTAGAGGGGCATTTTCTTTGCCAAATACCTGGTTTTTCTTCGGGCAGAAGAATGATAAATGAAGAGACAACAAGAGCTCCTAGAGTTAGGAATGGAGCATCTTTGATTGTATATTGTTGTAAGAGTGCGTTTGGCACTACAGTTTTGCAGATAAAAAGTGAAATTTTAAATCAAATCGCAGAAAATGTATTGTTTAGGAGTGCGTTTTTAAAAAAACTGTGTGATTTGAAGACGTAGAAAATTTGAGTTTTTAAATTGCATGCAAGAAGGTACATTTTAAAGGTTAAACTGTAGTTTTACCAAACGCCTAACTGTGTTTTTAAAAATCGCATTTTGCACATTTTGAAATTGTAAATCCAAAACGGACCCTAAGTAAGCAGGAAATGTACAGAAGACTAGGCTAGAACAAGCATGGAGATTCTCAATCGTTGACATCAATATAAAGTTTGAACCTTAAGTTTGGTATTCCACATTGGCTATAAGATGGATTCTTTTGTGGTTGCATGAAAGATTTATAAGTATTTAACTGGAAACTCAAGTGGGTATTGGTTAATTTACCTGATTTCTGTGGAATTGTTGACAGAAAGAGCAGAGCAAGAAATAACATCGGCAAAAGATTTGACATTGGTGTGGGGTTGTGCGCCTGCGATACACAGAGAGGGCTCAGGGAGGGGGAGTGACCTATCCTTAGAGAAGTTTCATGGCCACAAACAGTTACCTTTCATTTATAGATTTTAGAGAAATAATTTTTTTTAAAAAAAAAAATTGATTTATTTAAAGTTTTGTTAATATAGTATAAAGTAGGAATATTGTCAAGATAGCACATGTAGGACTTGATGGTTAATGGGTTCCAGGTAAGCTATCAAATCCTAACAAAAAGAGGATTATGGGTTTTCAAACTAAAAATTATATCTTATAGAATAGGAACAGAGCTGCTAGAATTGTTCTTTTTACCCTCTGCATGGAGAAAACAGTGTTGATAACCAAAGCTAAAGGTTCTGGTGGATAAATATTAAATAGACAAGTAGATAATATCAGAGAAGTAGATCTGCCCCTGCCAACAGATTTAACTTTTTTATCAGCCACATACATGCCATGAGAAAATGTTACCTGGTGGCTCATATTTCAAAGGAGAGTAATATTGGTATGTCGCTTTTCTCTTTATTTTATAAAATAGTAATGTTACTCCTCATCTTTATACGGTGTGTTTTAAATAGTTGACATGATAACACTTGAAACACGTCACTTCATCCGGTGTAAAATAAGCGTGAAGAATAACATTATTCTTTTCATTAAATCGGAGTCTTATTAAGCCTAACAAAAAATTATCTCGCAGCATGAAATGACATAAAAAGGTGAAAAATGATAAAATAATCAGTTCATTCTATTATTGGTTATGGGTTGCAATTTAAATTTTCAAATCTGGTTACAATCTTATAGTCACTATAAGAGGTTTCAGATTGGAATATTTTAAGAAAGCAATATCATAAAATGTCTGCATTTCCTTCTCTTCTTTTCTTTTTTTTTTGTTCCTTTCTATGAGTGAAGGGGGTGGGGAGAGGGGATCACCAAAGCCAAATAGGGGTTTAGTGTGAATCCTTAATCATACATAATGTAGTGTCAAGATCTTACACTCAATATACATTTTTACATCAACACCTGTGCATTAAATATCAAAGTTTGAATAAGAGCTATCTATGCCGTTTAGATTCATATGGCGAGATCTAAATTTTGATCAACAGGCTCAATAAGACAACAGGTTTTATCTGAATCAAGCTAGCTATTTATTATTTCACTATACCAAAAAGATATGTTACAATTCAGTGGCACGTTTTAATACAAATTCTCTGAAGATGAAAGACTGAGCATCCATCTCAACAGAGTTTGAAAAATGGATTATTGTAGCTTCCTTCCATTTTATCCTTACCCTACTTTTTTCTTTTTCTAGTCTTATCCCTACCCTACTTCAATGGACAATGGTGCGAAAAATCAGAAAATAAAAGAAAAAGTATGGGGGCACTAGTTTGCAAACAACAGGGGCTATATACAGAAAAGGCTGCCGCAGGTCATATGGTCCTCGGATGGTGATCTGGCAATATGGAATGGTTCATAAACTGGCAACCACTTGATTGCTTTCCTCCAGTATTCCCATGTAGTTTGAACATGTTGTCTTGGTCACACACCTAGATTCCTGGCAACAAATAACAAGCCAGTCAACACCAACGCTCATAATTTTCACAAGATATAGTTAAGACATGGAAACTAGTATCATTCAAAACATCCATTAGAGTAATTCTGAAATCACCATGTCTATGAAGCTGAGAAAAGCCAGTTGGGATTAGCCTAACGGCCACCAACTCATAGCAGTGAAGCTTGTCGTTAGCTGGAGAACTCTAATGCTATGGGGGTCAATCCTGCATGTAAGACAGATCAACCACTTGGCTAGATCACTGAGAAACAACCAGTCATGTTAGTCTGAATCATCAACCAGACTCAAAGAAACGTGCCACTGCTGAATAAAGCTGCCCCTCTTCAAATGGTTTTGACACATAATCATCCATCCCACACTCCATGCACTTTTCGTTTGAAGCCTGAATCACATCAGCCGTCATAGCTAATATTGGCGTGTGCCAAGGAGCCACATTCCCAAACATTTCTATTGATGCTTCTCCTGATGCAATTTCCTCATTAACCTTGCTCTCTAAACTGCGGATTCGCCTTGTCGCTTCAAACCTGCATAATTGTAGACAGTGTAAGAATGCAATCCATACACAGATTAAATGGGAATCTGCCCTATTAGATGCTAAAAATAAAGGCACACCTAATCTCTCACTTTTCTAACCTCACAGTAAACTTGATGATCATTTAGCATAAAATCCAATCAACAAAAAAATAAGTGAATGATAACAATAGATACTAGAGTTTTCCCAGTAGGATTAAACAAAAATTTATAACAGTGACCAGGTCAAGACGCACTCATTAATACCCTGCTCAACTGAAACATTACTTACGAAAAGTACACTAGATCCTCTTGCATGCAAAATTGAAATTGGAAATTAGGGACTAGAGAGGCAGATTGATTACCCATCCATTTCTGGCATCTGGAGATCCATAAAGCAAGCATCAAAGTTGTGGGGTGGCTTAAGCATCACTAAAGCAGCCTTGCCACTCTCTACACAGGTCACAATTGCTCCATACTTCTTTAGAGCACCTTCTGCTACTCTTCTATTAACTGCATTGTCATCAACCACCAGAATTCGCTTATCTCTTAGTAAAATTCCAAGAGTAGATGGTTTTTTTCTGTTTACTTTCCTCCTTCCAAGGGCTTCTTGGAGGCTGGCAATTAAGACACCTAACCGAAGAGGCTTAATCAGTACATTATCAAAAAAACCAGCACATTTGAGCTCAATGCGTTCATCGGGGTCAATGGAGGTAGCCAAGAGAAATATCTTTGGAAGGTTTATGGGGATCTCTGTCCTGCTGTTTTGCCCATGATCTTTAAGAGAAAGATGGAATAAGAGACTGGTTTCTTTATCCCAAACATCTTTGTCAATAAGGATCATCGCGAAATTTGCTGACACACTGTGGAACAAACAATAACAATATCTTAGCAAATTCGAGCATGAACTATACATTTAAAATTTAATCAACCAATGATAAGCTCCTTTATATTTCTTGATTCTGTGAGAAGGCAGATGATAAAACTTTCTTTTAATGGTCCTATATATGGATTCTGACAAAGAAAACTATTTAATGTAACTCTTAAACCTTAAAAAATAAGCTGCGAAAGAACTCTCCATGAGTCCAGCTCACAAAACGAAAAAAGTCAAAAGAAAGCAGCCAATGCTACAAATAGCTAGCAAAGTAAAATCTACCTTGATAGATAAGAACATGCCGATTTCAGACTGAAAGCTATATCTGAAGATATCCCTAACCTCAGCAGATGATACCTCGTGACCTCAGCTCGGATGATTCTTTCATCAATTACCAATGCTCTCAATCCTCGGAGCTCTGAAAGAGCTGGCTCGTACTGTTGACACTTAGTATCTGGAGTAGTTGCTTCTACTTTCCTGAAAAGTCCAGTAAATGAAAAAGTACTCCCAACGCCAGGTTCACTTACAAACCCAATCTCCCCACCCATGAGATCCACCAGACATTTGCAAATGCTCAATCCGATTCCAGTCCCACCATAATTACGTGAAGTGGAACTGTCAGCCTGCATGAAAGGTGTGAAAATGCGGCTTTGTGCATCTAGAGGTATTCCCACACCTGTATCCTCAACTGTTATGAGTAATTTGATCATTTCAGGTCCCTCCATTGAATTTCTGCTGCCTAGCTTTTTAAAATGTTCCCAGCTTTTCCATCTGTCAACTACCTGAAACCCACTCAATGTATTATAAGTTTTGTCGGACATTTCTTGAACTGAACTCAAGCCTTGTCTCATCACTTCATCCATAATATCTGGTCCGCCCTTAACTTCATCTGCCAGATGTACTGAGACAAATATATGACCTGCGTCACGAGTGAACTGCAGTTTAAACATGTAAAAAGTTAGTGAACGAAGATTATGACCAGTAGCATGTTCCTCAATGATGCATGATTCTATATAAAAGATGGTTCTAAAATGATCATCTGATTGGCATGCTAAGTAGAAAAAGTTTAATATGTGGAAGCTCATGGAGATCACAGTCCCCATGTGATTGTAGGCTAATCACATACATTCTGTATGTCAAACGGAATAGTTTAGCCTCTTTTTTATTGGGGTGGGGGGAAGACTGTAAGACAACTAGAAAGAAACACATCTAACCTTAATTGAATTTCCCACAAGATTCGTAATTATCTGCCTGAACCGTCCAGGGTCGCCAATGATGACTTCAGGTACTTGATTGGAGACATAAACCGCCAACTTCTCTCACACAAGGAGCACCCAATCAAGTTTAGGTAAGAACTAATATCAACAAGAGCAGCAAAAGAATAAAACAAAAGAGAAGAAAAGGAAATAACTTGACATACCTCAATCATTTTTGCATTAGATTTGCCAGACAAAAGTGATGAAACATTATCAAGAACAGCACGCAGATCAAAAGGTACAGCTTCAAGCTCAAGCCTTCCCGATTCTATCTTAGCCCGATCAAGAACCTCATTTATCAGTGATATTAGATCTTTCCCACTAGCATGAGCAGTCTCCGCATAATCCAGTTGGATTGCATCAAGATCAGTGTCCATCAGCATTTGCAGCATGCCTGTAACATAGTTGGTACGTATCTTGTAAGTTAATCTTGGGAGATTTGCATAATATACTCTGTAATTGAAAGATTTCTTATACCTAAAACACCATTCATTGGAGTCCTGATCTCGTGGGAAACAGTCGCAAGAAACTGCAAAGGAGAAAAAACCAGTGACAGGATCACTCAAAGAAATATTACGTAAGACATAAACTATTGAGGAAAAAAACAAAGTACAAGGAAAAGTGAAACTCATGATGTTATTAGCTAAAGCTCTGAATGCAAAAACCATTTCTGCTATGAGAAATATAGAGAATCATCCTTTAGTAAACTGAATCTTTTATTCCTAACAACAAAAGAACTACCCAAAAAGAAGACCAGAAATAAAATGCACCTGAGATTTTGCCACATCTGCAGCTTCAGCACGGACTTTGAGTTCCATCATCTTACGATAGTCATCCTCCACTTTTGCAATTCGACTTATGGCTGCATAAAAGATGTGTCCGACAAGCAAAGTAATAACTAGGAGTCCCACTGATGCATTTATTGCTGTCCATGGCAAAGGAGGATTCTGCTTGAACCTGTCACAAGAGGAACACAATTAGAGTTGAGGCAAAATATGACACCCCACCTTGGGCTGATATACAGACATGATAACATGTGAGGGCTACCTGCAATGCATCTCATGCTTCCGCAGTGGATCCCCAAAATCAAGGTTGCTAGTGTGCAATAGGCCAGTATCAGTGACATCAGTACCATACATGTTGATGGGAGAAGATGCGTTAGTTGTATCATAAACATTCACGACAATCATTTGCTTGCTAGCAAGCTGGTGCAGAAGCTTCTCCACCAGTGAGGGGACATCATAAGAAGCACCGAGATACCTTTTTTAAAAGAGACCCCCAGCATAAGAATCAGTTCCAGCCCATTGATAAAATATGGTATTCTTCACAACAGTGCATACATGAGTTTTTGGCAACAAGTAAACAAAATTACTGAGTGATAAATTTACCCCACAGTAGCTTCAATGCGTTGCTCTGGCTTAGCATCTGGAGGGAGGTCAGCGTTGTATACAGCAAATGTAAGTACAACACCAAGGTGATTGGATTTCAATAGCTTAAAAGGAGATGTAAGCACTCCCTTTCCGGTTGCCCTTGCTCGCAAGATGTTATCGCGATCTTCCTATATTACAAAACAAAAAAAAAAAAAAAAAAAAAAAAAAAATTAATATTAATGCAATCAAATTGATGAGTGGAAAATTAGAATAATGATTGTTGTACACCAAGTGTACAACAATCATACAACACCCCTTCACAAGGGGTGGGCCCCACAGTGTGTGGAGCCCACCCCTTGTGAAGGGGTGTTGTATGATTGTTGTACACTTGGTGTACAACAATCACTCCCCGGAAAATTATAAGTGCTCTTGAAGAGGTGTGCCCAAACAGAAATCTTTTCAAAAGATTTGTAGTCTTGATTCATAATGATACATTGAGATGAAAATCTCAAATGATAGATGTGATTTAAAAGCAAAGGCCAAGTATATTAGCCCTGCGAAACGTGATAATGCATATGTAAATGGGTGCTTGACTTTGACAGATGGCAATCAAGCACACTGCCAAACAATAGAGCACAAATCCATACTCGGATTCACCCCCCCAGTGACATCAACTAATTAAATTCCTCCAAACATTTTTATATCTAGAAGCCTTGTAAACGGTTTCTATCATCCAACTTTGTCATTGTCCCAGCCAATAAAACCAACCAAGATAAGTTACATTTCACAGAAGTTTACAAGTAACCATGTGAGATCCATCAGCAGCTCTCTGATGCACCAATTACAAGGAGTCTTGGTTTTTTTTCAGAGCTAAAACTATTATAATAAGTCTGTGTGCGTTGCTTGATTAAATGGAAAGTAGTAAAATGAATTAGGAACACCATTAGCCAAATGAAGCACACCTTGCCCGACATCATGTCAATAGAGACAATATGGGAGACAGTTTCTTGGGAAAATATCACAGGTGCATATTCATCTTTAATGGGTGCAGGATCCAAATTTTCTGGAATACATTCTTGGACTAGAGTCTGATCCTCTGTTTCCATTTTCTTGATCGTCCATCCATGCTGCCTCTCAAATTGCTCCCTCTCTGAGTCAGGAACTTTCAAAGCATAAGCAACACCACTAGTAAGTGGTCTCTCAAAAGCTGTTCTCTCAGTATATTCACCAAAAGTTTTCTGTAATAAAAGAGAAACTTCGAAGTTAACATCAGTGACAGCAAATTAATTTGCAACATTGTAGTTCATCACTTGTTTCTCACATCCAAGCTAAATGCGTTCTTAAACAAATTTTTTTTTTTTATAAGCATTCTTAAACAAATTAATTGAATACTTATACAAAAATTTCGTCCTTTCAATATGGTTTTGCATGACTATATGTCCATAATTGTATGAGGATACAACTAGGCAGTAGCATGATTTGCCAATCTTGTACTAAGAACTTTACAGTATTATATAGGAACCTGCAGGGCAAGTCAACACTGGTATGCTTCAATACTTCCCCAAACCAATCCCCCCACCCCCCCCAAAAAAAAAGGAACTTCATGAGTTTAGAGGGCCGTGGCATCACTCTTCTTCCTCATCTAACGTCCAAATAACCCTTTCATTTCCCATTAGTGTTAAACACACCATTTGCTACATCGGATTCTTAGGTAACATTCAGGAAAAACTTTGTAAAGGAAGCTCTGAAATGTTAACATATAAATAAAATCATTAAACCACCATACACAAGCCAATAGAGCATTGAAGATGATCGTTCATGGAAACAGAGACTCCTAATTACAATTAAAACTGAAAATTCAATATAGAAAGAAAAATTTAAGGTAGAAGGGAATTTTACCTGATCAATTGCAGAAGGATGTTTTCCATGGTGAAAGGTGGACACTAGAATAGCCAAGGCATGAACATGGTTCATGCTCACATTAAACTGATCCTGCAACATCCGGGCTCGCTCATCACACATGTTGGCTAGTGTTTCCTCCCTCCTCAAAACGATGTCTTTATTCATGTACCAAAACAACCAAATTGACATAGTAATTCCAGAAAACACAAATAGTAGTAGGAGCTTCTTCCTCCACTTTCCAGCACCTTTAGGAGGACTATGCGCATGCTGTTGTTGCTTCTGCTGCTGCTGAGCCACTGGTGGTTGATGTAGAAGTTTCTTCTTTTGGCTCCTCCAAAAATTTAAATGCAAGGCAGACATCTTGCATCTCACCATAACTACAACAAGGAGTAACCAACTTACTTTTAGAAAAGTACAGAAACTTCCACAATACTCCTTTACACAGTCTGCCAGTGCGCCTGATAGCAATATGTTCTGATTCAAGACAAAGAAAGAAAGAACTCAATTTTTTATGCCATCACTCATTAGATATATGCATTCATTAGAGGGGTGATTACTAACTTATATTTAAGTCAATAGGTAGAAAATTCTATGGCAAGATTTTAAGGCAACATGGGCCTACCTTTCCACAAATCTGATGATAAGCTGAAATTGATGAAGCTTCAGATTGCGAACTAAATGGCAAAGGTTTGTTGTCTAGCATTGACAGGTCAAGCTTCCCGGGGATGAACTCATCTCGAACCGGGCATTGGTCCCTAGGTCCATTTTCTGCAATCCATCTATGTTGCTTCTGAAACTCATGCAGCTCTGAACATGGTAACCTCAGAGCACATGCAATGCTATTGCTTAACAGCATTTTGGGTCCTAAATTTTTGGTACACTGGAGGGATGTTATCTGCAATACATTAAATAGTGAGAGGAGAAGAAAAAAATGACAAGTAAAATACAACAACAAAACATGCACCCTTTACATCTCATGTTCATCTTGAAAGTGGTCTCAGGCACTTTTGCATGTAGGATTCTTTAAACTAGCATATCATTATCAGAAGGGAGAAATTACTCAAGAAATTCAATTCCTCAGAGAGATCTATCATGATCAATGGTTAAAGAACTAAAGCCTCATAATGCATCTACCATATTCTGTAAAATCATACAAGATATGTTGCTTATTGCCCTTTGGTCCTCCTTTAGCAAACCTCGTCATCTTTATGTCTCTTCTATCTAGTCACAAAAATGTTTTACTCTCCTAATATAGTCTACTTGTGAAAAGTTATTATCTGTAAAATGAATAGCACTTTTTTATCACACGGAAGCTAGGACATGTTATACTTTCACCCCTTATTGTGCATGATTTCCTTAATGTTCATGATATGATTTCTATAAATGTAGTTTTGAAGAAAATGAAAGGTAGAGGGGGGAATATAAACATTACTGATACAAAGTAAAAGTTCCAATATGAAGCATTGAGCACTGGCACAAATCAATTGGAGTCGACCCATGAAGCTTGGATAAGAATGAAACAATCTCCAAAACATACTTACTCTAATTCCATTTCAAGAGGAGTGAGATCGTTTTGCCCCTTAATTATTCAACTATATAAAAACCAACAATCATAAGAGAAATTGGTAACTGTATTACAATCCCATTTTCCGCTTCATGCCTTCACTGCATCCCTAGTCCATCTCTTCATTTTTGACCATTTTTCACTACAATTTATAATGTTTTTATTTTCTTCTTTTTTTCCTTTCAATTTTCTACACAAAGCCCAATCAGAATCTAATTAACTCAGAGATCATATGTTGACCGCAAACAAGGTTCTAGAAAGAGGAAAATTGTATCTAAATCAAAGCACGAAAATTTCAAGCTACAATGAAACAATTAAGACCAGAACAGGAAGAGCCCAGAGCCATTAAAGATTGAATCTTTAAAACCTATTAACACAGTACCTGATCTGATTCAAAGAATAAGGAAGCCAACGCGTGAAGCTGGCTCTTGCTGACATTGAAATGCGGTAGCAAGATTTGAGCTTTTCCATCACAAGAGTCTGGAGTCATATCCTTCCCCGTGAAAGTCCCAGCATTCCAACTTGAGAAAAACCAAACGCTTCCCAGAGTAACAACTATAAGCCAGAGAAACAGAAGCCTTCTTCTCCACTTTCTGACAGAATTAGGCCCATGCAACTGTTCCTTTGTCTTCTTCAACTTGGAACAGGCAGGTAATCTTCCATTAAACCCAGAGACCTTGCAATCCAGAGACATTTTAACCAAAACCCACCTATGTATCTCCACTAAGAGTCTTGAAAGCTTGAGAAAACCCCCAGTTCCGGCAGAACAAGTCATCAAAATCAGACCTCTTAAAGAAACCCACAGTGACAATTCCACGAGAAGGAAAATTGCTAAAAAAAAAAACCCACTGAACTCTTCACCAAACCCACCTCACCAAGCCCATCAAGACCAATGCTTTATAGCAAACCAGCGAAGCAGACACAAGAACAAGGTGAAATTGCAAGAAACCTAGTTCCTAATTCAAGAAACCCAGCTCCAATTATCCACCATGCCAAGAAAACAAAGTGGCCCAACCTCTTCATATCTCTCCTCTACTTTTCTAGTTAATGATCTAGTACCAAATTTTTCTCAACAGTACCTGTGAAAAGCCCTTCAAAACCACACACCTCTTTTAGAAGGACACCAAGAAGTAATAATCATGCCAAACAACAAGCTGAACCAAACCCAGTTGTCATTTTGGCAACCTGTGAGGGAATCATCAATGAGATAAGAGAAAAAAAAAAAAATTGGCCTTTTTCTATAACTGGTTCTTTCTGCCCCCCACAGCACTGTATAGACTGAAAGAAGCATCAAGAGTGAAACACTTTCAAAGCAAACCCATGATCAAGAAAATTTGGATTAAACCCAACCCAAGTGGAATCAATGATCAGACTGAGATGGAAAGTGGCCCCTCTTCTTTTTCCTCTTTTACCCAACACAGCCTCTTTCTCTCTCTCTCTCTCTCTCTCTATGTTCAGTTTGGTGTCCAGCACTTGATATTGAGGTTGGCTACATGATTATCTCATCATGTGGTGGGGAAGGTCAAGCAAAAGCAAACAAACCCCAACTTCTATCACACCAAAACTTACATAAATAAATGAATTAACAATTTTCAAACTTGCTATATCTTATTTTAATATGTTTATTCATATTTGCTTCGCTTTTGTTGTTCTTTTGCTTTTTGTTGAGAGAGTTGAAAGAGACTGCACCATTCAGCGATTAAAGAAGGGCACTTGTTTTCTGGCTTCTGCTACGCTGCAGAAATACGGATTTGGAAGTGAGAGAGAGAATGAGAATTTAAAAAGAGAGAGCAAGTCGTTTCCAACGCTCTTCACCACTTAATATAAAGCTTTATTTACAGAACTGTTAGCAGTACACAAAAGGGTATTTTCTCTCGATTTACAAGTAAAACTCCTTTCTAAAAGTTTGGCTTGCATCAAAAACTCATGGGAGATTTTTGTTTTGCAAAAATAAACAGTAAAAATCATAAAATTGGAGGAGAATTCAAGTTTGTGTGCACACCAACTTAAGTTGCAATGTCACGTGTTCTCAATTACTAATGTGACATTCTTGATGACTTGCGTTTGGTGTATACGGAATACAAGCTTTAACGTCCTATATTAGATGGTGAGTTTGGTTTAAGTTCCGTAAAAAAAAGTGAGTAATGCTTTATACCATCATTTTATCTCTTCAAAGTTCATGTAACTTATAAAATGTTTATTGAATTAAAATCAAATAGTAATTTATCACAAATTCAATGGTGATTTTTAAAGCAACGTCAACTTTTGGAGGACAAAAACATGATATATATATATATATATATATATATATATATAATATTACTAAAATTAAATTTGAACCGTTAAAAAAAAAATTATAAAATATATGTTGGAGGGAGGGGGGAGAGAGGTTTAGAGGATTGAAGTAAGGTGGGGACTACTATTTTCATTTTGTAGGAGTGCACATTCACAGTAGAATTTTATATATAGTTCCGAATTAAAACAAAATAGTCATGTCTACAAATTAATAAGAAAATATTAAGGAATTATTTAATGTCTTCAAGTATAAAAATTAAAAATTAAAAATTAAACTTTAGATATTACCTGTTTTTTAAACAAGACATCGTGAAAACACCCATTATATAGGCTCAAATATAATGGATATAATTGATACAAGTGTCATGTCAGCAAAATCGTAATATTCATATAAACATCAAGGTCCATAAAATACACTTGTCCTAAAAAAGTCAAAAAAATATATAATTTTTATTAATTTATGGTATTTAGTATTTTTCTAGGAGTTTTCCCATCAAATAATTGGAAAGATATATATAATTTATTTCAATAAAATGATGGAAATTTGAGTGAATACACTATCTCTTTTTTATAAATTAACGTGATAATTTTTGTGACACTTACTACTTAAACTATAAACATTTATCATGTTTGTAACTATAAACATTTATCATGTTTGTAAATTGACATGATAATCTACTTAACACGTATCACTTTAATCGTTAAAATATAAACGATTCTCGGGGCGGGACTATTTAACTTTGAATAAATAAGTAAACAGTAAATAAATATTAAAAAGAAGTGTATTTGGCTTAATGCATGAATGCAGATTGTACTGTACAGAAAAAGAATCGGAAATTACTTGGGAATCGGGATAACCGATACTCAATCTAGCCCCACTTTGTTCTGGAAATCATATTTGTGATGTGGGCATCAATGAAAATGTATGTCGGCTTTATGCCTTACCCACCAATTTAAAATAATGAAGAATGAGAGGATGCTCACTAAAAGACGCATTTAAACCTAATCACTTACAACATAACCCCAAGATTAGGTAATCTCGACCATCATTACCACATATTTTACTCATACTTAAACAAACATTAGGGCTTTCACTTTATAATTTCGGAGCCATTTTGTGTCAAATTACATTGATCAACATTTTCGTTAAAGTATATTAGAGATGCGAACAGCTGAAACGGGAAGAGAAACAAAACACGTAAGAATTTTGAGATGGTTCGGTGTTAAAGACATACATCCATTATTAAAAAGTGTCATGTAGGGCTACATCTTGATTTTATTAACTTGCCTTTACAATTGTATTACACGGTTTATTTATAAGAAAGAAGAGATAGGTGAGATAGGCTAAAAATAAAAAAGGTAACTAAATCCTACAACTATGATTGAAAAAAAAATGAAAAAAATGCTTGGAATATTATAGTTTTCATTATGTTAATTCATAGTTGATGAATAATTAAAAGTTTATTACTTAATTATTTTACCAATTATGGATTGTCATTTCAATTTGTAAAAACACTTATAGTAAAAGCTATAGTACTCATAAATACAATTTTTTTTTTTTTTAAAAAACGAAAAGAAAAGAAAAGAGAGTTTGTTATTGTTTGTCTTTCACACAAGCTATTCTAACCATCAATAAGGAGTATATATGCGGGTGCGGTTATTTGCAATATCCGTAACCGCATCCGTAAAATGCGGATATTACTTTTAAATATCTACATCTACATCATGTTTTTATTATTCGCTTATGCATAGTTTTTGCAATTATTATCGTATATTAAGTAATGAGCTTTTTGGGCCTTCTTTGGGTCTTTATTATAACTTATATTAAACAATTTTAAAATTAATTTAGGCAAGTTTTTAGTATTTTGGGTTTGTTTTAATTTTTTTTTTAAAACCTTAATCTTTTGAAAATATATTGATTCCACATTACTTTTGACTTTTTGTCAAAGTGTTACATGAGAAAGCAACACATCCAACCAAACCAATGTAAATATAACTTATATTTAATTCAAAACGACATCATTTTGGTATTAAACACCAAAATGACATCTTTTTGGTGTATTTATTAAAATTATATATAAAGGGTCACCCGCATACCCTAAAAACGATATTCGCATCATCTTATACGAATAGTGATTTTGCAAACCACATCTGGATCCGCATGTGTGGATAGCGGATGTGACGGTTAATATCTGGCCGCATGTACACCTATACCATCCATGAACACAAAAGAAAGGTGACTAGCTAGGAAAAAAAATGTTATAAATTATATTTTTATCTTACTCTCTTAAAATGACACTGTTAATCAAATATTGCCAAAAAAAATAAATTAAAAATTAATTGACGGGTACCATATTAATAAAGTTAGATAAAAATACGGTGAATAGCATTATTTAAAAATTGATTATCATCTGTCTTATATGGTTTTAACTTTTTAGGGCCATGCTCCATTGTAACCCACTCTCCATAAAATGGCATTGGAAGCTTTGTTGCTTTATATTCCCATCTTATCTTTTCTTTTCTTTTCTTTTCACTTGTTGTGATGGGGAACTACCAAAGCTCATGCTATGAGTTCCCTCATCGTATGGGCCATATTGAGCAACAACATTGCCTCAATCATTACTATATGCAGTTGGCAATAGACCCACTACTTCTATTATTCTCCCAAGGAAGATCTTTTTGGGGGTGAATATGCATTTGTAATAATCATTTTTAGCACTTGATTTGTTTCTTTTACCTAGATAACTAAAGCCATCAGTATTCTACAAAATCATGTACTACAACAATGCCCATAAAATAACATTAGTATATCTTCCTTTTTATACAAGAATATCAGATAATTCTGTTAATTAAGACCTTACAGATTTAATGCAATATTATTGCTTATTCACAATAAAACAATAAGTCTTAACTTTAGTTCATTACAACTCATCCGTATGAATTACTATTTTGTTTCAAGTTATACCCCATATTAGATTGGGCTGTTAAAGTTGATGAAACCCGTCACGCATAAATCTCACGTAACATAAAATCATATATACACAGTACATTTATTATAAGGTAAAATTACACTTTGTCTCTCTGAACTAAATCTCATTTGTACCAACATCTCTGAGCTTTGCCTCGTTGAAGCCAGTCCTGCGCATCCCGATATGATCTAGAGTGAAACTCGAAACAAAATGGTAGTTATTTGGAGCAAAAGTAGTGGCAAATTTTTTAACAAAGAGAAAAAAAGAAGAAAGAAATTATATAAATATAAATACATGTGTATCATTTCTATTAAAAAAAAAATGATGTAAAATTCATTTAAAAAACAGTTGAAAATCAAAAACGAAAAGTCAAAAGATCGGACGGTGATTTGTAGTTAGATTGTTTGAGTGGGGGAGAGATTCTGGGGAATCGTGTGGAGATGGGCGTGGGGACCAATGACAGCTGCATCTGACGAATCACGTTCCCCTACTTTGCTTTTACTCTGCTTTTGTTGCAGGAGATGCCAGATATTACTAATTTTACCATATAATAATAATAATAAATCCAAGTAAAAAAAGCCCGGGAGAGTACCACAATTTCGACACGTCAGCTACGTCACGAGGGTCCCACCCGACCTTCCGTTCGGTTATAATCCGTATGGCTCCAAAGCAGGCCCGACAGACAAACCCTTTTACTACGTTACAAAGGTGGGGCGAGGGAGCAACTGTACGCAAATGTTTCTCAGTTTTCCCTCTCATGCATGCTCTGAAATTACTAAAATGTCTGTTCATAGCACACCTAAGGCTAAACTCAACCAATATTTCGATTCATTGAGATTGAGATTGAAATTGAGATATGTATCTTCTATGTTGTTAGAATTGAAACACGTAAGTGTCTTTTTTTTCTGTCTTGTTACGAAACACGTGTCTCAATTTTAATCAGCTTGAATTTTAGTAATAATTAAAACTGAATCCAAGCCAAGTTCATGGATGCTTACATTCTTATTATAGATTTGAATATCCTAATTTACCAAATAAGACTCTTATCTTAGGACTTCTTCCTGACGAGCCGAGTCGAACTCAAATTTTAGTACTCGTCATGAGTTTGAGTTTGTGAAAAATTTAAATGACTCGAGCTTTGACTATCATTACTCACATGAGATCGATTCGTTTATAGCCCTAGATAAGAGACAATTAATCCGAGTGTTCAATATTCTCAATCATTTAATTTGAGAGAAATCTACTGTTGAAATTGATCCGGTTTTGATTCATATTATGACGTGAAAATCATTATTTGTTAGAGAATATTTATGCATTTGTATTGGTAATTTTGTAAGGACTAATGCTACTTTTCATATTTATTAATTATCACATATATTATATATTGGATTACGTAATGTATTTTAAGTGACTTTTCTTTTATTTTTTTTAAGTGGTTGATATGAAAAATTATTTAAAACACGTCACATAAGTCGATGTAAAATATGTATAATAAATAAGTACATAAAGAGTATCGTTACTCTTTTGTAAGTGAGAGAGAAATTAAACCAGGAGGTACCCAAATTATGTGAGGTCCATGGGTGTATCTCTCATCACATGGAACTAAAACAAATTAGAAAAGGCTTTGGAACGGATTGTGTTAATTAAAGTTCAATGCACCTAACCCACTCTCAAAAGACGCATTAAAAGAGGAGGAATATTCATAGCTTATAAAATTCACAAGACAACGATTTCTTGACAATACGGAACTCTTTGACATGCTCCCTCACGTGTGTCATTATAGCCAAACACGTGGACCAATAGGAAGAGTCGCCCAACAACCCAAGTAACCCGCTTTGATACCATGTTAAAGTCCAATAAGTCTAACTCACCCTCAAAAGACGCATTAAGAGAGAAAAGATGCTTATAGCTTATAAAATTCACATGACAAAGATTTCTTGACAATGTGAAACTCTTGGACAGATTGTTCCTTGCTAGCTGCACCTTATCTTGGATATTTATGTTTGTATTAAAAATATATTTTCTATTGGCCAAATGATGTCCGTTTCTTAACCTACTGTTTGGTGGGGCTCTAAACAAGAGTTTAGAATGCGAAAGGAGAAAAACATGGTGCACTAATATCTACTAGACTACTATTGTTGGTGAAGACAAATTTTAGGCCGGTCATAGAATACGTGCATGCATGTCTTTCTCTCTTTTATTATTTTATTGTATTTTTTTTTCTTCCCCTAAGCTATTGATTTGTTACCATTGTTGTAATTTCCCAGTTTTACATTGGAAAGATGATTAGTCTATATAAAATGGATGCATTATAAATGAGCTTTTAAGTTCACATTAATTCTTTATTAGATAAGATTAAGTTTTATAAATAATTATAAAGAGCTTTAATTACAACTCGATAGCTCATATGGAATAATAGCGTTTTCTGGGTAATTACAGTAGTTGTAATCACCATAGAACGTGCTTATTAATTATAGGTGAATTATAGGTGAATTATAGGTGAATTATCGTACCAAAAGTCACAGCTAGCTCGTCAGAGGCTCTCTGGGTGTGTCTCTACATGCATGGAGATGCACTTTTTAAATGTAAACTAGTTAAGACCGTTGCTTTCAGAGGGACAATTGAAGACTTAAAACTCTTTTTCACACAATTCATGCTATATAGAATGACCTACAAACTGGTAAAAATGTCAATGACACTTCCCCCACTTGGTCCCCAAGGAAAGGGAAAGAGCGAGACATGTATGGGAAGCCCCCCAACAAGGTTCCCTTTTTTCCTTGATTAGAACCTGGAAGTCTAAAAGGGATGGAAAGAGTATACATGAGCATGCATGCACCGCTGTTGAAGCAATACCAATGCCCAATGGTAATTGGAAAGTGCCTTTCATTACCTTTCCCTATATAAGTAGAAGTCAACGAAATATATAAGAGACCTTAAACATGAATCTTCAACTTTTTCATTTGGGAAAAGGAAACATCAAACTAGGGATGGAAGGAGGGCGCGCGATAAAGCGAAAGATTTTCAACAATTTTGTTGTTTATGTTCCGTTTGTTTGGGTGTAAAACATTTTTTGATAAATACTTTTTGGTGTTTGGTGCAATCGGAAATAATAATCAACGGAAATTATTTTCAGTTTGACTGTAAAAGCCTTTTTAATTTTTGAAAACGATTTACGGTTTTAAACTCTTTATTCTTACATACACATTTGTGAGAATCCGCCACAGCTAGACATTGAAGTTTGTTGGTAGTCCGAATCTACCGTCAAAAGTCCTCGAATTTTGTTATCTAATTGCCGGAATCATGCGGCACTAGCTGGATTCCGGTGACCATTGCCGGAATTTGGCAACCTAGATTCCAACAAAATAGGCTAGAATCTGGCCAGTGCTGAAATATGGTGATTTATGCTGAAATGAGGGCACACGAGAAAGAGACAAATTTCAACAATTTTGACATTTTCAATGATTAACTTTCTGGATATAAACTCTTCATTCTTGCACGAACGTTTGTGAGAATCTGCCATTAACGGACATTGGAGTTTGTTGGTAATCCGAATCTACTCATGAAGGTCCTCGAATTTCGATATCCAATTGCCAGAATTTGGGGGCACTGGTTGGATTCCAGCGACCATTGATGGAATCCAGCCGGTGCCGGAATCTGGCCAATACGACTGGAATCCAGCTGTATTGTGCCAAATTCCGGTGAAACTGACCTAAATCCTGCCGGTCAGTGACGGAATTTCGTCACCGAAGGTTTTTTGCCATTGGTATTTTTTCATATGATTAGCCCATAAAATATTTTCAAAAAAATCATTTTTTTTTCTGAAAAATAATTTTGTTGAAAATATTTTACGAAGGAAAACATTTTACATCGAAACAAACGAAGTATTAAACTATTAGTACTTCGAACATCAAATATGATAACGTCCTTATGGGCTGGGCTCACCTCATCAAGCAAGTCTAGGACAATTTGTTTTCTCTTGTTCGGGTAGGTGGATCCTACAAAGACTTTTACATTTGTTGTTCTCGACAGCAAATTGTTAGAAATCACAATCTCAAGAAAGGGTTACCTCCGATTTGAAATTATATATATGGTTTTGTCTCATATTCATGCTTTGACCTATCTCGATAAAAGAAAGAAATAATAATAATAAAAAAAAAAAGAATCATGGTCGGTTCTTGAGTGAGACACAATTAAGGAGAACTCATAATTTACATATCATAATATATATGTGTATCATAAACTTGGATTTATATAATTTGTTTAATGAATGAAATAGGAACAAATATTTTTTAGCTGGTACGTACATATCATAATACACATGCATTATCATAAACTTGGATTTATATAATTTGTTTAATACGATAAAAACAATTAGAGATACTTTGAATAAAGCTTTCCCTGGCCTTTTCTCTTTTGTTCCAAATGCACTGTGGGGTTTTTGTGTGCCATGTGATGACTAAGGTGGTGGGGTAAAGAGGGAGAAAGATTCTCCACACTCCCCCATGTACTAATCATGATTAACAGTGCATAATTGAGTTAGCTTTTCTTAGAAGATGTCTTAGAGCACTAAAAACAGTATCCACTTTAAAGATTAAATTATCAAACTAAATCATGTCATGCCCTTGTTTGAGAGAGTTTACTTCACAAGTCAGAGCATATTTTTTTTGTAAAAGATATCTTTTTTCTCCATGGTTGCTTGAGAAGGTTTTGGAATTTGCGTGACCAACAGGGAATATTCTAGCTAGGGTTCTTGTTCCACCTTAAAGTAGCTTCAAAAAAAATATAAAAGTTGGTAACCCATGCTTATCAATTTGACCTATATAAGACCATTCATCAAAATGAAAGGACCAAGATGAAGCATATATCTCTAATAATTAACATCATTAATTAAGATTTTCCATCAAAAACAAAAAAAAGTTGGCACGTTTAATCGAAGTTCAACCGATCTTCTGAATTAGCTTAATTTTCATTTTCCTAATACGAAACATCTTCAATGGCGTTAAAATCAAATTAATAAAACATAACTATACGCATAATTTGGCCTTTTTCCTCCATTTCTTTTATGTTATTCGTTTAAGGACAAAATTTTCTTCTAAATTGACCGTTTAAATGCGTACCCGTAGCTTTAACAAACAAATCCACTTCAGCAAAACAATGTTGCACTTAAAGGGTGTACGTAACTCTCTACTATTAGCAAAATATTATTCGTAGCCAACCTAATTTGTTAAATTGACATCCGTTCTAGAGGATTCGCATACACTTTTAATAACGTATAGGAGAATCACATGTTCTAAAAATAAGATATGCCGGTTCAATAAAAAAATGATAAGTTTAACAATTTAATTAATATTTTATCGAGGAATAAT
This sequence comes from Alnus glutinosa, assembly GCF_958979055.1. NCBI lineage: Eukaryota > Viridiplantae > Streptophyta > Magnoliopsida > Fagales > Betulaceae > Alnus > Alnus glutinosa. The sequence continues at coordinate 1,199,772 of NC_084887.1, read as the reverse complement.
GTTTTGCTAGTAACAGAGCCCTACACCCTATGAGTACAACATTGCTTTGGTGGTTGGTGGTTGGTGGTTTGGTGGTTCAAGCTAGGGCATCTAGGCAGCCAGTTGTGAGAACAAACATAAACTACATCCTATTCTCTTGAATTATTGATAGCTCTCTGTGGAAGTATGTTTATTATATTTATCTAGATGGCATGATTCAAATGTGATTGAACTTGCGCATGAAGACAAATGGAAAAGAAAAAGGGAAGATTTTGATTAAATTCTAAGTTGGATCATATTGACAACATTTTTTTAATAATTCTTTTAAACAACATAAAGGTTGCTCCAAGGATATGTTCAAAAATTTTGGCCAATTAGGTTGTGCCTTTTTTTCTTGTCGACCATTGTGCTTCTGATTTTGTAGAGGTCACATTTGTTGTTATGTGCCTACAGGTGCAACTTTGCTGTCTTTGACTAGGTAAGGAATGTTGAAGCTTAAACCGAAACAGGACATAAAATAATATCATATTTCAACTAATTTATTAATAATGGTAGTCAAATGCTGATTGGTTTATTTGAAGACAATGCACATTTAATTATTTGTTTAGTGTTGAAACCGATTGATAGAGATCAGGTACAATGAACTGCTTGGTTTTATGAGGTTCAACTGTTCAGACTGGTGTTCGAGTATCCCGAGTTGCAGGGTGTATATCTATCCAGATACGTGGATTCCATCAAACCGAACTGCCTGTATTGCATGCAATTCGATCAGTTCATTGCACCCGATCTAAATCAGAGGATGAATACATCATTGATTTCCCAAGAATGGATATCCCAACTATCATGAAGGGCTCCCGACTTATTCCTAAATTTATGATGACCCAATATTAATTTTCACATTATTACTAGTCAATGATCATAGACATGCTAACAAATATTCCAAGCTTAATTATAAGCAACCGTTTATTGATAATTAATCTTGAAACAAGCTTCTTTCCTCAACACGAATAGCTCACTGAGAACAATCATCTCACGCCTTCCTTAAACTCATGCATGATTTAATGTTTTGCTGAATTTTATTGTTTTTTTCCTGCCCACTTTCACATTCCATATATTGCTTCATTCCTTTAAATTATAACAACAAAGTAAAGGTCAGTAGTACAATGATCTTTTGTTTTTGAAAAAAAACTACACTTATGCCCTTCAAGTATCATCCAATTTGTAATGTCTCGCAAACCTTAAAAAGTTGTAATGTCCTACAAAACTACCGAACTCTTTTACTTTAGTCCCTTATGTTAGGATTTTCTTTTAATTGGGACGAAAAATACATCATATGACGGTCATAATTGGGTCATAATTGAGCCACACGTACACATAAAATGTCAAATCTACTCATATGAGATGTGTGAAAAATACAATTATGCCCTTAAATTATTATTATTATTATTATTTTTTTTTTTTTTTAAAAAAAAACTTCCTTGAGATCCATAACCAAGTTAGTCGTGGGTCTCAGGCTGTGGAGACCTATGGTGCCTCCAGCCATGGAACCGTGAAGCCATTGATTTTATTATTATTATTATTTTGAATTTTTATCTAAAGATATTATTATTATTTTGAGTCACGTGTATCGCAAGTGGCCTAGTTTCTATCGGATTTAACAAAAAAAAAAACCTAACGAAAGGCTAAGTGAAAAGGCTATATATTTTGAGAAGATATTACAACTTTTTAGAGTTTGAAAGAGGTAAGTCACCATTGGGTTGGTGCTTATTCTCCCAACCAAAATTGAAAAGCCATTATAGATTTGTAACAGTTGATTGACTACCACTAATTAACACAGTAATAAAAGTCAATTAGATGTTGGTCCTGCCACAAAGGTAGATAATCAACACCAAGTGCTTGGCATCAAGCAGAAGGCGACAACCTAATCGAGGTAGACATCAAAGAATGAGTTTGTGTGAGGATGTGGGTGTTCACCTAACATTGCTACTTTGTGGGTTTTGTATATGATTTCATGTAATTAGAGCAATATTTTCTTTGTTCATGGGAATTTTTTTTCCTTTCTTTCTTAGTCCAATGTTCAAATTTGCATTAATTCACCCCAAAGATTGCTTTTCTTAAGTTAAGTTGATCTGTTTTGTTGTTGAATTGTACGAGCATTTAGTTTCATCTATATTGTCAAACTTGTAAGATCAAAATCCCATATATTTGATTGCTCCGAATTGCATGCAATTTCAGCAGCCTTATAGAATACATATAGGAGGTTGTAGGTCACACCTGTCCGAGACAATTGGGTTCTGCATTGCCCTCTCTGAGATTGCCCGAAATCGAATCACGTGCAATTCTGATAATCAAATCATCAAACGCAGGAGATTCTTATTCAGTTTTGTTGGGTTAGACTTCACGTGCATCCAACTTGCCAGTTGGGAAAATAGTACCTAGCAGTTTCCTAAGGTATTTTATGTGTTGATAAACTGTGTTAATTGAAGTTAATTAAAAAAAGAAAAGAAAAAAAAGAAAAATACTTGATGAGGAATAAAATCGAATCTCGAATCTCCATGTCCCCTTCCATTGGGCTCTCTCATCCAAAAAAGAACAAATATAAACCAAATGAAATCTAGAATGAGTTTGAAGGAGATCCCCTGCCTGTCCTTGAGTGTATAGATGCAACACATGCCCTATCAACAAGTCATGTGGTCAAAATGAAGGGTGAATCCTCATACATATATTTTGTCCTTCACGATATGCGGATTTCGTAGTCAAATATGATAAGAAAAAAAAGAAACACAAATATCAGAAATTTCCAGTCTTCTGCAAGTGATTCCAATGGTCCCGACCATTTTTGGATTTGCTGCAAGAAAAATCACAGGTTAGCCAACAAGCAAGGAGTCAAAGATACCCCCATATAGGACATATTTGACCTATCCACCAGTAATGAAAACCTCTAGGCACTTGAGTCCAAACCACTTTGAAGAACAGATCAGCTCACCATCATAAAGATTTTTCAAGTGTCATCTGATGATAAGTACTATGTAATCTTTTTAGGGCTAAAAGTCTGCAGAAACCCCCATTTCATTCCTCTCCTATTTGATCTTATTGGTGTTGGCCATGGACTGCAATTAAAGAGAAATGCATATAAATGAAGGAAAAGAGAAAAATGACAATAACTCATGCATAAACTACCTGAAGTCATCCCATAAAGCAAATTATATGTAGAAAATCAGTCCATCATGCTGCAGAAAAACGAGAAAGCCTGGACTACTACCCAAGCTATAAATGCTACACCAGATCTCCTTCCAATTACATCAGCAGCTTAAAAATAACACGGAAGTTTGTATCAAATGGCTCTGGCTTTTCATCCTCCTGCTCTAAGTGCTCTTTTTTGCATTTGGAGGATCTCTCAGCCCATAAAACCAATCAAACAAATTGACCTGCATCCTGCTATGGCCCACATGATAAAATGAGAAAGAAGAAAGAGAATGGTATGGATTTGACATCCCCCTTACCAAAGAAGGCAACCTTACTATTGATTTGTTATCCCCCTTAGAAGTAGCAAATGGAATGCCTATGACATTGTAATATAAAATTAACGAGTTAGAGTTGAAGGGTCTAATTTTTTTAATTAAATAGGATAGTCTTATACCTATGTTTCGACATAACTCATATGCGGTCAGTGAATACAAATTGCCTCCCCTACTTCCAAAGCACAAATATAACTTTTCATGCTGAACAATGAGGAATTATCTACAGCCGCATGCAGCCTGGACTGTTCCAAGATTTCATTCTCAACCATTCAGTCCCCGATGGCTCAACATCTATCACATTATCCAAATGGAACACTGCTTCCTTCAACCCTGCCAAACAAGATGATCAGGATAACAAACAGCAGAAGGTTGGGCCCCTTTGCGGACAATGCAAGAAAATTTCACCCCAAAAGGTGTCTTAACCTCTTTTTGATTAAATGCCATGGAAGCAACAGCTGCCATCTTTGTCAACCTAAAGAAGAGCCCTACCCTGCACTGACTCTCAAAATTCAGCTTTTAATTTTAGTAAATATCTTGGTCCAAGTCATGATGCATAACAGGTTTAAGAAATCGTCATAATGAAAACAAGTGACATATCCAGCAGCAGCAACCAAAGCACATCTACAAAGATATGCTTAATAGAAGAATCAACTTTTCAGTTCCAAATGGCTTTTACTAAATATGTTCACCTTAAACACAGAAAAAAAGGTTAAAAGATTACACGAAACCAAACAGCAACTCTTCCACACTAGTTCAGCAACAAATTGATTTCACAAATTATATGGTAAAATTAATAAGTAATATTCGATGAACGCTCCTCACGGATTTGTCCTGAAAGGGTGGCGTTCAGTTGGCTGGCTGTCTGCCTTAGGTGGAACATTGTAAATCAGATCATGGATTTTGGAATAAATCAACATCTGTGAAGGGTCACCCCCACCACTGCTCTGCGATGCCCGTGAACTCTCCTGCAGCTTAATCTTCTCAAACAGATACTGCTTCTCAGCCTCAGCCTCATTCAATCGTTGTTTCAGGTAACTGCTAGCATATTCTTCCTCTGATTTGTCAGATTTGGCAAGAGCAATCCTCTGAAGCCGGTCAGCCTCTCTTTTTGCCTCATTGGCCTTGAGTTGGAACATATCAGCTTCCGCCTGTTTAAGCCTGACAATCTTCTCCAGCTCTTCTACCTGCAGTTTCTTTTTTTGCCTTTCCAGATTTATTTCAGATACCTCCCTTGCCTTGTCCTCAAGCTCACGGTCACAAGCCTCAAGAGCCATGCGGGCTTTCTTAAACATTCTCATCTTCTCATCAGCCACCATTTCCATCTTTCTTATGGCCTCCCGCACCACGTCGGCAATTCGACTGCATGCCTCCTGTGGGGCTATCAGCCGTCCACCTTCCCCATTTTCCATACTCTTTGGAGAGTCCATCGCAAGCTCTTCATTAGGGACTTACATATATCAGAATTAAAAGGGAAAAAAACGAAGAAGTTGCAAACCTTATGCAAACAATCATTCCATTCACAAGAATAATTATAAATTTTTTAGAATGCTTCACAGTATGTGTACCTTGGAAAAACAGTAAAATCGCCCTGCAAGTTGTTGCTGACTCCAACATTCCACTCTTCATTTTTTCTTTGAGATCCTCACACTTCCAAAAGAGTTTCCTCCCTCGGGGGTCGTCACTTCCACGAAAGATCCTACTAACAAAATCAAGTTCTCTAAGCAGAGCCTCCCGGTCCCAGGTCGGTGCACAGTGGTGGAAAACATCTTTAACCCAACCAAGCAGTTCAGATGTCCGATTGCAAGCCCGGCACCTGAAAACCATCTCAGATGGGCCTGTTCCACTCTTAACAGAAGGGCCCATACAAATGAGTCCATCACGAATAGCACAATCCGTATGAGTCCAATGTGAACACAAATCACACCCAATCCAGCGGCAGGTATTAACTTCAAAATCAAACTTGTTACAGATTACGCACATGCAAAGATTGCAGAAACCATTTCTGTTGGTGCATATCTCACAAGTACAATCGTCAGCTGGGAGCTGGTTTTGGCATGCTATATTTCTGCATCTCTTGTAAACAAAGATCTCAATCAGCGAAGTCTGAGAGAGACTGATACTAGGATGCAAGAATGCCTGAATCCCACTATTTATTGCAACAAGAATTTCAAGTTGTATTCTGTGAGCTCTAATCAACGTCTTAGCAGTTAAGTCAGTCCTACTCTGGATAAGCTTCTGCAACATCAAAAACTCTTCTCTTTGCTGCGAACCACCATTGCCTTCAAGGATACCTCGGAGTCCATTCTTCAACTCTTCTAGAAACTCATCAGGTAAACGGTGCATCTTTTCAGAAATTATATCAACTCTCTCTCTCGCTATCTCCCGAAGAGATATCTTATCTGCAATAGAAACACGGCGAATAACCGACTGTTCAGGACAATCATTCTCCCCTTTCCCATTCTCCATCATCTTCTTTGCCATAATTGCATCGGCAGTAGGCCAAGTTTCTCGAGAACTAGCACTCTCAGTAGGGGATTCACGAATTTGATCAGAATTTGATCTGGGTTCCTCAGGGGAGAGGCGGGCATCTGAAGAGACGAGAGACAGAGAAGTTTGTAGTCCTCCAGGCCGTGGTTGCTGACGCGGAGGTAGCATTTTGGACGAAGATTGTTGGTGGATGTTAGACCCAGATGATGTACCCATCAATCAATATCCCTAATCCTGTAACCATTTGCACAAAAAAAAAGCATTTACTTATTATCTATCATCAAGACCTGTATCCCAATATCTCTATAACTTCTTATTTCTTATCCTAAAGAGCATATTGACTTAGAAGGACAAGCAAATTTGCAAAAACAGAAATATCCAACAATTTACAGTCAAAACAGAAAAGCCATATAGCATGCAAACCATCTTAAATGTTTCTCATCATCAAAGGGCAACCAACCACTCAAAATACAAACACAAAGGGACACAAGTCCAAACACACACGCACACATACACTGCACAAAAAGACATAAACACAAACACAAACATCTGAAATATTTCTCTATCAAAGAGTAACCACCCACTCAAAATACACACAAAGAGACACAAGTCCAAACACACACACACACACACACACAACTTTTCTTTTTTGATGAATGCACACACAACTTTCATTTCATAATAAAGAGGACAAATAATGATTATCATTCCAAATAGCATATGCTGAGCAAATTAGACAAACTGTCAGTGACCAAAAACGGCCAAGAGAAACAGCATATTTTCAAGCTTCCACTGTTTTTTCCATATTCCATGGTTGCATACAAACTAGTTTATCCTGAAGAATATTTTCAGTGCACTTTTCAGCTTCCAAAATTCTCTCACACACACACCCAAACCTTATATTGATGCTGTTATTGTACATAATATCCATAATTTCATTAAAAAAATTATTTTCTAACAAAAAAATTGAGTAAAAAACAAACATGCTGCTACAGATCACTGGGATAAACAGACCGAAGAATCACAACACAAATTCAAGCAATAAACATACTTCACCAAAAAAGTTATATTTTCCTCTTTTTTACATAGCAAGAAGAAATCACAAAAATAATTCGGCATACCAAACAAATCAGCAGATCTCAGCCAAAAAAGCCATGCTTCTACGGATCAGCTCAGAACAAGCTTTCCCCCTTGATTGATTACTGAGAAAACGCAGGAAAACCAAAAATTAGAAACCCCCGAATCCCAAAGAGTTCCATATGCAAACAAGAAGAAAATTAAGCAACGAAAAGAAGAAAACCCTCTCATTTCAGCGCAAACAACTACTTCCCCTCTTCGCAAAGAGTACACCTTTTTTTCATCACTTCAAATTAAGAAAAAATAAAAAGAGAGTCGAAATTTTTCTTTCGGTTTTCCTCCGTTTTCTCAGCGACCAAACACAAACACACCAAAACAAAAGCGAGAATTTAAAGAGAGAGAGTACTCATACTCACCTGACGATAACGCGAAGCCTGAGATGAAGGTGAGCTCAAATCCAAGGAACCTGAATGCACAAATGAAATGATTTTGTTCCCGTTTTGCCCTTGAGAACACGGACCGGGGTTTTCTAAAATTTCTACACAGAGAAAGTCCACTGGTGGTCAATGATCGGATATTTGTGGAAATTTGGTAAATGACGCGGTTGGAGTTTTCAACGCTGAGAGTGACCGGCTCGGCCGGTCGCGAGCTGGGCTTTACTGGTTTAGCGGGTCTTTTTGTTTTATAATACTTGTGTTTGCGTTTGCCTCGGGTCGTGCTCATCTGTCAGCCATAGTCGGTTCTGGACTTCTGGTCACGGCTGCGTTCGTTGTTCAATTTTAGATAGAGTATTTTATTTTATTTTTTTAAGGAAAAATTAGTTTCCCCTTTTATCAAAATAAATATACAATAAATAATGGTGCACATTTACCCTAAGGCCCTTTGGGTTGAGCATAGTTAAAATTACCTAACTACCAATGGCCCATAATTCTTGTTTATCTTAGGGCTCCTCAGGCCCAAACACAACCAAACTATACACCGACAAAGGAGTCCATGAGGCCTGTTTGCCTAAAAGTTCGCCGACCTATCAATGACACTAGGGCCAGTGAGTTCAGGAGAAGCTTGTCGGCCTAGCCCAAAGACCTACCCTATTATTGGACAAGGATACACCTATACCTCGATAGGATACAGTTCCATAACCAATTTCCTCTCTCACTAGGAAATTTCTCCCAATATTCATAAAGGAAACATCCATGTCTCCAACAGTATTTGAGCGCAGAGTAATGATAGGCAGGAGCATTTTGCCCGGCTCCTGCCCACCCCTTTTTATTAAAAGGGTATTTTTTTAATCAAAAATAATTTTTAATACCACATCAAAAATTGCTTTTATTAAAAAAATTAATTTTTTATTAAAAAAGTTGGGCAGGAGCCGGACAAAATGCTCCTGCCTATCATTACTCTTGAATGCGAGACTCCAAAACGGGATTTGATTCTTGTACAACACCATCACAACAACCCTTCACATGAGGGTGGGCTCCAATGTATGGGACCCACCCACATGTGAAGGGTTGTTGTGCAGTTGTTGTATTGGTGTTGTAAATCTAACATTTTCCCTCCAAAATCCCACCAAAAGGAAGTAGGAACGACGAGCTCCTACCTAAAAATAATAATTTGCATGAGATGGAGTTAAAATGGCAACGGCAGTTTGATAGTTTTAATGAAAGCATGGGTGTCAATTGAGTCAATTGATGAAGTACATGATTACTCCCATCCATATGCCCCATAAAAGATTATACTATATCTTCAATTAATAAATATCTTAAAACATTATTATTGTTTGGTTTCACTTAAATGGAAGGAATTCAAATACCCAAAGTAATGTGAATTTCTTTCCCACATTACTGAAAAGTGAGAATCCACATTCTCTTGTCATTGAAAAGTTTTATTTATTTTAAATGACAAAAATGCTTAAATTTTAAAAACGGTAAACTTTTTCTCTTACACACATATATATAAGCCAATGCTTAAATTCCTGTATCATATGTTTTTATTAATAAAGCGCTAAACTTTTTCTCTTATATATATATATATAAGTCGAGTTTTTTCATAGAATGGTGACACGCGGCATAAACTCATATTTTTTAGTGAATAAACCGGTTCTTTAAGTACTGAACCGGTCTTTTAAATAAAATTGAACCAGTCTATTTAATATATATCTCTTTCTATTAATAATACAAGTAGTCTCTCGCTCTTTCAATTAATGACACAAGTAGGACTCTTTTGTGGAGACATGTGTTTCTTTAGTATTTTATATTTTTTGTTGAAATTTAAATATGTTTCCATTTTGTTTGTGAAATTTTTGATTGAGCAATTCTTCATTTGAATGTTTATGAGATTTTCTTATTATTATTATTTTGTTTATATATATATATATATATTTCGGTCATTTGTTTTTTGTAATGTTTAGAATTATATAGGATTGAAATATAATAGGTAGGATATCGACAATATAAACAATTCTTGTTAATTTTCTATTTTATGCTTTGATAATCAAAATCATGATTTTCTTTTTGCTGTTTTTCTTCTTCATATTAATGTTTTTAAAACATTAAAGAGTTAATTAAGCATTAAATTTGAAATGCTTTTTTTTTTTTTTTTTTAAAAAATATTTAGAATTATATGGATTTTATTGAAACATAATAAGTACACAATATCATAGATTCCTATTATTAATGCTTTGATAATCAAAATCCAGGTTTTTTCTCTTCCTATTTTTTTCTTCTTTATACTTCTTTCCATTTTAAACTACACGTACGAGAATATTTTAAATCTTTAATTGATATGGATTAAAACTAAAATTATAGTTCTTTTGATAGTAAAATTTTATGTGATTTATATATGAGTAATGTTTATTGCATAACTCTTACACAATTCTAACAACTTTTTTTTAAGATTAACCAATGAAACATTACTCTTTATATATTCATGCAGTATTCTTTGTGCAATGGAGAATTATGATATGTGGTGTGAACCCATAATTTTTAGACACTGAACTAGTTTTTTAAGTAAAACAAATCGGTGAATTTTAAAGGTTGAATCAGTTTTTCATGATTTTAATAAATTTATTGTGCTTTAATGAAAAAGAACATGAATGTTAATCTTTATGAGACCAAAATAAGAACTTTTTTGCATTATATCATTAAGTATCATTATAGCTGCTAAGGCTGGCAATTTTGACACGACCCGACATGAACACGATCTGAAATTAACGAGTTTGGGTCTACCTTAAACAAGTTTGGGTCATAAACGGGTCGACCCGTTTATCTCGGTCTGGGGGTCACCTCACAAACGATTAATTTATTCTCTTTCCCTTTTTTTTTTTGGTCTGGATGGTCTCCTGAAACCGGCCGGCCGTTCCTCTCTCCCGGCGACGAGTAAACCCACCGGCCCCTCTCTCTCTCTCTCTCTCTCCGTCCGTTCTCTCTCTATCTCTCTCTCCATCTATCCGGCCAGCCGTTCTTTCACCGACAGCATTTCCACTGCGAGGTCCTTTCCCCCAACTCAGCCAGTTGTTGGAGCAGATTGCCTCATGAGGCGTGGCTGTACCTTCGCCGGCTATTTTCGCGAGACTATGGAGACCCCAGTTCCAGATCTGGACTCGCCTGGAGCGGTGTGGGTGGGGGACATGAAGCGGCCAGATCTGGACTCGCCTGGACGTTCTTCTCTCCTCCAACTTGACCTCTCTCCATGGCTGCTTCATCCTCTGCTCAACCAACCACAAACCCGCAGGTCTATTTTTTTTGTTGATTTTTATTTTGCTTATAGTTCATGGGTTGTTTGTCTGATTTGTGGGTTGTTCTGGGTATTCCATGAAATTTATTTACAGCATTGTTAATGCATTTGCACTTTGTCATGCATAAGGAACCTGTTTTTCTGGCAAATTTTCATGAACTGCTTCCCAAATATGTTCCACTTTGTATTTATTGATATATCTACAAGCTGGCTTCTTGAATGATTAAAGGTTTTGAGATTTAATGTATTGGGTTTTTTTGGTTTTTAAAAAACTGATACCTGGAGATTTCTTACGAAATTGAATACGTTGTTTAGAAAGACTTGATTTCCAACACATTTAATGTTAAATATTCCAGATTTTTTACCACAGATATGGGAACTATTTATTTGAACAGTCACGAATAGACAAGAACAAGAAATTACACTGTAATAGTCTATTCATGCATTTATAGATAATACAGTTCATTATATGCAATAAATTTAATTTTGATAATTCCTTTGGACCATTAAGCAGAGATTGGTCTTTGAGAAAGTCACTTGTGCATTCGATGGTCTCGTGTATGGGAAGTATTCTTTGCACTAGTCAGAGGTCACCTCTTTCGGCCATTTTGCAAAACTACAGGTGGGCTGGCATGCCTGATGCCTCCCACCTGCTGTAAACATGGGGAAAATAGAGAGAATTGAGGAGGGAAAATATACTTTAGAGATTAAAGAATTTTGGATCTCCTGTAATGAAATTAAAGATGAATCTCATTCGTTTAAACTAAAATTACTATAAATGCAACCAAGCTGCCCCTAGACTTACGTATCTCCTAGAAATATATTTCCTGATGATTTTGGATCTCCTGATCATGACTTAAGTATCTCCTTTACAAACATTTGTTTGACAAAATTTTACTTTGACTGGATGATTATGGAGAAAATTGCATGTTTTATATTGAGTATGTTGTCAGATGATGGTCAACTGTCAGTTGATGTTTTTTGCTATGTTGATGCCAGAAATTAATCTGCTATGCATGGGTTTTGTTCTCTGGAGGACGTGTTTGTTACTTATTACTATTAGATATTGAAATGCTGATAAAAATCTTTACTTGAGCTTTTCTGTCTTCCTGATGATTACCCTGTTTAAGTATCCCTTGCATGGATTTTTACATGCTCTTTACTTATTTCTTTTCAGGAACTAAGAGCTTGTCGCAGAAAAGCATGGCCAAGCATCATCCAGATTTGATTATGTGCCGGAAACAGCCAGTAATTGCCATTAGACGACTTTGTTAGAAATGTGATGGGAAGTGTGTAATCTGCAACTATGGATCCTTTCAGGGTCGGTGTGTTATATGCGGAGGAGTGGGAATTTCCGATGCCTACTATTGCAAAGAGTGTGCACAGCAGGAGAAAGATAGGGATGGATGCCCCAAAATTGTTGATTTGGGGAGTGCCAAAACAGATCTATTCTATGAACGTACGAAATATGGTTTTAAGAAAAGATGATGACCATTGGATAGACATGTCTGGTGCTTATAAACTGCATTTTTCTGCAGAATCTTGATATTTTGGAACAGTTAGATGATGAGCATGGTATAAACATCTATGCCGCTGTCATGTACTTAAATTATTGATGAAGATTCAGATTTTGGAATGATGAAACTCTGTTAAGGTTTTATGTTTATGTTTGTTGACATTTCCAAGTTTTCATTTTCAGAACTCTTCAGCTTTTACTTCGTGTAAGCAAAATATTGGTGAAGGAACCAACTAAATTCGATCAGCTTAGAAGAATACAGACTTTAAGCATACATCTATGATTCTCTCGTTTTAGTATATCTTGTCCATTGATAATGGTTTGTGCCTCTCAAAGTTAAAGATCTTCTCAGCTAGTGGAGCTGATGTGTTTATCTACTGATGGAATTTGTCTTAGTGGCATACATCTTTTTGTAGTTGTACCCTACGCTGGGAATATAATGCTTGGGGTCCTACAATTTTTATAACAATTCCTTTACAAATTTTTTGATTAGTAAACAAAGAGGCAATCAGTTTTAATTAGCAACACGCCAAATTCAAATGAGTGACTCGTGTAAACTATTACATGACAATTCATATTTTACTAGTTAATATGATAACTGTCACAACAGTTTATAAATTGACAGTTCACATTTTAGTGGCCGACCGATATAGCAAATGACAAAAATTCTTTGCACAATACCATTTTCTCATTTGTAGTTTTCTAATACAACGCCATTGGGGACCATAACACAAACCCATAAGTCTTGTTTCATTAGGAGTGAACAATACTAGATGAATGAAACTATTTAACATCTTACCACCATTGGTATTGCTATAACCACTAGGAAAAACGAGTAACAACAAAATAACAAAAACAAAGGCAGCCTAGTACATCTTGCAAGAAAACTTATTATCCCTTGTGCGGTAGAGCTCTTGCACCATCAAAAGTTTGATAGATTGATTCTCCATATTTGCCTTGCATTTGGTCAAATTCCGTTTCCAATCTACCAAGAAAAATAACCATAAAGATATCAATATAAGGAACACCCACCAATCAAACCCCAACATTTAAGTTAAACTTAACAGAATCAATTTTATAAAAGTTGAATCCTAAAATTCTAATCAATAAACACAACCCAAACAATAACCCACCTTTTCAAGCCATGCCCGTAGCAGTTTGAAATTCCACAACACTTTAAGAAGGAAAGTTGAATCAAGCAAAATCCACAAATATTTCACAGATGTCTGGGGATAAAATGAAAATTTGAATTTGAAAAGAAAACGATAAAATGAAAATTTGAATTTGAAAAGAAAACCGAAAATGCACCCAGAGATGGTTCAGGGAAACTGAACTGAGTTTAATCATTCAAACTGAACTGATGTTATATATATATGTGTGTATATATATATATATATATATATATATATATATATATATATATATTCATTCTCATTCAGCAAACAAAGTCAAGAAACAAGTTACACTCATCTAGTTATACTCATTTGCAAATACAGAGGTCCCAGCAGCCATATACAAAAGACTGAAAATGTGATATTTTGGCTGTCAAGAGAAGGGGTTGATCACAAGCTTCAAGAGCACCAACAAGATTTGAACATAATTTTGTTTGACAGTTCCAGTATCTACGTATTCATGACATGAAAAACGTACACATGGTTCAAAGAACTACTAAACGCAAATTAACATGGCCATCACATTAAAAAAATTGCAAGCTTTTTTTTTTTTTATTAAAAACAATGCAAGCACATGAAGCTCAATAGACAATAGACAACCAAAACAAAATCCCTTTTTCAATAGCCGGAATCAAGCTAACATGAAGCTCATCAATCCTCACTACTTCAACTACAGAACCAACCAAGAAACCAAAATCTCAAACAACAAAACACCAATCGATCAGGCCATAACCGACCCTTACCACCAAAATCAACACCCAAAAATCCCCAAATCAAAACCTTAATTTAATTCGGTCCTCTCCAACCAAAACAGAGGACAAATCAAATTAATAGACAACCCACAATATTTTCCTTTAAACACCATTCGGTTAGAGCTTCTTCAACCAACCAATCAAGCCCAAATCTCAAAAGGAAACCAACACCCATACCTTAAGGAGGAACCGAAATCCACCTCAACCCAATTGGCCAAATCACAATAAAACCGAAAAACAACTTCACTAACTATAAATCATTTGGCCTCTTTTTCCTCTTTTTAGCCTCCGTCTAATATGTGACGTGCAGTCATTGTATCAACAAATTAAGTGGACCACAATGTCAATGACACATCATTAACTATTACATCATTAAAAATACCCTATCAACAAATTACTAAATCTCGTATAAATTTAATAATTATGATTCTAATAAATATAATATAATACTCTAATAATTTCATACGATCTTGATCTATTGTTATATGATGGGTGGTGTTGTTTACATAATCTAGAGAAGGAAAAAAATAATAATAATTTGCATGGGATGGAGTTAAAATGGCAACGGCAGTTTGATAGTCTTAATGAAAGCATAGGTGTCAATTGAGTCAATTGATGAAGTACATGATTACTCCCATCCATATGCCCCATAGAAGATTATACTATATCTTCAATTAATAAATATCTTTAAACATTATTGTTTGGTTTCACTTAAATGGAAAAAATTCAAATACCCAAAGTAATGTGAATTTCTTTCCCACATAAGTGAGAATCACGTTCTCTTGTCATTGAAAAGTTTTATTTATTTTAAATGACAAAAATGCTTAAATTCCTGTATCATGTGTTTTTATTAATAAAGCGCTAAACTTTTTCTCTTTTATATATATATATAAGTCGAGTTTTTTAATAGAATGATAACACATAGCATGAATTCATACTTTTTAGTGACTAAATCGGTCATTTAAAAAAAAATTGAACCAGTTTATTTAATATATATATATATATTAATGATACAAGTAGTTTCTCGCTCTTTCAATTAATGATACAAGTAGGACTCTCTTGTGGAGACAGGTATTTCTTTCGTATTTTATATTTTTGGTTGAAATCTAAATATGTTTTTGGTTGAACAATTTTTCATTTGAAAGTTGTCCTTTTTTCTTTTTTTTTCTTTTTTCGTTCATTTGCCTTTTCTAATGTTCAGAATTATATAGGATTGAAATATAATAGGTATGACATCGACAATATAAAAAATTACTGCTAATTTTTTATTTTATACTTTGATAATCAAAATCATAGTTTTCTTTGTACTATTTTTTTTCTTCGTAGCAATGCTTTTAAAACATTAAAAAGTGCGAAGTCTTCTTCTACACGTATGAAGTCTCTTGCCACCTTACAAAATCATCGCCACGTTACAGTTTAGGCTCAACACGTTGAGCTCATGCCCAAGTCCTTCAGCCTCTACACCCTCCTTTTTCCCCCTATTTAACCTAGCGTCTCGATGGTCTGTTTGGCAACAGGGTGGAATCATAATTCTTCTCTACTTTTTTCAAAAACAAATCATGCTTTATTCAACTTTTTCAAATTTTTTCACACAAAGTCAAACTTTGAAATTCGTGCAGTGAATTAAAATTCAATTCTAATTCCTAAAAATTCAATTCCCAAATGGTGTTTCATCACGAACTAAATAAAAAAAAATTATTCTTTCAAATTTACTCAAAAGGTTTCATTCGAGGTTGAGAGGTATTCACTTTAAGCTTTCCTTTTTCTTTCTGTACGTTTTTATTAGTTTTGTCATTTTTCTGTCCATAAGGGTAGCTCAATCGACTGGAAATCACATTTCATGAAGCGGAGGTCACTAGTTCGAATTGCCCTTTCCTCTTGTGTGAACATGTCAAAAAAAAAAAAAAAAATTGTCCTTTTTCTTCCTAACAGACAAAGGATCATAGACCCATTTCTATATTTTCTCTTTTTATTCTATTGTTTTTGAGAAATATTACACATACATAAATTTTAATAAAAGAGTTTTACTTTCTAATGTGAAGCTTATTTATTGGACATGATTAAAACAATTAATAAAAAAAATGTTACAAGTACCAATGAATAAATTTCACATCATCTCTGTAAGTCACTATTTGTAAAAGTTTTAAGTACGTCTACCATTTCTCTTTGTTCTTTTCTTCTACCCATACGAAAACAACCAGAGAGACTAGTGTTGAGTGAGAGACCAGAGGGAATGGGAAGAGACCCAGCCGGTGGGCTAGCCACCGGACTGGGCGGACGACGGCGCCAGGCCCAGAGGCCACGGCCCCACGCCGGCGACGCCACCGGAGAGCACTTTTCCTGCGATTTCTGGTTTTTGATTTTCTAGATTTAGATAGCAATATTGAGGAGATTTCTGGATTTTAGAAGGATTTTGGTGGAATTAAATTTTTGGATTTTGATTTTCAGATTATGGGTTGAATGGGTCTTTGAGAAATCTTTGAGAATTTCTCTTGAAAACTGAATGGGTAGACCTTTGAATGATAATTTTTGAAGATTTTAAATTCTGGGTTTGGGTGGTTTGATGATGGCTGGAGAATAGCATGAGTTTAATTTTTTTTTTTTTTTTCTGTTTATTTGCTAATCTCTGAGTTGGGAAGAGTTATTGATTCTGGAAAATTTAATTAAGTTGTTTTGATTAAAATATTTTGGAATTGAGATGCTGATTTCTTAATCATAGCTGTGTGTTGGAGTTTCTGAGTTTGATTAGCTGTTGATCTCTTGGGTTGATTAATTTCTGGAATGATGAATGTCAGTAAAGAAAAATTGGGTTTTTGATCTTGAATCTAGTTGTGAAAATTATTCTGGAGTGTTTTCTGCAGGTAAACCGAATGGGTATTGGTTTAGTAATGGATATTGACTTCTAATTCTAATGTTTTGATGAAAATTCTAAATTCTTGCAATGGTTTTGTGAATTTATTTTGCTTGGATTCTTACCTCTGTTATGGCCAATAGAAAATTGTTTTTTCTGTTGAAGATACCTGTTGACCGTATGGGTAGTTGTTTATGGGTATTTGTTCTTTTTATGCATTCTGTAAAGGCTTATTGTTGGGTATTATTTTTTGTAGACATTGATTTTTTTTTAGGTTCATTAGAGAAGACCATTGACAGAAATTTTCGTATGTCTCATATTTCACATATATGACTTTTTTTAAGGACTATGCAGTATTGATGGCAAGATGTTATGTGTTTGTTGGGACTATTCAGTATGTATATATATATATATATATACACTGTATGTTTGAGCTCTAATTTGGATAAAGATTTTATGCATGCAGAAATTTACTAAATTTTAAGACTTATAGTTATTTGTTATAAAGAATATATAATATATGGGGTACTATTAAACTTTTTATCTAAAATTTCAGAATACCCCTTTAAGTTTATCCTTTGCGATTTGTTTAGGTAGAAGGTCATTCAAAGCTTTTGTTCATCAAGGTAAGGGGGAAAACACAACTTTAAAAACCTCGACCAATTTTTATTAAAAACATTTTTCAAAGAAAATGTTGAAGATTTTCAAAAGATTCTTTCACTTTAGTATTATTTGCTCATTTACAATGAATTCCTTATGAAATGTGATTGAACACCTTTAAGATTAACTTTTGTATACGATGAGATTATGATTTTTCTATTTTGATGTATATTTTGTGTGGTGACACCACACAAGTTTTATCCCACTATTTCAAGCCACATTGGTAATCCGAATCTTTTTATGATGAGGTGGGTAGTGGGGCAACCACACCAAAAGTGTGGTGCTATTGGCCGAAGGATCCTCACCTAGGGAGCTTCCCAACCCGACGGCTCTCTCCTGCAGCCACAGGGTGAGCTTATGGGTCCTACGAGACTGGTCCTTTGGACGAGCCCAACGTGCGCCGCTAATGGTTAAAATGCGGTGGTTGGACCAGTGGTTGATAAAACTTTCACATTGCAATAAATGAGTGCTTATACGCTTATTTGATTTGTTCCAATATATTTTCTGTTTATAACCTAAAAATATCAAACTGTGATTTTTATGCTGCCATAAACTATGTTGTGTCTCTTACTGAGTTGTCGAACTCACCCCCTTATTCTCAAAAATATTACAGATAGGTCTTCATATTATAGTGCTGCTAGGAGGAGTGCCCCTTGGGGTAATTACTTATGATGATCTGAGTATTGGCCAGCAGGAATGGACCAATAGGTTCATGTATGTTTTTAGATATAGACACTAGTGGCCAGTGATCTCTTTTTGTGATGTAAATATGGTTAACTTAAAGACACAGGGGTGGACATTGTTAAAAGGAGGGAGAGGACCCCCAATATTTTGTTTCAATTATATATCTAACCGCTTTTGTAATTGTTCCAGTGTCTTTCTTTTTGTATTCACTGGCCCCCTTAATGTACTAACTATGGCAAGAACTCTAATGATATAAGTGATATATAAAATTTTATAATTATGTCTTATGCCATTGTCTTTATTAAATTGTTTCTTGTGAATGAATTCTTTGTGAATATGCTTAAGTTCGCGTATACCCTTATATCCCAAAACGGGGGCGTGATAATATGGATTTTATTTGTATCAAAATGTAATATATATCACACCAATAATATTCGAGACTTCTGCTAATTTTTTTTTATTAATGCTTTAATAATCATAATCTACATGTTTTTTCTTTTTTTCTTTTCCTTTATACTTCTTTTTATTTAAAACTACTGATATGGAAACAAAGATTTTAACATGTCTTAATTTATATAGATTAAAAGAAAACTAAGTGTCATATTTTTTTAATATAAGTGAATGTTTAATGGTTTATTTTTTATTTTTTTTTTAAATTTTTTTGTATGATTCATTCATTTTTTTTTTTAAGTGTTTTTTCTGCTTTTGAAAGTAAAATAAGGCAAACATTTATTTGATTAAATATTGAACATGATGTGAGAGGATTTATTTGATTGCATTAAATGTTGAGTGAAAATTTTTGTTTTATTTTGTAGGGTTTAGCTTAGGTGCTGTAAAAAAAAATTACAGCACCATTTTGATTATTGAAAAAACTACAGCACCTATACTGTAATATTTGGAATTTTGATTTTCTTTTTGCTATTATTATTATTTTTTTTATAAGTTCATGATCAACTAAAAAGCTTAGGCATTGAAGCATGAAACCATATAAAGAATGTAAAGATACTATAAATAATGCATTTAACACAGCTGATAATTAATGTAAAGAAAGAAAAAAGTTTGCAAGTAAAGATCAATTATTAACTTTTAAAGCCACAAATAATACTCTTATATAAAAGGGGGAGATAAAAATGATTTTCCGACCATTATTAACTTGCAAAAACAATATAGAAAGAGCATTTATATAAAAGATCTTACCAAAGCATTTTACATACAACATTGTAATGCTACGCTAATCCAAAATACAAAAAACAATAATGAAAACAAAAAGAAACACATTACAAACAGAAAAACAAGATTATAATTAAAAAAACACACGGGTACAATAATAAACATATTGCTTTGGGAAGGCATCATGTCCAGAATGTTCTATTTAATTTCAACGTCTCCTTCTACTCAATGGCCTTATTCGGAAGGTCTTCATTAACCAATCATGCTTTCTTGCGATCACAATAGACCCAATTATTACTCCAACAACAAATCCAAATCCATATCCAATGACAACTATTTTCCAACCAAATTCAAATAGTATTTCAGAATTTTGACTTTCTTCAAAGATTGAAGGGTGAGAAGTCGGCTCATCAGAATTCCCGCATGTCTTTGTCAATGGTTTCCCACACAACCCTAGATTCCCTTCAAATGAATTGTTCTCAAATGTACCAAATTGTTTCCCTTGTGGTATAGGTCCCGTGAGATTATTATGAGAAACATTGAAGAATTCTAAGAAAGTAAGCTGTGTTAGCTGTTGTGGAATATCTCCTGACAACTTGTTTTGAGAAAGATCCAACGCTTCCAACTCTATAAGATTCCCTAAAGATGGTGGGATGTGACCGGTAAGACAGTTATTAGAAAGATTGAGCAACTGAATTCCCTTTAAATTTTCAATAAATTTTGGAATTTCACCGACAAATTTGTTGCTTGAGAAGTCAATGACCATTAACAATTTAAAGACCTTCTCGTAGAACATATTCTTGCCTTTGTTTGCCAAAATCATGGAGTAAGTATAAATATAAGAATATTGGTAATACGCATCACCCGTGTGTAATATGAAGTATGGGTCTTCATAAATATATGGTAACGAATCCACATTCTCAAATTGTCTAGCCTTCCAATTCTCAAAAAGCCTTAATGGTAGCATTCCCATAAAATCATTGTTGGAGATGTCAAAGATTTGCATTTTGGGAAACTTAAAATAAGTTTGAACTGTCCCCATTGAACCGTTGAATTTATTTGACCGTAAAATGAGGACCTCTAAATTTGGAAGATATCCCAACCAAAATGGAAATCTACCATCGAATTGGTTATCACTAAGATCAAGGACCTTTAGCATCGTACACTTAATCAGCGATCTTGGCAAACGCCCTTGAAATTTGTTTTGACTAAACTTGATTATCTTCAATTGGCCTCCTTTTATCCAATTTTTTGGAATGCTTCCTTCAAATTGGTTCCTTTGCAAATCAAGTAATAATAGAGAATCACCGAAGTTGCCCGAGCATCGAGGAAGTGAACCACTTAAGTTGTTACTAGCCAAATCAAGGACTTCAAGAGAACTCAGATTGCAAAACAATTTTGGTATATTTCCGGTCAATGAGTTGTTTGAAATATAAAAATGTGAAGTATTGATTGGCAGAATAGGAAGTGATCCTTGGAGTGAATTGGATCTGAGATCAAGAACTTGTAGATGAGTCCATGGAACAAAAGTTGGATGTTGACCAAAGCTTGTGAAAAAATTGTTAGAAAGATCAAGATATTGTAGAGTTGTAGGCCCAAAAGTAAGTATGGGCCCACTTAACCGATTGTTGTTCAGTTTAAGGAAGACCAATCGGGTTCCATTCATAAGCTCAAAATGCATTTCACCGTGCAAAAGATTATAGCTAAGATCAACAAACAACAGTTGTGGTAAGTTTAAAACCTCAAAAGGGACTGGACCTGTCAATTGATTGTGGGAAATGTGTAATTCAAATAGTTGAACAAGGTTTCCAAGAATTAAAGGGACTGGACCTGTCAATTGATTGTAAGAAATGTCTAAAGAAGATAGTTGAACAAGGTTTCCAAGTGAATGCGGAATATTGCCCACAAAAGTGTTATTGTAAAGGTCAAGATATGTGAGTTTAGTGAGGTTACCAAGTGAAGATGGAATGAACCCCGAGAAATTGCAATTAATCATGCTCAACTCAATCAGGTTGCCAAGGTTTTCTATAGAAGCGGGTAGCTCCCCTGAGAAACTCGTGTAGTCCAGATTCAATGTCTCAAGCGGACTACTCCATGTAAAGTCAGGCAAATAATTGGTGAGGCCTTCATTGTATCCCACATAAAGATGCCGTAACTTTGATAGCTTAAAGATGTCTTTTGGAAATTCCCCGTGCAAACCACAATCCGAAAGAGTGAGGGATGTTAAAGAAGACAAATTTGCCAAAATATTAGGCATCGTAGAGCTAATGTTCACATAACTCAAATCAAGCTTTTGTAGGCTGGTCAAATTTGCAACTAGGCTTCTGAGGATGGGCTCTTTGAGTTCCAAAGTGATGTAGTGGTCAAAAGCGTACATATAATTGTAGGACAGGTCGAGGGATGACAAGTGTGACAATTGTGAAATTTCTGACGGGATTTGACCAGAAAAACCACATCTGCTGAGACCGAGGTGCGTTAAAGAAGACAAATTTGCAAAAATATTAGGCACCGTAGAGCTAATGTTCACATAACTCAAATCAAGCTTTTGTAGGCGGGTCATATTTCCAACTAGGCTTTTTAAGCTGGGCTTTTTGAGTTCCAAATCAAAGTTATTAGACAAATCGAGGGATGACAAGTGCAACAATTGTGAAATTTCTGACGGGATTTGACCAGAAAAATTAGACAAATGGAGATCGAGATCTATTAGCCTTGAAAGATCACGTACCTGGGATGGGATATGAGAGCCGTTAAAGTCATTGTCGGCAAGGCTAAGGCTTTGGAGGTGAACAAGGCGAAAAAGGCTACTGTTGGAGTTAATAGAACCAAATAGACAGCTGCTACTGAGGTTGAGGCCAATTACATGACCAGTGTGTTCATCGCACTCCACCCCATCCCATGAGCAGCAATCACTTTTGTTTCCTTCTACTGTCCAAGACGCAACCTTTTTTTCACAATAAGGAGACTTGTCTATGACAAGGCTTTCCTTGAATTGCAACAAGGCAGAGCTGTCATCGTGATGGCACCGGGGTTGCATAAAAGAAGAAGAATGGGTGAGTACAAGATGCAACAATGAAAGCACGATAGGGAAGCGCATGAAAATGAAGAGAGAAAGAGGTAATCCCATAATTAATGTTGTACTACTGTTTTTCTATTTGGTCTTAGATATGCTCGGAAGTGAAGGTAGGAGATGGAGCTTTAATTTATAGGCTGCACAGAAGTTTTGTGCACTTACTATGAAACTTGGGCAGTGGGAACTGGGAAGCTTTACTTTACTCTATTGAAGTCAAGAGTCGTCTGCGTGTGTTATAAGTCTCAATTAAAGTCAAGTCGTTTGCGTGTGTGTGAGGGGATCTTATTTTAAAAAAATTGACCCACAAGTCTTGGGATTGCCTTTCCGCCACGAATCCCTTTTCCCCATAATTCAACATTAATTCTCAAACTAAATTGCTCCTCATGTCAATCTTGTGATTGGTTGCCAGCTAACGGAATACGGAGCGTATCGCAAAACTGAAATACCTTTTTTCCAAATAAGGCAAAAAAGAAGAAGGTAAATGCATGCTCATGTTATTTAACAACTTCTTTTTTTTTTTCTTCACTTAAATTGCATTAGGTATCGTAAATGTTATTTAGCTTATAGCAAAAATTGAATATGGTATTTTTGTTTAATTTTTGTCTAAAAATTGGCGGAAGTCCATTTTAATACCTCCAGAAAATAGATGTGTCCCATGCCTTGTTAAAAATTAAACAAAAATGCAAAAATATAAAAATATAAAAAATAAAAAAATGTAACTTTCTGATTTTGCCCAAAGGAACAGCCCATTCTTTTTCTTTCCTTTTTTTTTTTTTTTTTTTTTTTTTCGTGAACAAGTGGTAAATTGAAATCAAGATTTTTTTAAATTATTTATTTGAATTTGAGAGAATTCGAACAGATGATTAAAAGAGATTATTTGTAAAATCTACTTGATCAGATAAATGTTTGGGTAACTTAATTTTTATTTAATCATTTATGTAGAGGGATGAGAGACGAATTATTTATGTAGTGTTTCACATTCAAGTAGAACTCCTTGTCGTTGATGTAAACCTGTCGCTTTCTCACCCCTATGCCAATACAAGCATAGTCCTGAAATGACTCCTCAGTCCTCATCCATGAAAATATCATGGAAAATAAGGTAAGATGATGGCCCATGTATTTATTCAGCATATATGACTTTATATACCTGCCGAATTGGGACCATGCATTTAATAGCCTAGAAAAAAACAAAAAACAAAGACACATTCAACTATCTTATTAGCAACGTGTTCTTCGCACTCTTTTGAGCCATACAGTTAAATTTAACTTAATCCTGGTCGTTGGTTTTACTTCCATTTCATTTAATGCCTTTAACAAGTTTTCCTTACGTCCTTAGCTTGCTCCACTTTTGCGTCTTCCAAACGTTTTCCCATGACTTCTTCAGCAGTTCAATTCTTGCAACTGTCAAACTCTAACCTTTTAAGCATTTCAATTTCAGTCGTTAGATTGGACCTTTTAATCATATAACCTAATCCTTATCATTCAGTATTTAATTTCACTCAAATTTTATTAAAAAAATGAGAAAAGTACACATATCCCTCTTAAACTACTATTTCATTGTTAATGTACCCCACACACATGCCCTATTTACAAAAAAATATTTCTCATTCTCATAAATTATTTCTATCTCTTTCACTATGCTTGATAACTCTTGAGGCAACGTGTGGAAGGGTTTTCACATTCCCATTTTCATTACTTTAAAAAAGTAGTAGCTTCCAATATTGGAAACCAAATAAGCAATTTACTATAATTAAAAAGTCTTTTATAACTAAAGCTTTTCTTAAAACTGTTGATTTCAAGGATATCATTTCTGCTAACAACTTTCATCTCAAAACTGTTTTAAAACAATCCTTCATTCACCAATGTAAATTTGAAATACAGAATGAGAACAATTATTCGTAAATATGCTAGAATCAATGGATAAAATAATATGACATAAAATAATTTTAGAAGACGTAAAGGAACCCTTACCTCTCTAAATGCGGCTAAGGCAAATTTATTGACAGCTAGCTAGTCACCTGAGTACAGGTTCTAACAAATTAATACTATGAACTCAGCACTAGACAACATACTGACACTACTGTTTGGTTTATTGGCCTATTGAGAATGAATTTTTGAGGTATGTTTAACGACATTACCTGTATAATAATTTAAACCATTAAATAAGCAACAATATATATTTTTATTATTCATTAAAGATTTCAATTTAATAGAATTTCTTCTATCCACTTTATCAAATCCGAAAGAAAATTTTATCCGCCAAATTAATAGTCTAACATATAAAATCTGTAAGTCTATAAGAAAAATAAACAAAAGGACAAGGACCAAAAGAAATGTAATAAAAAGAAAGAAACAGAAAAAGAACCAAAAATGAAATAAAAGGAAAAGATGAAGGTTTGTACTATAGACTAAAAAAAAATAAAAATAGAAGAGGACAAGGACAAGGACCAGCTCCAGTTCTTCGTCAGAAAATAAAAGAGAAAAAAAGGAACAGCTTCTAAAACTTGTCCTTCCACGCATAGTGAGAGGGAGAGACGGCTTCTAAAATTTTTCTAAGGCGAGAAAGTGGGACCGACGGTTAAGGGGTATATTTATAAGGCTTGACTTTCGACAATTAGGACTTTTACTTCTAACACTAACAATTTGGTATAAATATTAATATAAAAATATTAAGTCTAAAAGGCATTCACTATTAATCTAAAATTATTAAATTTAAAACCAGGTATGCAATAAAGCGGGTATTCAAAAAATATAGAAGCGGGTATTCAATAAATATAAAAGCGCGTATTTAATAAAATATAAAATATTGAATATAATCGTTCTTTTTTTTTTTTTTTAAATTTTCTATCCATTCTCGTTACGAAGCCAAACATACTATTAACTAGTTTCTTAATTAAGAGTAAATTACCAATGCATCTTTGAAAGAGGATCAGAGTTATTACACCCATAATGTTTTGCGATTGGCACTCTTAGTCTTAGATATGCTTGGAAGTGAAGCTTGGAGAGAGCTTGGATTTACAGACTGGACAGAGAGTCAGGTGCACGCTGCATGGAGGCAATTAATTTTATACTAAAAGAAAAACCTGATAATTCTGATGATTAAAAGAACTCAAAGTAATGATGGAAATTAAAATTAAATTGGTTGGAAGAAATTTTAGGAAAAATAGAGAAAGAAGAAAGTTGATGAAGCAAAAAAAAAAAAAAAAAAAAAAAAAAAGACGGATTAGGATCCTCTATAATTATTTGTTCGAATTTGAGAGAATTCAGGCAGGTAATTATGAGAGACCACTTATGGGACCCACCTGACCAATTAAAAATTGAGCTGCCTAACCATTTATCCGATCAGGTGAGTCCTATAAGTGGTCTCTCACAATTACCTTTTCGAATTCTCTCAAATTTAAATAAATAATTATAAAGGATCCTTATCTATTTCGTTATTGGGCAAACTTAACTTGTATTAGATAATAGATATTGAGTCCTAAATAATTGGTGGTCTGAGAAATTAAGGACCCTTATGTAGAAATATAACAGTACTTGTCATGCGGTTATCTTTCTTCTTCAAGTCTTCCACTGTCATGCGGTTATCTTTCTTCTTCCAAGTCTTTCTCTTCGTAAACTACACGGATTAAATAACTCCTATGCATACTTGTTCGTTCTTTCAGTCAATAAAGAATACTTTGACTTCATTTTTGGTTGTTGAGATAGCAATTTGTGCTCGCATATTGTGTTTGAATCGTGTCGAAGTATGAGTATAAGCAGGGTCGGCTCAATACATTTTGAGAATTAAGGTAACAGATTAAAGTGAGACATTTTTTATTTTCAAATATTAATTAAATAATATTTATTTTAATATTAATATTATATTTTTTATTTTAAAATTATTTTTCCCCTTTTTTGGGTTGCAAAAATTGTTTTCCTTTTAAATTCTAATTGGAATTTTAGTTGCTTAATGCCAATGCTCATCACAAGGCTTAAAAAATCTCTACCCACAACATAATTTAATATTATTATTATTATTATTTTTCAGTCTCTCCATTATTTTCAAGAATAGAACGTTTAAATTTGAAAAATATGTTTTATGTAAAAATGTCTTTAATATTATTTGATTTTCTTATTTAATAATACTATCAATTTTTTAAGACTTATTTCAAGAATGGAATGTTGGAGAATTACATGATATTAATGCCTTTAGTCAATAAAGGATGCTTTGACTTCATTTTTGATTGTTGGGGGTAATTCGTGTTCATGTGTTGTGTTTGAGTCATGTCGAGGCATGAGTATAAGACTATAAGTTCGGCTCAACACATTTTGAGGCTTAAGATGACAAGTTTAAATGATGCCTTTTTTTTTTTTTTTTCTTCAAATATTATTTAAATAATATTTATTTTAATATTAATATTATATTTTTTATTTAATTTTTTTTCCCTTTTTGGGATTCAAAATTGTTTTCCTTTTAAATTTTAATTGGAATTTTGGTCGCTCAATGCTCATCACAAAGCTAAAAAAATCTATACCCATAACGTAATTTAATATTACTGTTATTTTCAGTCTCTTTATTATTTTCAAAAATAGAATGTTTAAAGTTTAAAAAAAAAAAAAAAAGTGTTTTATTTAAGAATATCTTTAAATTGAGGCTGACTTCATCGTTTTCATAGTGGAAGACTTCTTTGAAAAGCTAGATTAGTAATAAATAATCAGCATTTCATAGTGCGGAGGACTTGTTTGGTAAAAGTAATTTCCATGTCTCCCATTATCGCCACTTTTTGTTTGAAAATTCATTTTAAAGACTCCAAACCACTTGTGTTTGAGTCATGGCGGGGGATGCACGCTAAACTTTATTTGAACAACGCAAACTCTACGCCAACGTCGCCAATTAGGGTTACACTTTTCCATAACTAAGTTTTTTTCTTTTCTTTTTTTTTTAATGCTGGAAAGTCATTTGCATAATTCCATGTCTTCCATATGCGCACATTTTTCTCTTCCCGTTGGTGAGAAATGCTCTAGTATATAGTGGAGAAAGGCCATTTAGTCTTTGTTTATGTCATCTCTACGAAATTACTGCCTAGTTTCGGTTAATTAGTCTTTTGTTCTAAAATTCCTTATTCTGACATCGGAATTATCATTGTTAAATTCGAGTATTGACACGCAAACGACTTAGACTTCAAGTGAGACTACTTTTTTTTTTTTTTTTTTTTTTTTTAAAAAAAAATTGACTTGAAAGAGGTAGGAGCAACTAGCAAGCACAATCGACTTTTGGAACGTGGTCAAGGTGCCACATCATTAGCCAGAGATTCGAGAATTTTGTGGAAAGAAAGGAGAAAAAATAATGTGAAAAAAGTCCACACCTATGATAGAGCATGTACCCATGACACTACAAAGTAGGGTGGTCAATAGGGGTGGAACCAAGATTTTTAATGAAGGGACGAACTAATATTCTAAATTTCTAATTACTATAATGTTGGCACAATGCACAGTAGTTGGCCTTACAAGAACAAGATGTCCCATACTGCCATAGAAATTATAGAATAAAAAAAAAAATTGTTCTTGTCAAAATGCCAAATTAAGAGTACCGTAGAATTTTTTTTTTTTTTTTTTTTTTTTGAAAAAAAAAAATGGAAGAGCTATAAGAGATTTCTCCATCACTTCACTTGGAATCTTAACATTAGAAATGTAAGATAGAATCCTAGACATCAAGACTACTAATAAGAGATTTTTAGTCAATATGAAAAGCTATTATCAAACTACCAAAAATGAAAACCATGCAAAGAATTTATAAATAGAAAGCAATAATATCTACATTAGTAACATTATGAAATCACCAAAAAACTAATTTTTTTTTAAAAAAAATGAGTACTTAGAAAAAAAGAAATAATTGGCATGAAAAAATGTTATTGCTTACATGATGAGAGAAAGAGAGACTGAGAGTTTGAGAGAGGGGTCCACCGCACAACCTGGTCGCCATCTAGAGAGGGGAAGCTAATGTCCAAACTATTTTATTTAATATTTGCGTTTCGTCCTACACCATCAATAGCAGGGACGGAGCCAGAAAGTTTTTTGGTAGGGGCCAGTCGCTAAGGCAGGAATTATAAATATATTAAAATAGGAGTATGGATCAAAACATGAATAAGAAATACATTAGGATTGAAGATGAAATAAATATATAAAAACGAAATTAGCATCAATTTAGTTTTGACAAAAAAAAGAAAAAAAAGAAAAAAAACAAAATAAGTGTTTCGTAATACATCAAATTTCAGACAAAACATATATCAAAATAGAACCCGTCGTTTTTTCGAATCCCGAAAATATTTATGATTGAATTTATGCTAATTGTTGCAGCAACTTCTCTTTCGATATACACCATTAAACAATCCATCAAAAACTCATTTTTAATTTTGTTGCGAAGCTTAATTTTGACAATATTTATAACAAGAAAATATTTGTAAGTTAGCAATTAATAAACTCACATAAAAAACAACAGAATATAATAGCCTTCACGTGTCAAATTCTTCAATTAATTATTTAGAGTTATAAACTATAATAAATAATATTTTCAATATTTAATAATCATAATATTCAAATTACAATATCACTTACGTTTGAAATTTTCCACTTAAAACGACACAATCTATTAAACAAAATGCATGAAGACTCAAGTGGCCTCCAACTGATACGCATTACTTGAGAAATCAATATCCGGATGCCACGTAGCCTTATCTTGACGCAGCTGCAGCTTCTAGGTTCATCTCTTCCTTACGCATACAACTTCTACGTTGTTCTAGCTTGATGCAGCTTCTAAGTTCTAAGCTTCTAGCTTCGGTTTCCTTCATCACTTCTTATCCTTACACAGGATGCCAGGAGCCAAAATCGAAGTTCTAGTTCTACTTGTGGGGGTTCAATCAGAGATAGAACCACTGAGTACACCCTATTTTTATCTGTTTCAAGTAAAGAATGAAATTCAGGCCTGTCTGCAAAGAGAAAAGCACTGTATTCAAAGGGCGTTAGACCTAGCAAGTCCATCAGCTGTGGGCACTCCACCTCCTGCTTTCTTCTTCTTCAGCTTTGTCTTTGCGGCCCAATGTCGTTTTCCTTTTGTTTTGCTAGGGAGATTAAAACACAAGTCTCAAATAAAAAGGTAAATTTTTTTTTTTCAAGAAATTGGGGGGGGGGAGGGGGGGCCATGGCCCCTACCGGCCCCCCTTCCTCCGTCACTGATCAATAGTCTTATTGTGAAGGTCTTCATTAACCAATCAAGTTTCCTTCCGATCACAATTTGCTCAAATATTGATGAAATAATTAAATTTACTCATTTTCTATCGGCTTAAGCTTTTGAGATATATAACCGGTAATTTAACTATTAAGGGCTCTAATTCAGGTGAAACTACAATAGATCGATGCTGGAACGTATGGCTTCTAACGAACTTCAGAGCATGCCATATCAAGATCCTCACTTTGAGTGAAAGAATGAAACACAAGATAAATGATCCTGAATATTGAATTTGTATTCTAAACCTGAAATAATCTAAGAACAGGTCTCGATGAAATGGGGGAAAGAAAGCTTCTGCCTTTCTTTTTGCAGTTGCAATTGGTACGTACTGCATGTCGTGGCTTTGGCAATGCATTTGAGATCCGGAGTATTTTTGAACTTGATGGGCATATCATCTGAAAGTAGATATTTGTGGTAGGAAATGTGGCCTTCCATTTTTCTTCTTAATCAAATAAGAACTTGCTCCAGCACGTAATTAAGTTACAGGCCTAAAGGATTTTCAAGGAGAAATTAAATATTGTGCAATCTATTATGTACAGTTGCAGGGGAAGGGAACAGAAGCTCAAAGCTCTATTTAACTTGTTATGTAGGGAGAAATCCGAGTCGACCTAGATTTTGGATTTCTGAAGCTTATTTAAAGGGGTTTTCAGGTATTGTTTTTGTAAGAAATTTGTATATAATTCCAATGTGTTAAGAGATGGTGTTTATGCAGACTGGACGTTAGAAGTGCTAGCTCTCTTAGAGTATTTTATGTGTGTGATTTGATCAACTTTTGAAATCTAGCTTAGGGAAGAGTCTCAAGTTAAAGGAGTCCATTGAAGAACCATTCAGACAGGAAGTCTGGTTGGGAGGCGCTCACATATAGGTACGTGTTAGAATTCAAGATACAACTACTGCATCCGGAATATGTGAGTACGACTGCTTTGTAACTAGTTATTTCTTCTATTAGTGGATTTCCTGGATTGGCTACTCAGAAGGGTTTTTTCTCTTTGATACGAAGAGTTTTCACTTTCTCACCAAAATATCTATCTCTTTTATATTCTGTATTTATATATTGGTGAATTGTTGACCACACAAACTAGTATGAGTCTTTATTTTTCAATCTGAATATACAATCATATTGAAAATTAGGATCAACAATTGTCCAAGTGGCAATTCTTTTCCGAGGCTTATACATTTTCCTTTGATCTTACAAAAGAAATAAATAATTTTTTTCTTCATATCAAAATGGTAAATTACATTCCTTTTGCAGCTAGCACCAATCAACCTTAACACAGGTTAGTCATATTTTATTTTATTTTATTTTTTTGTTTGCAGCAACTGTGAAAGTATGAAAATGAAGAGAGAAAGCGATAAACCCATAATGTTGTACTACTCTTAGATATGCTTGGAAGTGAAGCTAGGAGAGAGCTTTAATTTATAGGCTTGACAGGAAGTCTTGTGCACACTCACCATTTACAAACATAATCACTTGCTAGGATCCCCCAATGTACAGAGAAGTTATAATAGCATATAGGAAACTTAACCATTTTCTAAATCTAGGAAAGGCCTGCCAACTCAAACGTCCTGGGTCAGGTCGTTCTCTAATATCAATGTCCACGACGAGATTTGGTTGCAAGAATCACATGGTTTATGGAAAATGTTACCAATTAAATCGGCAGACATGGTGTATTAGTACAAGAGGTATATGATACTTGTAAAGAAATTATTCTCATATCTACCTACGTACCTCCACTATTATATGTCCTATTCTTCTATCTTAAGAAAGGTAGAGTAATTATATCTTATATATGTTCGCCTTGTAAGGCATCTATTCTTAACTGCTCTGTTAAAATAAGAAAATTCAGATCAGCAATCAGCAAGAGTTAGCATTAGGCTTTTCCAACCCAGTACACCTCCACCCTTTATAACCCATTGCCATTTAGTTCGAAAAAATGTCACAGAACTTGCATGTATATGACCCTTTAATTTGCTTCAAGTGATGGTGATCTTATTCATATCAAACATTTTATTATGTTGACCAACCACTGCCCACTTCGTAGAGATGTAATAGATAAAGTTTTCCTTCAAATTGAGTGTTTTGATCTCCCACCCACCCACTATGCATTTTTATATCACATGCGCTACATATGTTAGTTATAGGAAGTTCTTTAATTTCACCGGAATTTATTTGCAGTTGTAGAATTTGCAGTCGTGTAATTGTGTGACATATATGGAATGGCCATCAGTTGCACCACCCTACTTTGTAGTGTCAAGGGTGCATGCTCTATCATTGCTGTGGACTCTTTTCACATTATTTTTTTCTCCTTTCTTTCCACAAAATCCTCGAATCTCTGGTTAATGATGTCGCATCTTGACCACGTTCCCAAAGTCCATTGTGCTTGCTCTTAAACTCTTTCAAGTCAATAAAAAATTAAAAATTAAAAAAGAAAAAGAAAAAGAAAAAGGGTGTCACTTGAAGTCAAGTCGTTTGCGTGTGAAGGGATGGGATCTTAGATCAATGAGTCTACTTTTATACTAGAATTTAACAATGATAATTCCGATGACAGAATAAGGAATTTTAAGACAAAAGACTAAATGAAACAAGGTAGTAATTTCGTAGAGATGACCTTTCTCCACTACTTGCGCACTTCTCACCAACGGGAAGAGAAAAATGTGCGCATATGGAAGACATGGAATTGTAGAAATGACTTTCCAGCATTAAAAACACAACTTGGTTGTGGAAAAAGTGTAACCCTTGGCGACGTTGGCGTAGAGTTTGCGTTGTTCCTTTCATATTATTAATATATATATATTTAAAAAGTGATTATTATTGGAGTCGATCTTTAAAATGAATTTTCCAACAGAAGTGGTGATAATGGGAGACGTGGAAATTAGTAGTCAATTACGTACTTTAACTGAACAAGTGTCCTCCACACTATGAAATGCTGATTATTTATTCTAATCTAGCCTTTCGAAATAAGTCTTCCACTATGACAACGATGAAGTCCTCCGTTGTGTCTAAGTTTATTTCACTAATAATAATAGTTGGGTCGTTGTCCAATTTTTATTAGGTTAAGTGGGTATCATAAGTGATATCTCATAATTACCTGCTCGAATTCTCTCAATTTCGAACTGATAACTGGAGAGAATCCTAATCCCATTGGAGCAGCTAGCCATCTTTTTGGCTAAATTGGCTAGTTGGATGGAGATGAACTTTTGTCAATTTTTTACTTGGAGGCTAGCCTCTAATGAGAATGCTCTTATATATTGACCTTCTTATATTACGGTGGCTTGTAAATTTGTAATTTCCATATCAAATGCACGAGTGTGGAAACCTTACGAAGACAAAATTTGGAGATGCCCAACAAAACATATTAATGCCAAGGAATGATTCGTGAAAGGTAAGGAGAAAGAAAATTGGAGGCAAGCAAGCGTTGCATTTGTTAACTTAATTATAAGAATTTAACGAAGGGGAACGAGGGACGTTCTTTGCTGAAGGTACATGTCTAATAGTAATTAGGGAGTCATTTGATAAAAAATAAAATTTAAATGACCACTAGAGCATTTTTCCCTACTTATAATTCCAAACATGTTAACATATATATATATGCATTCTCAAATTTATGGGCCTTCCAATTTTCAAGAGACAGCTTTTCAATAAAATTATTGTGGAAGCTAGACATATATCAATGATTCGAAACTAAGGGAATTTGATTATAATCAGTAGTAGAAGTTGAATCTGTTTGAATGCATAACGAGTACCTTTAAATTTTAAGGATTTTCCAACTAATAAGGGGATATATAATTGAACGTACGCTCTGTTATTTATTATGCCAGTGTCCTATTTTATCCTACTATGCTGACATTAGCTGTGCCCCTTGTTTCTACCATGTTAGCCCTTGTTTAAGAAGAAAATGAATATTATTACGTCAACCCAATAAGATGATATGAGATGAGAATGGGGCATGACAAATAGAATTTCTAATAATTATTGGTTATTATATATATCGACATCAAGGACCTCTAGCATGATACGATTGGCCAATGATCTTGGTAACCACCCTTGAAATTTGTTTTGATTTAATGGAATATGGGAAACAAGTTTTATGATCTATTCGAGGTAGACCAGGCCTCCTGATTATCTCTAAGCTATTACAAGATACTGGAATGGTGACAATCAAGAATTCCTAAAGAATCACCAATGGTTGCAAGTATCAATGAAGTGAACCATTAAGAAGCCATTTATCAAATCAAGGATTTCAAGTGAACGTAGATTGCAAATTAATCTTGGAATATCTCAAGTGAATGAATTGTTTGAAAGATAATAATTTCGAGACTAGTGGATGGAATTTAAGAATTTTTTTAAGTAATTTTTGGCACTGTTAAACCTTTGGAAGGATAAAAATTAGTTACCAATCGGTTTAATAAGTTGACAAATGTCCTAAAAAATACACGAAAGATTTGGGCTTTGATATGAGAAGATCCATGTATGTCGGAATGGTTGTATATTGTTCTAGAAGGACAACAAGAATGTAGAAAAACTGTAAAGTGTGTGGAAACAGAGCCTAGTGATTTTTGTACAGGGTGTTCAGCAATTAAATTACAAGTACGAAATACATCACACCAACAATTCACTCAAAATTTGAAAATTACAATTCTCGTTTCTATTCTAAAGAAACTAGATTTGAACTCCAGCTAACATTTAAGACAGCTGGTAATTAATGTAAAGAAAGAAAAAGGTTTCCAAGTAAAAGGGTGAGATAAAAAGGATTTTGTGTTCGTTATTACCTTGAGATCATTATTAACTTGCAAAAATATTATAGAAAGAGCATATATATAAAAAAACTCACCAAAGCATTTTACATACAACACCGTAATGTCACGCTAATCCAAAATACACAAAACAAAAATGAAAACAGAAAGAAACACATTACACACAAAAAATAAGTTTACAAGTAAAAAACTCGAGACTATATATATATATTGCTTTGGGAAGGCATCCTGTTCAAGCTGTTTTATTTAATTTCAGCGTCTCTTCCTACTTAGTGGCCTTATTCGGAAGGTCTTCATTAACCAATCATGCTTTCTTGCGATCACAATGGGCCCAATTATTACTCCAACAATGAATCCAAATCCATATCCAATGACAACTATTTTCCAACCAAATTCGAATGGTGATCCAGAATTTTGACTTTCTTCAAAGATTGTAGGGTGAGAAGTCGGCTCATCAGAATTACTGCATGTCTTTGTCAATGGTCTCCCACACAACCCTGGATTCCCTTCAAATGAATTGTTCTCAAATGTACCAAATTGTTTTCCTTGTGGTATAGGTCCCGTGAGATTATTATGAGAAACATTGAAGAATCCTAAGAAAGTAAGCTGTGTTAGCTGTTGTGGAATATCCCCTGACAACTTGTTTTGAGAAAGATCCAACGCTTCCAACTCTATAAGATTCCCTAAAGATGGTGGGATGTGACCAGTGAGATAGTTATTAGAAAGATTGAGCAACTGAATTCCCTTTAAATTTTCAATAAATTTCGGAATCTCACCGACAAATTTGTTGCTTGAGAAGTCAATGGCTATGAACAATTCAAGGACCTTCTCGTAGAACATATTCTTGCCTTTGTTTGTCAAATTCATGGAGTAAGTATAAGACCGAGCATATAGGTAATACCCATTACTAGTTTGTAATTTGAAGTATGGGTTTTCATCAATATATGTTAACGGATCCACATTCTCAAATTGTCGAGCCTTCCAATTCTCAAGAAGTCTTAGAGGCAGCATTCCAATAAAATCATTGTAGGAGATGTCTAAGATTCGCATTCTGGGGAACTTGAAATAAGTTTGAGCTGTCTCCATTGAAGCGTAGAATTTATTAGACCGTAAAATGAGGACCTCTAAATTTGGAAGATGGCCCAACCAAAACGGAAATGTACCATTGAATTGGTTATCACTAAGATCAAAGACCTTTAGCATCGTACACTTGGCCAGCGATCTCGGTAAATGCCCTTGAAATTTGTTTTGACTAAACTTGATTATCTTCAATTGGCCTCCTTTTATCCAATTTTTTGGAATGCTTCCTTCAAAATTGTTCCTTTGCAAATCAAGTATTACTAGAGAATCACCAAAGTTGCCCAAGCATCGAGGAAGTGAACCACTTAAGTTGTTACCAGCCAAATCAAGGACTTCAAGAGAACTCAGATTGCAAAACAATTCTGGTATATTTCCGGTCAATGAGTTGTTTGAAATATAAAAATGTGAAGTATTGATTGGCAGAATAGGAAGTGATCCTTTGAGCGAATTGGATCTGAGATCAAGAACTTTTAGATGAGTCCATGGAAGAAAAGTTGGATGTTGATCAAAGCTTGTGAAAAAGTTGTTAGAAAGATCCAGATATTGTAGAGTTGTAGGCCCAAAAGTAAGTATTGGGCCACTTAACCGATTGTTGTTCAGTTTAAGGATCTCCAATCGTGTCCCGTTTATAAGCTCATGATGCATTTCACCGTGCAAAAGATTATAGCTAAGATCAACAGACCACAGTTGTGGTAAGTTTAAAACCTCAAAAGGGACTGGACCTGTCAATTGATTGTGGGAAATGTCTAAAGAAGATAGTTGAACAAGGTTTCAAAGAATTAAAGGGACTGGACCTGTCAATTGATTGTTGGAAATGTCTAAAGAAGATAGTTGAACAAGGTTTCCAAGAATTAAAGGGACTGGACCTGTTAATTGATTGTTGGAAATGTCTAAAGAAAATAGTTGAACAAGGTTTCCAAGAATTAAAGGGACTGGACCTGTCAATTGACAGTAAGAAATGTATAAAGAAGATAGTTGAACAAGGTTTCCAAGTGAACGCGGAATATTACCCACAAAATAGTTATCGGAAAGGTCAAGAACATTGAGTTTAGTGAGGTTACCAAGTGAAGATGGAATGGACCGCGAAAAATTGCAACCCCACATACTCAAGTAAGTCAGGAAGCTAAAGTTTCCTGTGGAAGCGGGTAGCTCACCTGAGAAACTCGTGAATCCCACATCCAATGTCTCAAGCGGACTACTCCATGTAAAGCTAGGTAAATAACCGGTGAGGCCTTTATTGCCACTTACATCAAGATGCTGTAAATTTGGTAGCATAAAGATGCCTTTTGGAAATTCTCCTTGCAAACCACAGCCTCTGAGACCGAGGTGCGTTAAAGAAGACAAATTTGCCAAACTATTAGGCACCGTAGAGCTCATGTTCACATAACTCAAATCAAGCTTTTGTAGGCTGGTCAAATTTGCAACTAGGCTTCTGAGGATGGGCTCTTTGAGTTCCAAAGTGATCAAGTGGCCAAAAGAGTACATATAATTGTAGGACAAGTCGAGAGATGACAAGTGCGACAATTGTGAAATTTCTAACGGGATTTGACCAACAAAACGAGACAAACGGAGATCGAGATCTATTAGCCTTGAAAGATCACGTACCTGGGATGGGATATGAGAGCCGTTAAAGTCATTGTAGGAAAGGTTAAGGCTTTGGAGGTGAACAAGGCGAAAAAGGCTACTGTTGGAGTTAATAGAACCAAATAGACAGTTGCTACTGAGGTTGAGGCCAATTACATGACCAGTGTGTTCATCGCACTCCACCCCATCCCATGAGCAGCAATCACTTTTGTCCCCTTCTACTGTCCAAGACGCAACCTTTTGATCACAAGTAGGAAGAAAGAAAACAGATGTAGAATTTTTGATGATAAAGTTTTTCTTGAATTGCAACAAGGCAGAGCTGTCATCATGATGGCACAGGGGTTGCATGAAAGGAGAAGAAAGGGTGAATACAAGATGCAACGTCGAAAGCACAAAAAGGAAGGGCATGAAAATGAAGAGAGAAAGAGGTAAACCCATAATTAATGTTGTACTACTGTTTTTCTATTTGGTCTTAGATATACTTGGAAGTGAAGGTAGGAGATGGAGCTTTAATTAATAGGCTGCACAGAAGTTTTGTGCACTTACTATGAAACTTGGGCAGTGGGAAGCTTTACTCTATTGAAGTCAAGAGTCGTCTGCGTGTGTTATAAGTCTCAATTGAAGTCAAGTCGTTTGCGTGTGTGAGGGGATCTTAGATCGATCACAAGTAACGAGCAATCTCATTATAAGATGGTGTTACCGTTTGTCCTCACCGTCCAATACTTTGAGATATTTGTTATGAATTGAAAGACGATCAGATGTCCAAATGGAACATACGGTTGGAGGGATGAGAGATGAATCATTTATGTGGTGTTTCACACTCGAGTAGAACTCCTCCTCTGCCAATACAAGCATGGTCCTGAAGTGACTCCTCAGTCCTCATCCATGAAAATATCATGGAAAATAAGGTAAGATGA
Organism: Alnus glutinosa; assembly: GCF_958979055.1. Lineage (NCBI taxonomy): Eukaryota > Viridiplantae > Streptophyta > Magnoliopsida > Fagales > Betulaceae > Alnus > Alnus glutinosa. Next base: position 1,161,501 of record NC_084887.1, on the reverse strand, counting down.
TGGCCCATGTGTTTATTCAACATATATGACTTTATATATTTGCAGAATTCGGACCATGCATTTAATAGCCCCGCCATATATATATATATATAATTCTGTTCATCGATCTTGCGAGCTGGAGTAAGGAGTTTCCTTGATGGCCCCCGAGCCCCTGATGAAGGGAGGGCAGCTGGCTTGCATGGTTGATAACAAGTGCGCCACCCTACACTATAGTTAGATGCTTCAAGTTGATATAATCAACTATATTGTTTTGGTTTTTATTGTAGCAACAGCTAGGCCGGTTCTGTTCCGGATGGTGCACACTTACTTGGTCGGTAGGCAATTCAGAAATCGACAACAAATGTTTTTGGACTTATGGGTGAGACATGCACCTGTGATCGATCAACTGATCATATTATTATGTAGTGTTCTGCAAATCGTCCAGAAAAAAAAAAAAAAAAGAAAAAAAAAAGAAAAAAAAAAGCAAAGACCCATTCAACCAATCTTATCAACAACGTGTTCTTCGCACTCTTCTGAGCCATACGATTAAATTTAATTCAATCTTTGTCGTTGGTTTTACTTTCATCTCATTTAATGCCTCCAACCAATTTTCCTCATGTCCTTAGCTTGCTCTACTTTTGCGCCTTCCAAACATTTTTCCATGACTTTTTTAAGCCGTCCAATTCTTGCCAACTGTCAAACTCTAGTCTTTTAAGCATTTCAATTTCAGTAGTTAGATTGGACCTTATAATCATAGACCTCCAATCCTTATCATTCAGCATTTAATTTTACTTCAATTTTATTAAAATTTTTAATTTTTAAATTACGTGAATTTAGGTTGTTCTTAGTATTGAATGGTTTGAAAATTTCTATTTATTTAAAATTGGACATATTACCAAGACATCTAAAAGAAAAAAAAGAAAAAAAAAAGAAAAAAAAAAAGATCATTTCAAAAAATGATTTTTCTTCACTTTTAAAAAGACGCTTCTTTAATAAATCAAAAGACAATTTTTTCTCAAAGCTTTTTAATAACCTAAAGCACAAGAACATGCTAAAAATATATTCAATTCTCATTAATAACATTTTACATTTTTAATAAGTAGTATTTTCATGCCATTTGATACAAGAAACAACCAAAATTCATGTAATTTCATAATTTACAATTTCATTGAAATTGTAGAAGATTTTAATCCATTTGGTAAAGATTTTTTAGGTGAGTTTTGTTTTTGAATAGTAATAAGGAGTGAATAATGTCAGTAACAGATTTGGGGTCAGGCAATGTAGCTATGTCAGTAACAGATTTGGGGGGAGGCAGTATAGCTAGGCCATACCCCACATCCAAAGAAGCAAAAATATCATTATATAATTAAGTGTCATTATAGCCGGAAAAAAAAAAAGAAACAAAAAAAAGAAAGAAAGAAACAAATGAACAGGTTTTATTAGGTTATAGATGAAAATAAATAAAATAGTATAAATAGTTTATATATTGAAAAATAAAATAAAAACGACCGTTTATATATATATATATATATATATATATATATATATATATATATATATATATATATATATATATTTTCTTCATTGAAGAGAGAGACATAAGAGGATATTTTCGAAGAATAAATATTTCCTGCAAGATGCTTAGGAGTAACTCAAACATGCGAATTTTATATTACTGAAAATTCTATCAGATTCTTCGTCGTTCTCAAATGCTGGTTTAGTCACAATCTTAAAAATTCAGATTTTCATGAGAATGCAATTCCGGAAAGAACGTTAAATTTCGTGAACCAATACAACTTAAAGCCAAAAAAAAAAGGGGGGGGTGGGGTGGGGGGGACAATAAAAGGAGAATTAAGCTAAGATTTACCACACAAATAAGAATGGTAAATAAGAATTCCCTGCAATTAAATGCCCGAATTACACCAAGAAGTATCAAAAGATTATGAAATCACAACATAAATAATCCTATAACTATTTTACCATGCTGAAGTTGTATTGTCAAGCTACAATTGTTTTTTTTTTTTTTTTAACAAGAATTGATCTAAAAATAAATTGACAGTGTCATATAGCAAGGTGGGATATATAGCATTATTCATTAGAGTAACCTACCAGAAAAAGAAAAACGTAAATTAAAGTAGAGACTTCAAATTGATAAACCGGTCAAAAAACTGTTCTCACTACACTACATTCAATCAATTCAATCTTACACCCAAAATTATACTTCCATTATAAACTACGGCCTCAGCTGCTATGTGATGTGGAGCTAAGAATATATGTCGTATAGATGTCCTCATTTTTTACTACCTGCTTCAACAGGTTCAACCACCTCAGCTTCAATTGTCTCTGTGCTGTTGAAACTGGCTCCTGGATTATTATAAGCTTCAACAGGAGTTGACCATTTCCCAGAAAGGGCCATACCCATCATCTCATATATCTTCCCACCGAGTTGTGCCGGATTGTCGGGCTGCATAACCGAAGCAATTATCTTATATAACTAGAAGATAATAGACATCATAATAAGCTGACCTGCTAACACTAGGAAATGACAATTAGATTCCCATGTGGGGGCTGCATTCATTTTGGGGCATATACATTCCCCACTGTTAGTAATGCTACCTCCCATTTCAAGAGAAGCATTAGAACTAAACAATTTTTCACACGACTAACGAATCCAATGCAAAATTAGCGAGTTAAGATTGAGAGGTCTGCTCATTAATTAAATGGGTTGCGTCACGTTAGGGCTAACCTATAGTTTTATACCAATGATTCGATATAGTATGCACCCAACACAAAATTAGCAAGTTAAAGTTGAGGAGTCTGATCCATTTAATTAAACAAGATTATGATTGATCTATATCGTCTTATACTTATGCCTTAGCATGACCAGAACTAGACACGCAAACATTGCGAACATGTATTACCACCCCAGAGAAGCAAGTACATGTGCCTCACCCACAAGGCAAGTTCAGCTTCAGGACTGTAGGTTTCCCTTGGAAGTCCAATTAAACAGAAGAAATGGCTGTAGCTTCCTAATCACCTATGCGACCTTTGGAGCAGGAGAAATAGAGAAGGAAAGAAAACTCACAGTATAACCACTGGAAACCAAAGCTGTGTCATACAAAAGATCAATGGCTCTAAGAGCATCATCATCATTTGGGTTACTCCCATATGCAGCCTGCAAACCAGTGTTAAGATATTATTACTAGAAGTTACATTCGATGTCACAAGATGCGTGTAACTGTGCATGTCATATATATGTAAGGTAACTGGGTTTTTATTCCACCGTACATTCAAGTTTCTGATGATTGGGTGTTCAGGATTGATCTCTAACACCCTTCTGCCTCTCATGAACTCCAAGCTAGATGTATCGCCAACAGATTGGGCCTTCATTAGCCTGCAAGGTATTCAATGAGACCCAGATCATCTTTTGTAATTTCAAAAAATATGATATTTAGCATCAACAATAAAAGGAAAATTACCTCTCCATGTTAGCAGACCAACCAAACTTCCCAGATACCAAAACACAGGGAGACGAGCTCAGACGGTTTGAAATTTGAACGCTGGCAACTTTATCACCCAAACGTTTCTTAATCCAATCACAAGTTTGTCCAAACTCCTGCTTCATCTCCTTTTCTTTTTCCTCATTCTTATCACCTGCAAAAGTTTCAATTATATTCATTACTCTTTTTTTTAGCTCAAATTACATTCAATGAACCGACCTAAGTGGAAGCCCAAGATTCTAACATTAAATAGCAGAACAGTAGATTACGACGACACTTCATACATGGTGGCCATAGACCATTCGATAAGGTCTGCTTTATTCATATCCATCCACCAATTTTCATTATTAACCATCCATGATGCTGGTGAACAAGATGGCTGAATAAATCACAACTTTCTTCACTAAACCCACGTGCCATTGGTCTAATTAAAATAAAGCACACGAGAGAAGCAAATGCACCCTCCCACACAATGATTAAATTCACAAAAGGGTTCAAAAGACTAACCCAAATCCAAATCTTCCTTGCTAATATCAACAAAATTCTTCTCCTTGTATGACTTCAGGTTCTGGATGGCAATCTCATCAATAGGGTCCACTAAGAACAGCACCTAGCAAATTAAGAAAAACATGCATAAGTACCAGATGGAAACTATAACATAACACAATTCGATTAAACCTAACTTATATGGGAGGCAGGCACATACTTCAAGATCCTTTTCAATTAGTCTCTCCAGGAAGGGCGTGTTTTTAGCACTTGTCACACTGTCAGCAGCAATGTAATAGATATCCTTCTGTTCAGCTTTCATGTTTTCAACATACTCATCCAAGCTGATCAACTCATTCTCACTTTGGGAAGAGACAAATCGAAGCAATGGAGCAAGACGCTTGTGGTTTTCACGGTCTTCGATGCAACCCAATTTCAAGTGTTTGCCAAAATTCTCCCAGAACCTGTCATAATCCTACAACAAATTGCAGACATGTAAGTTATGGAAACAATAATGGAAAGATACAGTCTACAATTTGCAGAAGATGGGTAGGCAAAGCCTGGGTTCCCATGTGGCTGTGGTGGTTCTCACACAGAAGAATGATGTAAGGCATGACAGAAAGGAATATCAATTTAATCTTTTTTTTAAAAAAAAAATTTAATTTTCATGTTTTTTAGATCTCTTCTCCGCTACTTGCTAGGCTTCTTTCTTGTATACTTCTTGTGTATTTGGGTTGTGCCTATACGCTTTTTAATGAATTTGCGATTACCTATAAAAAAATAAAAACTACAATCTGAGGCAGCAACCCTAAAAAAGAAAATCTTAAAGAATAAATCCTTTAATTCTACTAAGGTCTTCTCGTGGTCCTCAAAGCTACAACCGTTTCTTTCATTCCATAGACACCACATTAGCGAAGGCGCCAGACTGCATCAAGCTGAGATCTAGTCCCTGGCACTTTCAAACAGGTCAAGAGATCTACCACCCTTCCTAGGCATAACTCAAACCAGCCCTACATTGCTCAAGATAGTATTCCAGAGAGCACTTACGAACTCACAATGGAGTAGAATACGACAGGAGGATAGGACAATTTAATTATAAGTAAGAATAGGACCAGAGGAAAATGTGAGAAGAAATAATGTCAAGGTTTCTGTGTTCTCACTCAAAATTACCCAAAATGACATCCATCTACCTTGGAAACTCATTTTGTTGAAAAAAGAAAAAAGAAAAAAAAAGAAAAGCAATAAAGAACATACATCTTTGTTCTCGCTCAAGGATATACCCAGAATCATGTCGAAGGCCTTCCTAACCAAACGCTTCCTCATAATCCGTACCTTCAGCACAGCAAAGAAACAGAAATTAGGATGATATGACAAAACTACAGTACAACCCCACCAATAAAAAGACAGATGTTCCTTACAATTCGACTCTCTTGAAGAATTTCACGTGAGACATTGAGTGGAAGGTCATGTGAGTCCACAACACCTTTGACAAAGCTTAAATAGCGCGGGAACTATTCAAGCATAAATATAACAATTAGCACCAGGGAAGTTTTACTTTTTAAAATAAATTTCTCTCTTGTACAAACTATAGCCATTAAGTTTACCAGTTCTCCATCAAAGTCATCTGAAATGAACACACGTTTCACGAAAAGCCTGATATTTTTGGTCTTGGGATTGACTATATCATCCTTTCCCGTGGGAGCAATAGCTGGCACATACAGTATAGACCTAAACTCAACCTCACCCTGCAATAAAAGCCTTCACCAGCTCAGAGACCAAAATAAACAAACACCATAATGTTTTTTTTTTTGTTGATGAGTTACAAACACCATAATGCAACAACATAATCTTTTCTTTTTTTTGTTAAGTAATGCAACGATATAATCTATAGAAAAGATCACACATTTTATCAAAAGTAAAAGTCTCTGCTAAGCTGTAGTTTCCTCATTTAGTTATGGTTAATTATGGCCAAGTTTTAGAAGTAAAAATCATTTTGAATGACATGCATGAAAGATTCCAGAAAGAAAAAGCAGATGGAAGACAAGCAAAAGTCTTCTGATCAAACTTTATGATTATTATTTTTCTAGTCAATCAAGTTTTCTTATGTAAGTGTAATGATCATTATCACCTCTGTCGTGAAGTGTGAAGATGCTAATGGATCCAAGTATTCATTAAAAGTTTTCTTGTAGAATTCATTGTATTCCTCTGTTGTGACTTCCTTCGGGTTGCGAAGCTGCACATAGCAACAGAAGATGCCTTAGTTTCCCCTAAAGAGGGAGCATTTTTGAAGCATAGTAAACACGCAAATTAAGAAATTCTAAGCTCACCCATATTGGCTGCGTCTCATTAGTTAGCTCCCAGTCCCAGTACTTCTCAATAATAGTCTTGGTTTTTTTCTTTTTCTGTTACAATATGAAGTCGTAAGTCAGCCGTGCAATAGCTGTGCTAATCCATAATCTTATTTACAAGCAGAATAAGTAAAATGAATCTTCGATATAATTGTAATAAGAACAACCAACTATACCTCAGTTTTCTCATCTTGCTCATCCTTTTTGGTTTCAGTTTGATCCTCGTCAACTTCAATCTGAAACAAAGCCCAAGAGGATAAATGCACAATACATGCAAAATTTGCTAGTTAACTGGAAAAGTAAGAACCTATGAAATCTCAGAGGGTGTATCCATTCATTTTACTAATGAAAGTATGTTACAAAAATCGCAGTGAAACAAAGGATATGAAACAGAGAGTCATACTTCTTTAGTGAATCCCTTTTCCTGCCAGGTGTATATTGGGAATGAAACAAACTGTGAATAGTTTTTCACAAGCTTCTGAATCCTTTCCGGATGGGCAAAACCTTTGTCATCACGCTGATAGTGGGAAAGAGATGGAGAACCCAGTTAGCTTGGAAATTCAATAAACAGTTATAAACTACTCTTAAACAAAGAAAGTTTCTCACCTTAAGATACAAGGTAAGGCGGGTTCCTCTAGGAATAAGCTTCTCAGGGTCTGTCTCCTCCCGAATAGTATAGGAGCTTGCATTGGCTTCTCCTTCCCACACATATTGTTTATCAGATTTTGGGCTCTTTGTTGAGACAACAACCTTCAAAGAAAAATAAGAGATACATCATTAACGGACACCATAGAAACTTGGAAATTCAACTGTTAAAAAGTAACTATGCAATCTTAATGTTTAGGCAGAGGAGATACCCTGTCAGCAACCAGGAATGCTGAATAAAATCCCACACCAAATTGACCAATTAAATTGTTGTCTCCACCAGCATCCTTGTTATCCTGTGAAGTATTTCCAATTTCTTTTAGGTAAATAACATGACTCTGAAAAAAACACACGGATTTAGGAAATCTATAGCATGTTTAAAGAAGCATAAGACCTTCAATCCCTTCAAGAACTTTGCAGTTCCACTTTGAGCAATAGTTCCAAGGCAGTCAACAAGTTCTTGCTGAGTCATACCAATACCAGTATCCCTGCATAGAGCAAAAAAGGCTTCAGCCCTGCTATAGGAAGATCATTTCTAAACAGTTCTGAAGCTCATGAAGCTTACGTGATAGTCACAATCCCATTGTCCTTATCAGTTTGGATACGAATATCAAGATCAACTTCCTCCTTGAAAAGCCCAGGCTCTGTAACACTGAGAAACCTCAGCTTGTCCAGGGCATCACTTGCATTGCTGTGGACATCAAAAGAAAACATAGTGAAACAATTAGTACCATTTTAACTCAAATGTAACTCGTGAACATTCTTCAATGCTATATGCTCAAAGTGCACTGCTGGGGAATGACTACAAGCAGCACTTCCGATTACTGTAAGCAGTATTCTACCACAATTAGATCCATTTTCATGACAAAATAATTAGATCACAAAAAACTTCGAACAAAAAATAAACCATCATCCTGGAATTCATTAAACCATTAATGTTCATAAAGTGTGAAGCCTTATGAGAGATGCATTCTACAATTTGATAATGCTCGGTCTCTGCTCTACCAGCTGCAGTTTTTAAACTTTAATCCCAATTTAATAACACATTGAAATAATTCCTGACAAATAGTTTTAAGCAAATATCACGTGTGCATCAATATAAGAGAAAACAAATGGATCAAAACATGCCTGATAAGCTCCCGAAGAAACACCTCTTTGTTGCTGTACAAGCTGTTAACTATGAGGTCCATAAGGCGACTGACCTGCCACAAAGACAGAAACATAGGAAAACTTCAAATGCTTTAAGCCATGTAACGAAACCTCAATCAGCCCCAATATACCTCTGCTTGATACTCGTATTTCTCAGCTGGTGGGGTGGCTGACGCATCAGATGCCGCAGCAGTGGACTCATATCGCTTGCCCAAGAAAAGGGTGTCTTTCAAGTTTACTTGAGTTGAAGATTTGATGGTATCACTGCTACCAGCAGCTAGCGCTGAGTACCACTGACTTCTGGACTCACTCTGTCCCACCTACTCATTAAAACACAGAACATATCACACCCTAGAAAGTGGCAGTGCAATACAAATCACTCAATCCCAATTAATGAAGCAGCAAAATTAGTTTTGTACAGAAGCATAAAAAAATTAAATTGGATGAGAAAACTGTTACATAAGAAGCTCCTCCTATATTACTAAAAATCAACTTTAGAAGCTAGTAATCTCAAAAAAAAAAAAAAAAAAAAAAAAAAAAAAAAAAAAAAAAAAAAAAAAAAAAAAATTATAACAACAGATAATATAATCTGCCTATTCCTGTCACCGAAAATTGAGTGAATTACAAAATTATCAGACACAATATTAAAAGTAATACTAACGACTAAAATTGACAAAAAGGACTCACAAGTCACAATGAAACTAAAAAAAAAAAGATCATTGTTGAACCAACGCAAGTCCATATACATATCCTGCACATATATGCCCATACAATATGCTTATAATCACAGAGAATTGAAACAATTCCATAACCTCTCAAATGTGGTAACATCATTATAAAGATATGGTTATCTAAGCAAAACAATAATTCCCAATTACAAACATACTAAGAAAAAGCGCGCGCACGCACAATCAGACAAAAAATGGTGGAAACATGCATAAAAATGAAAACCCAAATGTAAATTTCATCAATTTTCACTAAAAGCGTATAACAAATGTGATCTCTAACTTCAAAATAACCCCCCCAAAAAAAAACGCTTCTTTCCTTCAAGACACAGTATTATGATTAATCAAAATGAAAAGTTACATAATTAGAAAACGGAAGAGCGTACGGAGTCGAATAGCGGAGTGGAGGAGGAGAAGATCGGAGCGACGGCGTTCCGGTAACGTTCGCCGCCACCGCCGGCGCGCAGGACAGCAGAGACAGAGCGCCGGGAAAGCCTATGCATGTTGAAAGAACAAGAGAAAAGAAAGAAGCTTCTGGAACAACCAGAGAGAATGGAGAGCTCTGACAAAATGTGTGTGAGAGAAAGAGAGAGGGGTGTTAGGGTTTTAGTAAGGGTTTCTGAGAGGGGTTTGGGAAGGTTCTGGAGATATGGGTATGGCCGTACGGGAAATACGCGAATGCCTCAGGGTGTGGGGGCATTGTGGTAATTTGCTTGGTCTTGTAAGAGGATGATTCAGCTAGCGAGTGGTTGATTGCCATGTCAGCGATAAATAATAAATTGCAGTGAAAAACTTAGAAAATCTAAGAAATTAAAATTAGATTTAAAAATGGACGGACTATATTAAAATCATGTGAAAATTCAGGAATTAATTTTTATTAAAATTCTTAAATTTTAAATTTTTTAGCCATTCATCCTGGCTTGTACATATTAAGGCTCAATAGAAATAAATATGGATTTCGGCCTCCAAAGAGATATATTTTTTTAAAAATATATTAAGGTATGTTTGATAATGGCTTTGAAAAATATTTTTTGGTTTTCGTTTGAAAAAATATATATTTTGAGGTGATATAAGGAATTTTTTTTTTTAGGATGTACATTTGAAAAATGTTTTATGTTTTAAGAAGTGTTTGAAAAATGTTTTCTATTTTGAATTTTTTTTTTTAATAAAAGTGTAAATAACTAAAATGATTTTCGACTATAATGCCCCAACTTTTTCGGTAAGTAAGTGTAATTAACTATGATGTATATGTTTGTGAGTCCTTTATAATTTTTCCTCTTTTTAGTTTCTTTAATGCAAGAAAATATTTTTTACTGAATGTCTAGAGAAATGAGAGAGACTTTTCTGATATTTTGAAACATATATACATAAATATTGTTATTGAACAAATATTTTTCTTAATAACCTTTGTCCAACTGTAACGCTTGAGAATAAAATAGGAATTTTTGAAATATTAAAGCTTAAGGAAAACGAATAAGATTTACACAGGAAACAAAGGTAAGATAGATATGGTAAAGTATATATAGAAAGGCTCGTAAGCCTTGAGGTAAAACGATATGAAAAAGAGTAATGATTTATCACCACTCAAAGATATAACATTTTATCATTTTGCTTATGTAGCAAGGTGGTCCGCTACTATTTTTTGAGTTTTTTATTTTTTAAAATAAATTAAGGTGAGAGACCATCTTGTCTCTTAGGTAAAGTGGTAAAAATTGTATTTTTGGATGGTGTTGAATTATTACTCAATACGAAAAACTGGGTTAAAAATGCAAATTATTAAGGTTTTCAGCATAGGGCTTGATCAACCAAGAGTATGCCCCCGGTCAACTGAGCTAGGGTTTCACATGTCAAGCTCAGATTTTATGCGGGAAAATCTGCAAGTCCATGTGAGGGTTTCACATGTCAAGATCAGCTTTTATGGACCCTAAAACGACTTCAAACAGAAAATAATATTTTTTTGTTATTTTTTTATTATTATTTTGAGCCATTTTAGTGATAATTAGAGTTGTTTTGAGTCTAAAACGGCTCAAATTAGTACTTTAATACTCTATTTGTTAAGCCGTTTTCAAAAGGGCTAAAAAAAAAAAAAAGGCTCAAACCATTTTGAACTCTTTTTAGGATTTAAAACGGCTCTAAAAGCTTTTTTTTTTTTTTTTTTTTTTTTTTCGTAGTGACTCACACAACGTCCCTCTAATGTTTTTAGGACGAATGGGAAGAAAAGTATGTATTTTTATTAATTTTTCAACCTTTAAATAGGCTATTTAGGTCGGGGTCACTATAACACTCGATCGGTCGATCAGGTTGGTCAATCGAGAGATTTCATTTCAGCCACCAACTTTCTGCCACATTCTTAGTCTATCAAGCCTACTTCTCGGTCGACCAGAACATCATTACTTGTGTAAATGCAAGTCAATTCGAGTTTCGAGTGAGTCAGATCCATCAAATTAGCAATTTCTAGCAAAGCTCGGTCGATCAAACACCTTCTCAATCGATTGAATGTTGATTTTTCCCGCCAAAAGTATGGGCTTGCCATGTGTCCTTTACTTTGGTTGATCGAGCTTTGTGCAGTAAGCCCTAAATTTGCGTTTTTTGTTCTGTTTTGTTCTATCGCTTCTAAGTCCTTTCATACGCTATCTTCTCATAACCTTGGTGTGTATTTTATGCATTGCTTTATTTTCTTCATATTTAAAGTATGCATTTTAAAGACATTGCAGCCTCCATGAGGGGTGGGTTGCGAGGCCTCTACAACCCACTTGTGGAAGTTGCCTCTGCGACCTCCATGAGAGGTGCATGGGTTATGGAGGCCCGAGGTCATAGTCCGCTGCCTACTAGCTAGGGAAGGTTGTTTACATTTTCTGAGAAAAAATTGTTTGTTCTAATTAAGCAAGGATTTGCTTTTGATATAAGTTAGCATGGTACTAAAAGGTTGGCAAATATATGTGTAAGTAAATTTTAATATATAAGCTATTAAAAGATTCGCAAAATAGTCAAAGAATTATTAGAAAAGGAAAGGTTCTTCTCTGTGATGGTTTGTGCCAAAGCACCGGCCACTTGAACAAATCTGACCAAGAACAATCTATATTTTCTGTGAGTAACTTTGAACCTTAGGATCTGAATAGGTTAGTCTAATAAACTGCTATATTAACTTTATTTCCAGGACCAAAGTCACAGCAATGTTTGTCACTGAGATTCAAACTGAAAGCATGACAAAAAATGAAAAACGAAAAAGGTTTTAAATGAAAAAAGAAAGGCAGCAATATATATTTGACATCTCTTCATTCAATACCTATCCCCTGCTCCCTCCCGGCCTTATTATGCAGAAACATGGAGTGAATGAAGAGTACATAGATAAGGATCAGTTTTATTACATTTCCATGCTTACATACAAGGCAAAAGGAAGAAAAAAGAAATTAATGTATATATATATATAGTCATAGAGAGAGGGAGAGAGAGAGAGAACATCAACAAAAAGACTAAAATTTGTCTACAGATGAAGAGAAGTATCAACATCTGAGTTGTCAGAACTTCTTGATGTGCTCGCCGTGGCTGCACCATTAGGCCATAAGTTTGTCAACGGTTGCATCTTCTTGGCTCGAAGATGATCAGCTTGCTTGGTCGTCTGAGAGTTAAACCGGCCGAGGGAGTGTGAATCTTGAAGAGTACTTGACCTATGTGGGAAGGATGATAGTTTTGAAGGCTCAAAAGGCATAGTTGGCGCAACCCTTTCGGTCTCTGAGAACAGTTTTAGTAGCTCTTTCTCCTCTCTCCTCTCTTTAACTTTCTCCAAGTGTTTAAACCTCTCTTGCAGGAGAGCAATGGAGGGGCTAACCATGGTGGCATCATCACTGCAGCTTTGACTACGCATATTGGCTTTGAAGGCCGGGCTACAATGCATGAGTGTGTGCACATATATATATAGGGGCTTCTTTTTTTCTTTTTTAATGATTAAGAAGAAACAGAAAATTACTATACGGGATCTAAAATGTAAAGATAAAAATAAAAATCAATCTTGACAGCGATCCAGCACAGCTCCAAAGAGAATTCTTGATCGAGGGTGGAGAAAGCAATCGAGAATAATGCTAATAAAACTGGTTGTAGCGATCAAATGGACGTTTAGCATTTATAGACGCTAGATATACAGATGATACTCTAGCTGTTTCATATTAATTTATGCATCATGCTTGTTTATATTTGTAAATGATTCGGGATGATGCAACATGATTGAGAATCGGCTACTGTGATACAAAATCCAAGAGGAAGAGTGTGGAGGCTAGTCTAGGGAGGCTTTGAGCTGGTGGATGTGCGGGGAAAAGGACTTTTTGAAGGAGGAAAAGGGTGGGGGAGAAAGTCCAAAAGGAAATGTAGGGTAGCATTTGGAAGGGTGTCGTGTGGGGAATAAATGGTTAGGTAATGCATGTGTCGGCTTGTCTTTTAAAGCCCTGTTTGCTTTGGAGATAGAAGATGGTGGTACATATGTCATGGTGGGTTTTGGAGGGATATTATGTCTTTTGCATAAGTTTTCACCTTTCTCTTCTATGTTTTTTTTTTCTTCCTTTGGAGGGAGTTCGGATTAGGGGAGATGGGGCCTGCAGAAAAGACAAGGATTGGAAGGAATATTTTTGGAGCTTGATGATTTTGTTCTTGACCCTCTTCTTTAGAGGAAAGAGAAAGGAAACTCAACCACGAGTTTTTTTTTTTTTTTTGCATATAATTAGTAGAGAGAGAGAGGGAGAAGTAGACACAGAGAGAGAGAGAGAGAGAGAGAGAGAGAGAGAGAGAGAGAGAGAGAGAGAGAGAGAGAGAGAGAGAGAGAGAGAGTACCTTAAGTTCAATTGACTAGCTTGTTTTGTTTGACCCATCAATTTTGCACCTAAAGCCCATATGTTAGATAAGATTTGACCTTGCAGGAGAGCTCTACCCTTTATAGCCCAATTGCCAGGCCCATGAAACTGATCAAAGTAATTTGGATGAGTTTATTTAAGATTGGGATGCCCTAGCAGCCCTACAATTTGCCACATGCCCAACAAGTGGCGCCTATACCTCAAGTTGTTTGGATCAGAATTCTCTTAAATTATTTGTTCGAATTTGAAAAAATTCAAGATACTCCTTATGAGATCCATCTAATTAACCGAATAAGTGGTTAGACGGCCCAATTTTATTTGAGAGGGTCCTAATCCATGTTGTTTGTGCAAATAAATCACCAACCCCTCCTTTGTAAGGTGTCCGAATTGCATTACAGTTCAAGCATCATTCCAATTGTAGGAGATCTTGTTTTGTTTACTTAGCGACTATAGGAACCATGCAATGGAACAAAGATATTAGCGAGTATGCAGCTCTTTGTTTGATTGAGGCGAGCTTTATGTGAAGTCATTTCAAACACGCAATGTCAACAACTGTAAAATGGATGTGAAGATAAAGGGTAGCATTACTCTTATTTCTAACATGTAAGCAGCAGCAGCTGAAGATAAAGTTCCACAGGTACAAGAATGCTGAAGAAGAATGGAGTCTGAAAGTCCCCATGGATTGCACTACCATTGAGCAGGGGCGGAGCTAGCTTTAAGGTTTTGGGGGGGTTAAATTGAAAAAAAAAAAAATTTGGAGGGGGCCAAAACTAGATTTTTTTAAAAAAAATAGGATAAAAATTAATTTTTACTCTTTTTTTTTGGTGGGGGGAGACCTTTGGCTTTGGGGCCGGGCCCCCCCAAGCCAAAGTGTGGCTCTACCCCTATCATTGAGCATAGATGTTATCTTTATCTCCGGCTATGCCTATAATTTTGTAGAAACTGCTGCCGTTGGTTCTTAATATAAGATCGGGTCTTTATAATTAGTCGTAATATATATCAATCATATTAGCAGGTATTCATTGTGCCATTATTTTCACCTAGTAAAGGGTTGCAGAAAAATTTCCTTTTGAATATTTTGGCGCAAATTTTAATTTAATTCAAACTAATTAACTTCTATGTTGCACTTTCTTCGTGCCATTGCTTAACTTAGAGGGGAAGATGAGAAAGCTTAAGAACAATATGAAGAAGAAATTAACTTCATCGTTTCCTTTAACTAAATGGGTTGTTATCATCTTGTATTTGGAAGCATTTTTATAGGTTTATCCATTCTCTTTTTCATCTGAATCAAGAATGAGAAAAATTCTCCCCTGTAACCCTTTTTCCTTACTCAATTAAAAAAAAAAAAAAAAAAATTGACCGTTTGCTTCCACAAAAATTTCTTTTTCCCTCTGCCTTGGTAGCAATGAGAAATCATAAATTTGTCTTAAAAAAAAAATGAAAGATCCATTTGTTACATGATGGTGTATGTATATATATATAGAGAGAGCAATCAATTTTTGACATTATCAACAAATTTGACTCAAACTCGATATGAAATTAACTGATTATAGTTGAAAGATTTGACTCGTTAAACTAAACAGATCGAGTTAGAGTTGACCTATATAGTCTTATACGCATGTCTCCACATGACCAAAATCTGACACACGACATTTACAACCAAAACCTGACAAGGGACATTTACAACTAACAATATTTGATACGACATGCAAGTCTGACATGAATCTAACACAAAGCTAGCAGACCTAAATAACCTAAATTCGACAGGCACATTAGAATGGCCACTCCTCCATCCCTAGGCATATATGCTTTGTATTGAGGGAATATCAAGTATATAATATAAAACACAAAATCCAACCAACAATATAAGTTGAAGCAGTTTTTACTAGTAATATTTCATCAGTACAGGTGGAATATATATAGCAAGAACTTCAACATGCAGCGAAGGCAAGAAGATTGAGTAGTGTTACAGATGAAGACACATTTAATTATCTGTTTAGGTCTCTTCATTTTCCGGGGACGAAGTTAGTGGCGTAAGCCCATGCATTGTTGGCCACCGGGTCAGCAACGTGGTCGAAGAGGTTCTCAATGGGGCCCTTTCCGGTGACAATTGCCTGAACGAAGAAACCGAACATGGAGAACATTGCCAGCCGCCCGTTCTTCAGTTCCTTCACCTTCAACTCTGCAAATGCTTCAGGATCATCAGCCAGTCCAAGCGGGTCAAAGGAACCACCCGGGTAAATTGGGTCGAGTCCTTCACCGAGCGGTCCTCCGCCAACCCTGTACCCTTCGATGAATCCCATGAGCACAACCTGAACGGCCCAGATTGCCAGGATGCTCTGTGCATGAATCAAGTTCGGGTTGCCGAGATAGTCAAGGCCGCCCTCGGAGAAGATCTGAGCACCGGCCTTGAACCAGACGGCCTCGCCGAACTTGACACCGTTCTTCGAGAGTAGCTCCGGGAAGACGCATCCCAGAGCTCCGAGCATGGCCCATCGACTGTGGATCACCTCTAGCTCACGGTTCCTGGCAAATGTCTCGGGGTCAGCTGACAAGCCGGCAGTGTCCCAGCCATAGTCACCGGGGAATTCACCGGTCAGGTATGATGGGGTTTGTTCGGAGAATGGTCCCAAGTACTTGGGGCGGTCTGGACCATACCTGTTTTATGCATCAACCATAGATTATGAAGTGAAATAGGTACATGAAAAGTTTCTTTCAGCATGATTTTTTAATTGCCTTTTCTTCTTATATATAGCTAAGAATTTTTATTCTCCACCAGTCCGATAATCCTGATTTATTATTAATAATGTGAGCCATACATAGTTCATCTTAAATTTAAATGACTCGAGCAATTTGAATTGAAGTACTGAAATTAACATGACTTAAAACTTGCATGACTAAAAAGAAAGTTATCTGAATTCTAATTTGGGCCACTTCCTACTTTCTATATAGAGATGCATGGGCAATTTTGTTCTAATCATGGCGACCAAACTTTGCATACAGTTATAGATACGAAAGCTGATGTTTTAACGTAAATGACTTCTACAAATACAAGTAACCAAAGCTGTTACCATATGCTCTGTGGAGCACTTTTGATCGTGCGCCTCATGGTGGCACGGCCACCACCAAAGCTGCCGGCCTTGCGGACGAGCTCATTGGACTGCTTCAAGGCGGTCTGGCCGGCGAATGCTGACTGTTGGATGGCGGAGGTTGCCATGATTTATGTGATGCTCCTCGGTGGTTGAGTGCTTCGATCTTCTCTATATGTGCTTCGAGTGAGAGAGGGTGGGGAGAAGCCTATGGGCATGGATAAGGGGAGAGACGTTATAATGGGAATGAGAAGATGTTGTGGATTAGGATATCTACACGTCAGCAGCATCCTATTGGATCTCGTACTGGATATAGATTTCCATGTAGATGTTTTTCTAGGATAGACTATAGAGATGCTAATGTCTTGCCACGTGGCAGTAAAAGATCTTGTAGGTTGGCGTGAAAGATCTATACGCCAATCAATCACAATTCTTCTTGCAATTGCTTGGCTGGTGCCACTTCGTTTAACAAACCCATAGGCCAATAATTTGCCACGTCACCAAATCAATAAATATGAAAAAAATTATAAAATTAGTCTCATTTTTTTACCTGATTTGCAGTTAGTTTTTTATAGGGAAAAGTACATATAACCCCATCAAACTATCACCTCATTGTCAATGTCTCCCCCCAACTATCAATTGTGTCAATGTCCCTCCTTAAACTACCAAAAACTGTCAATGTCCCCTTAATGACAAAAATACCCTTCATAAAATTATTAAAATAAAAAAAACTAAAAAAATATTTTAAAAAATATAAAATAACAAAAATTTATACAAAAAATAATAATAAAAAATTAAAAACTGGGTTTTTTTTTCCCTTTTTTTTTGTTAAAACAAATTATTTTTGTAAGTTTCAGTTATTTTTTCGTTTGGTTTTTTTAAAAAAAAAAAATCATTCTTTTTCGTTTTTTTAATTTAATAAAAAAATGGTTTTTCCTTTTTCTTTTTCGTTTGTTTTTTTTTTTTTAAAAAAAAATGTTTTTATATTTTTCAGTTATTTTTTCGTTTGTTTTTTTAAAAAAAAAAAAACTTTCTTTTTTGTTTTTTATTTTTTTTATTTAATTTGTTTTTTAAAAAATAATTTTTTAGTTTTAGTTTTTTTTTTTGAATTTATAAGGACATTTTTGTCTTATTTTAAAAAAAAATTATGGTCATTTTTGTCTTTTTGTTGGTATTAGGGGGGACATTGACATTTTTTGGTAGTTTGAGGGGGGCAATTGACATAATTAGTAGTTTTTGGGGTACATTGACAATTGAGTGGTAGTTTGAGGGGGATATGTATACTTTTCCCTTTTTTATATTATCAAAATAAATTTAAAAGTTCTTCAGGTATGTGAAAAAAATATTTTATTTTCTACGGTCAAATTAATTATGTCTACCGACTAAATGAATTCCGTTTAAATATAACATGTATCACAATTTTATTAGCACTGATGTGTCGCATTATCCAAATATGTTAATATAGTTAACAAAATTTAATTGTAGGAAATAAATTGTGTTTTTGACAAACTTCATAGAGCTCTAAATTTATTTTCATACTATAAAGAAGTTATTGCAAATAAGATAAACCACATAAATTGATTTTACATTTTTCCTATAAATATATTATAGTACTAGAATTAATAAAGCCAATTCGTTTTCCATAGAAATTTTTTACAAATGACTGAAATTAGTTTGTAGAAAGTTATTTAAATTAATATCTAAAAGTAACGTGCTTTTTAATTTTAAGTTATTAAAAAAATATGAAAGAAGTACTTGCTATTAAAAAAATATGTACTTCTTACCTACTACAAAAACACGTGTTATTTTTAAAATTTTCTACGAATCAAAACATAAGAAATTATTTTTTGAAAAATATTCTATTCAATATGTAATGCTCCCTCATCACCGCATATACACACGGTTTGACACGAATTTTAAAAAGCTCTTGTTATTTTAAAAATTTAATTATTATCTCTAACTCCTTGACTTCAAACAGTCGAGTTTGTCTTTATCAAATGCACGCGGTTTCACCTTCTCTCTCTCTCTCTCTCTCTCTCTCTCTATATATATATATATTTTTCTATTTCCAATTACCCTTTTTTTTTTTTAATTAAGATACGAGAACAAAATTACAAGAAAAAAAAATCACAACTAGGATTGAACAACTCAAAATTAAAACTAAAAACAAAATTACACTTGAACAATGCTTTTAGAGATGCGGATCCAATAGTTTGAAGCACGGATGCCATAATCTTTTTAAAAATCTTACTATTATTTGAACCATTCCTTTAACATAAAACCATCATTTGCTGAGAGATAACACATTAAAAATGGTCTTAAATTTTTATGTTTATTTTCAAAAAAAAAAAAATATTGATCTAATGACTAATTTTTAATACCATATTATCAGTTTGTGAGAAAAAGAATATTAGTGCTATATGATTCTAATATACAAGGTCTATGATTGATCTTATAAAAAGATAGTGTAATAAAGCATTAATACTAATTTGATTCATCTGTAATTAGATGAATTAGTTCATAGAACAAAAAATTAATCAAGAGTCCCAAGTCAATAAACACGGAAAAAATTGACTCAAGAACACATTTTATTTTCATTAGGAATTTCATTGAAATTGTATAATTCAGGCCTAATTATTAATCTAGAAAGCAATGTGAACAACGAAATTAACCTGTGGATGCATGAATAAACATAATCCTTCCAAAATTCCACACAAGGAAACTATTTTCTACCTTCGATCTCGTCCCACTTGATGTGCTCGTTTTTCCTACGATCCCAATTGACATTGATGAACCTTGGAAATTAAATGGTATTGTTTGGCACGAGAGAAAATGTATAACAAGACTAAAGTAGGGCCGGTGGCTTCTAGAAATTTACCCAAGAAAATTTCTGGGTGATTCCCTTTGAGCCTTGGCAGTTGGGAGGCGGGACCCTTCGCTGCCTATAAATAAATACACTCTTACAAGAGGCCAAACGGCCCCAAGGAAGCCTCAAAGAAAAGACATCTCCGGTCAAAAATTCAGGTTCTCCTACTTTAGAATAATTGATCTCTTCTCTACACCCCATTTTCCTTTAGGCAAAAATATTTGACTTTGATCGTTATTAGAGGCTTTCCCACTAGCTAGCCATTGGATGCTGCCATTTCTGTGGGTACTTCTTGTTTTTGCAACTGACCCGCAAGCCGGTATGAACGTGTGGAATTTGGTATTGTCACCTAAATCCTTTAATTTAGGCAAGCTGGATTGATTAGGATTGTTATGTTAGTATTGTGAGATTATTATTATATAAAAATATAGTTTGTAACATTACTCATTATTAATATATTGTATTGATTTTTGCATCTTCAGTCTTGATTACAGCCTTTGCAAGTTTACATGCTAATGTAGAGCCTTTACAAATAGATTGAGAAACGTTTTGTTTCATTTTCTTATACATTTTTGTTTATTTTCGTACAAAAAATGTGCAAATTCATCATTAAATTTATAAGACCATATGTGAGTTTTAATAGTAAATTTACAAAAATAAAAAATAAAAAATAAAAATAAAAGAAAAGAAAATAACACCGAACATATATATCTCTTACAAATAAAATTCCGTGCATAGAAACTACTTCTAAGTACATTTCTAAATAGTGGATGATAATTTAAATTTGAATAGTCTTAGAGAGGGAATGCATGCCTTCTCTCTACAAATCACTTTTCTTCTTCCTATGAGTAATTCTACATATCATCCCTTTGTCCTCTTTTTATCCCCCCAAAATTGATATAGCTCTTAAAATCACCATTGGATCAAAATCCAATAATGATCTATCATAAATTCAATGGTGATTTTAAGAGCCACATCAATTTTGGTAGGATAAAAGGAGGACAAGGGGATGATACGTAGAATTACTCCCTACCTACACCCAAAGCCAAAAGCTTCCCTCCCCTCCCTTTCTCTTCTATTTTCCTCCTCTTTTCCTCCCTTTTTCCTAGTGCTTATGCCTCTTATGAGGTCCCTATCATGCTAGAACTCTTTCTAGCCCTATCCGCCTCATCGGAGGCAATTTATTTACTTTTTATGCTTTTCGTCTCCACAACACTGAGTTCACTGGCTTCCATCATTTTCCTCCATTGTGTTTTCTGTGTTTTTTGGATAGGTTGAAGGATCAAAATCTTTAGATCTATATCTACACTCCTCCATCCAATATTGCACGACATACGCCTTACTAATGGGTTTGCTAGCGTCTTCCGCTTCCACAAACAGTCACTGCGTCTTCATCCGACGGTCACTGCGTCGAAGCATGGCTTGCACGCGCTAGGGAATTTGTCTCCCTTTCCAACGCGTGGTGGCCAAACTCCCTGGTTTTTTGCGAATCTCGGCGGTTCCCTACGATACCCACTAGCGAGAGGCTTTCCAAGGACGGTGGGTGGCCTTCACGAGCCACCTCAGGCTGCTCCTGATCACTCTCCTTCACTGAATCTATGTTGTTGTTTATGTTACTGTATTTGTTTGAATTTCATTTGTATTTCTGGGTTTTTTTTGTTTCTATACCTTCTTCATCACTACAAAAAATTTCATATTTCTGGACAGTTTCAAACTGTCTAGAAAAAATTTCACATGGTTTATTTTGGACGGTTTAAAACCATTTAGAAAAATGGGTCGCAAAATTCGAATTCTGGACGATTTGGGCAAAACCGTCTAGAATTAATTCTAGATGGTTTTGGTAAAACTGTCCACAATTTTTTGATAATTAAGGGTCTCGATTGAACTGCAGTTTCTCGATTTATTTATTATATTAATATCATTAATTATAAAATGATAAAGGTATTTTTGTCATCCTCACCACCGCCGACATACGCCATCGCCACCATCAACAGGCCACTCAGCCCCATCGCAGCCACGCTGGGCCCACCCATGATGGTTCCGCTGCCCCTCTCTCCAAGCCCCATCCGAACCGGAGACCGAGACCCAACCAACACCCACCACCCACAAACCCATGACTCCAAAGGCAACAGATTTTTCCCAAAAACTCCGGTTTTTCTCAACCCTCGAATTCGGCCACTCAAATTCGATCAAAACCAAATCAACACCCAAATCAAATCCGGTCACTCAAATCCAATCAAAACCAGATCAACACCCAAATCAAATCCAAACCATAAAAGGAAACGACAGCGAACCGGAGATGTGGCTAACCCTAGATATAGCCGGAAATTGGCGGTGCGGTTCGAGAAACCGAACCAAAGAAATCGGAGGAGCTCTCTTCTGTTGCCGTCGTTCTCGAAGAAGAAGCAGGTAACGTTCACCCTTAGCCAATTGCCATACTGATTCTCTCCTTCGGAGCCATTGCTCAGCGACCATCCATATTCCTTTTTATTTATTTTGGTTGAAAATTTTTTTGGCTGTCAAAAGAAATGGACGGTTGTAATTTTGGATGGGAAAAAAATCGAATGGATGTGGAGAAATTTGAAGGCATCACGCGGATTGATGACATGGCGTGGGAAAAAAAAATTTCAAAAGGTTTATTTTGAAATCGTCTGGAACTGAAATTTTATGGACGGTTTTGTAAAAAACTGTTCATAAAATTCTAGACGGTTTTAACTAAACCATCTAAAAATAACATTTACATACGATTTAGAAAAAAACCGTCTATAAATTTATAGATGGTTTTTATAAAATCGTCTAGTTAAAACCGTTTGCAATTTTATGGACGGTTTTGTAAAAAATTGTTCATAAAATTCTAGACGGTTTTAACTAAACCATCTAGAAATAACATTTACAGACGGTTTAGAAAAAAACCGTCTATAAATTTATAGATGGTTTTTATAAAATCGTCTAGTTAAAACTGTTTGCAATTTTATGGACGATTTAATCAAACCATCCATAATAAATTTTTTACAGACGGTTTCTAAAACACCGTCTGCAAATTTTGTTATCTAGACAGTTTTTTAGAAACTGTCTAGAAAAAAAGTCCATAAATGCTTCTTTTTTTTTTTTTTTTTTTTTTTTTTGTAGTGCATGTTTATTCCTATCTCGGTGTATGGGTCATCAGGACTCTCTATACACCACAAAACTACCTTTATTAGTGGCCCAGATTATTGGCATTCATGTCAAAAATCATTTAGTCCACATTTTCGGAAGCATTACCACCCCGTACTTAGATTCTCAATTTTTATTTTGAGTTACCCAATCTTTGTTGTAATTTCCTTTCATGATGAAATTTCTTTTCATGTATTTTTTTTTTTTTTTTTTTAGAAAAAACCTTTCTAATCCCACGTGACGTTCTCACCTTTCCTACTATCCCAGCCGTTGATCTTCCTTGGGAACCCCCGCAGATGATAGGAACCGAAAGTGGTTGTCTTTTTGTAGTTCGTCTTTTTTGGCTTCCATGGGAATACCCTTGTATGTAATCACTAATCAGTGGAGTCAGGATTTTCGTTGAGGGGGTTAATATTTTTTTCATTTTTTTTTATTTTGATAAATGAAAAAAAAAATCTAAAGTTAATAAAATATTAAAAATATAACTAACACAATAAATAAATAATTCAACAAAATTTAATTATCGCTTAAAATATATAAATGTAAAAGCTTAATCAATGTAAAAGCTTAATCACATAATTCTCAAGCTTTAAAACAAAATAGTTAAAAAATTGATTTGAATTGTTGAAGACTTCAAGTAAAAAGTAATACTATCTCGAAGAAATCACAAATTTCAAATTGTAGGATTGTTGAAAATTGATCGGCAACTTTTAGAGATGATAATGAAGAATCACAAATATGGTACTTAGGGTTACAAATATGTTGAAAGTATTTTAAATGTAATATATACTAAGTAATAAAAGTCAGCTAGATAAGCTAAGTCTTCATTTTTTATTTTTTATTTTTAAAAAATGTTTATCAACATAGACAAGTCTAAACTATCATGAGGAAGTCGGCTAAGCTAAAGGCTTAAAGCTT
Source organism: Alnus glutinosa (assembly GCF_958979055.1). Lineage (NCBI taxonomy): Eukaryota > Viridiplantae > Streptophyta > Magnoliopsida > Fagales > Betulaceae > Alnus > Alnus glutinosa. Next base: position 1,137,802 of record NC_084887.1, on the reverse strand, counting down.
TTTATTTATTATTTTTTTTTAAAAAAAAAGAAAAATAGAAAAAAGAAAACGTTATATTGTTACTTTAGACGTGTCTCATTAGTCATTACTTTAGACGTTTCCTTTCAAGTGTCCTACTTTAGACGTGTCCTCCCCAACTTGCTGCAGCATTATTTTTTTTATTTTTTTATTTTGACGGAAGGTTCAAACGATTCAAATGAACGTTTTGTTAAAAACAAAACGGTGCGTTTTTATCAAAAGAGAAAGTGTCGTCTTCAACCTCATCTTCTTCAACCTGGTGACTGGATTTAGGATAAAAAATCAGTGAAAAAATGGCAGAACATGGTGTGACTTATGAAACTCAATCTTTTTGAAAAATATTTGTTCCTTGATGAGTTTTTGAGGGGGGACAACTATGACTTTAAAAAAAAAAAAAATTCTAAAAGTAGGGAAAATTTTTGAAAGATGAAGGGACAGTTGACCCCTCTCGACCTCCCTCCCTCCGCCCCTGCGTGTAATAGTTTATTTTTTATTTTTGTTTTTAATGGTTCACTCAAAAATGGAAACGATAAATAAACATCATATATCCACGTACGCGTTTTATGGATATAAAGGAGACTCGCGAGTCGCGAATTGGAAACAAAAGTAAACAATCGCGTAAATAATGTAAAGGGAAGAGTCTTCCACCGCCTTACGCGGATTAAACGCGCTGAAAATAATTTCAGAGAAAATGTATAAGAGCTGACGATTGATGAGAAATGAGAGATACATTGTTATATAATTCAGATAATATATAATAAAATTTAACTTTTGATTTTTCTTTTTCTCTTTCTAAATTTCTATCTAAAATAGCTAATCAAAGTTATATATATATATATATATATATATATATATATTTTAACAGAATCAAAGCTAAATCCTTTCAAGTGTATTGTGCATCCGATTATTTATTCCCTACACCATTTAAACATTTTATTTCCTTAATCTTTTTATTCATGACAACGCTTAAAGAAAGAAAGAAAATCATAAAATATTTATGCATTGATTTGTAGCTCAAAAATAAAATGCTTTTTCTTTAGAGAGTTGGACCGACACATTTAATTTCTAAAATACATAAATCACTGTTGGTGCTCAATTTTTTTCTTTATTTATTTTCATGGAACAATTTCTAAGAATCTTGAAGGTTTATTTCCCAGTCTTTTACTGGAAGTAACGTTGGGCCTTGCCCTTCGCCTATAAAAAGACGAACTCGCAGAAGACGTCTTCACTCTTCATCATCTCCATAAACTTGCCATAAAGAAGAAGAGAAATACCAGAGTTTTCTTTCTGTTTTGATATGTTTTAAACATGGTTTTGGTTCTTGTCTGAAAAGTTCTATTTTCTCAATTCAGAAAATTAAACCATTTTGTTTTCATTCCCGGAAGGATTCTCAACTGTTGAAATTGCAACGTCTTCGGAACGATCGAGCTAGTTGTTTTATTTTCTGGGGAAATGGGTTTAATTTTTCCAAATTACATCAACTACTTTCTTTAAATAAATTTCCTACCGTTTTCTGTTTTTACAAGTTTCCAAACATAGAAAAAGGTTTTTCACTGAGCTACGTACGTACCTAGAGCTAGCTGTTGTGGAGTTTCTTTTAGTTCTTAGATCCTTTACACCCACAGAAACATCTTCCAATCAAACACCATGACTGATCATCAAGCTTGTGATAATGAAGAGCACACTCTTGGCGCTGGCTTACTCCTCACTGCCACCACCACCACCACCACCACCACCACCACTGGTTCCGACAAATACCGTCGCATTTGGCGTCGAAGTATAGGTGTAGGGATTCTGGTCTCTGTGACCAAGAGACCCCTTTATGATCAGGATTCTCCACAGCCATCGCCATCGTCGATACCTTATGCTCCTTGCCCACAAGAACAACCCCAGCATGCCATTGACGTAATTCCCTCTGTTGATGGGGATCAGGAGAGAGAGGCAGACGAAGATCGGAACAAAGTTGTTCAGATTATGAAAGAGAAGAACTTGCCCTCTCTTCTAAAACTCGGTGGCCTTGACTGGGTTGCAGGAGTTCTGGGTTCTAATTTAAAGGTAATTAATATAAAAACGGCCGTATCGTTCTTCTGTGTGAGTGAGTGGTTTATTTATTGACTTCAGTTCTCTCAACAGGAGGGAATGCATGATGACCAGCAAGTGCACTGGAACACCAACAACAACTCTGACGGTGAAAAAGTCTTCTTCTACTTCTTCTTGCAGGCTTGTGGCAAATGGACCATTTTTCTGCTCTTGGTCTCAGCTGGATTTGCCTTTGCTATTGATATCACGGAGCATGGACTTGAAGATGGGTGGCATGACGGGGTTGCTATTCTCGTAGCCGTGGTCCTGCTTGTTGCATTCCCTTCGGTAGGGAACTTTCACCATGAAAGGAAGAGGGTGAAGAAGATGTTAAAGAATATTAGGAAATTGGAAGTGAATGTTGTCAGAAGTGGAAAGCGCCGATGGATTGCCATTTCTGATGTTGTGGTGGGTGATGTAGTGCATTTGAAGAAGGATGATCGCATTCCCGCTGATGGTTTGTTTGTGCAAGGGGAGAATTTGGTAGTGGATGAGGTCTTCAACTCCAAAATTGATAGTGATCAGAACCCGTTTCTTGTCTCAGGTTCAAAGGTTGTTGAAGGCCGTTGTACGATGCTTGTGACACCGGTTGCCGATGATAATAATACAGCTAAGTCTTCTCATTATCCTAATAAGAAGACACTGTTACAAGCTCGGATCGCGGAACCAAATGGTTACAATGAAATGTTTGCTCTCTGTGTCACTCTGCTTATTGCTCTTGTTCTGTTAATTCGCCTCTTATGCGGAAAACACAATAACAGTAACGATTTGCCAGAACTTAAAGGTAATGTTTCGGTGGGTATGATGATGAAGATCGTTGAGAAAATTTCCCTGAAATCTCAAGGAAAGATTTGGATTTTGACAAGTGCTCTTTCAGCCATGGTAATAGGAATACAACACGGAATGCCTTTTGTGATTACAGTTTCTCTGAACTGCTGGAACAAGAAGGTGCAGAGATATGGGGCGGAACCTCGGAATTTATCAGCCTGTGGCACAATGGGGCATGTCACAGTCATTTGCATTGATGCAACTGGTGGGCTGATGTGTAACCAGGTGGAGGTTAACAAATTTTTTGTCGGCGAGAAAGATATCAGCAATGGGGCCGTGGACTCTGAAACGAGCCAAGTTGTTGTTGAAGCTTTGCATCAGGGAATATTTGGCGTGTCAGTTCTTGCGCCTGAGATCACTGTTATTCCGACCACCAATTCGCTTATTTCCTTGCTCGAGTCAAAGTGGGGTCCGAATAAGGAGGTTTTGGATCAAAGTTTTGACATTCTTGGGTCTACAAAATTGAGCTCTATCAAGAAAGCTGGTGGTGTTTTGATGAGGAGAAAACGTAATGATGAAAAAATGCACCACTTGCACTGGTTTGGGGATGCATCGACCATATTGAAAATGTGTTCACACTACTATGACTGTAGAGGTCAAACACATGCTATGGAAAGCAAGAAAAGAAAGTTTGAGCAGTTTATTAAAGATATGGAGGATGGTGGTCTTGGACCCATTGCGTTTGCTTATAAGGAAATTGAGGACCAAAAGTTAGTAGAAGAGGGGTTGAATTTACTGGCACTAGTGGGTCTGGAATACCACCTATGTCGGGAAGAGATAACATCAGTAGTGAAAAATCTTAAATCTGCTGGAGTAGGGGTGAAGTTGATTTCAGAGGATGAGCTCTCAGCAGTGACACCCATAGCTTTCGAAATAGAAATCTTTGACCGTGCTGGTTCAAATCATGTGGCACTTAAAGCTGAAGAAATTCGAGAACTGATTAGCAGTGGAAGGATGGAGAAACTGGATCTGGCTACTGTGATAGGAAGTTGCCTCCCTGAGGACAAGCTCTGGATTATACAGCAATTGCAAAAAGAAGGTCACATAGTTGCTTTCTTTGGAGGGTTGACCACAAGAGACACCCTACCTTTAAAAGAAGCCGATGTAGGGATCACTGCCCGGAGACGGAGCACTGAATTGGCAAGAGAGAGCTCTGATATTTGTGTCAAATATTTTGGTTCACTATCTCGTATTTTGAAGTTTGGCAGATGCAGTTACCACAACATTCAGAAGTTCATTCAACTTCAGCTCACCGCTTGCATCTCTGGGTTTACAATAGCCTTAGTGACCACAATGGTTTCTGGAGCATCCCGAATAACAGGATTTGAAATGTTTTGGGTAAATTTGGTTATGTACCTTGTGGGCAGCCCAGTGTTGTTGATGGAGTTAAAAACCCAGGAAGCACTGCTAACCCAAAAACCAGCTAAAGGGTCACTACTAACCAGGGCCATATGGGGAAACATTGGAGTTCAAGTCATATACCAGGTTTCTGTCTTGCTGGTCTTTCAGTTTAAGGGATTCGGCACGATCGATGATGTCCGGAAGACCATGATCTTCAACATGTTTTGCCTATGTCAGATCTTCAATCAGTTCAATGCCATGGACATAGTAAAGAAGGATGTGTTGAAGGTGGTTGTTCGGAGCTCTTGGTTTTTGGTCACTTTGGCTGCTGTTATGACCATGCAGGTGTTGGTGATTGAGTATTCGGGTGTTGTGACCAGTTTTGGGAGATTGAATGCGGTGCAGTGGGCTTCCTGTTGTATTGTTGCTGCACTTCCATTGGCCTTAAAATCACTTGGAGATATCTTCAAAACATGGTACTCTTTGGTTTCGAGATCAGCTGACCATTCAAATGATGGGTTCTCGAATAGGATGCATAGGCCTTATGTTTCCCATTTTGGTGTCCCATTTTTCATGTTCCTTTTCCCCGCGTTGCCCGGACTATTCGCTATTGTAAATCAGTACGAAAATCTGCCAGTGGCTTGTAGATAAATATTAGGGAAATGTTTTTGTGGGCTCCGTCCCACTTGAAAGGGGTTACCTAGTTGTTGTGTAATGCAATCGTCACGTCTGTCTAGCTGTCTGTATTGTAAGCTAGCTTTACTGTCTCCAAAATAAGAAAATGTTGTAGTGTCACGCCTGTCTAGACTGTCTGTTTTGTAAGCTAGCTTGACTGTCTCCAAAATAAGAAAATGTTGTAGTGATACACTTGCTGCTCCTTCTATATTCTATCCCTGTAAATGTCTCAGGTCTGTATGGACTGTCTTTATTGTAAGCTAGCTTGACTGTCTCCAAAATGTGAAAATGTTGTAGTGATAATGGATACGATGATGTTCTTGTGTTTTACACTTGCTGCTTCTTCTATTCTATCCCTGTAAATGTTAAAATACTTTGTTAAACGTACAGCTTAAGAAAAGACTGGTATATATATATCATCTGCGGGGTTCCCAAATCCCAAGGAAGATCAACGGTTGAGATGGTAGGGAAGATGACCATGTCAAGTGGGACGACAAGGTACGTAATGTGTCCTCTCTCAGTGTCTCACCCGCGTTTATTTTTTTAAAAAAAAATTATAAAATTTTTCAAACATTTATGCATGAGTATTTTTACAAATTCTGTTAAATTCTAATCAACATCTAAAAAAAAATGGGTGTTTTGAGAATTTTGATAAGATTTAACAAGAGGCGGTCCTACATTGGGGCTAGGGGGGCCCTGGCCCCCCAAGCCCCAAAATTTTCCTCTAAATTTTTTTTTTTTTTTCACAAAAATAAAATAAAATAAAATAAAATTTTACCTCCTAATTTTTTAATTTTTTCAGTTTTGCCCCCTCAAATTAATTTTTTTTTCGATTTGGCCCCTCCATCTTTTAAAGCCTCGGTCCGCCACTGGATTTAACTAAAAATCTGAAGGATTTATAATTAAAATTTTCTAAAAAATGAATATTCTAAAGTGAGACAGTTTGAAGTTCAGGTATTTTCTTTTAAAAATGATAAAAGTTCAGTACCCTTAAGTGAAGTTATCCCTTAAAATTAAGATTGAGAATTACAGATCGAGTAGAAAATTAGTTTAGGCTTATAGAAATCTATTCAAATTACCATCAATTTTATTTTTTTCTTAAAAAATATACCATCAAAATAACAAATAGGGTCAAGAAATTGCATAGAGACGAGGTATAAAACCCTAATTAATAGTTGTTGATCTCTACAGTGATGTTTTAAATGGTCATAAACACGTCCCTCAGAAGCCTAAGAATTGGAAACTACACATGCAATTCCTTTATTTTAGCGAATCATCTCTCTTAGTTATGAACCAGGTTTTTCTTGAAACGAATTTGAGAAATTTTTGTTTAATAAATTAATACATGTTGTTAGAGCACGTGAATCTCACAAGTATTATATTTTAAAAATACATGTAAGAATCATATTCTATAGATATTACTTTAGTAGTAACGACAGAAAATCCTATTACTATTCTATATATGCTGATGTAGCCTATAAATTATATAACTGCTTTGCGGTGACAATAGGATAAAAGAAAAGAACAAAAGCCAAAATATAATAATATATATATATATATATATGAGGAAAAATATGGACTGCAAAGTGCAAAGCGTTGTTGCATTGTATAGACTTAATAAAAACAATCTGACAATTCATTGGTCTGATTCCTTCTTATCAACATCATTCCATTGGTTGAGGACCCTCTTCCAGTCCAGTATCATCCTCTACACTCCCCAACACAATAGCAGTCAGCATTAGCTTACCTGCCTCTGGGAAACCCTTGGGCTGCATCAGTATTGCCTCCACAGAAAAACCTGAATCCCTCAAAAGCAGAGGCTCCACGTTCTCTTGTCTCAGCGCCAAAACTTCTTAAAATCCTTCTCCAAAAGTTTCTGCATTTGGTCCATAACACCTCCTGGAAGCCTGGAAAAGCGTGGTTTCCCTCAGATTCTGCAAAGTTTCCTCATCACCCCACCCTTGAGCTGTAGATGATTGATAGAGATCACTCCAATCGTCCTGATCGGCGGCATTCTTCCAGCACTCCTCCAAAAGATTTCTGTACGTCTTACGAAATGAGGAGCTGGTCCACGCAAACACATCAGAGCTTTGCGTTTTGAACTTTGAGGCACAGCTTGATAAGCTCTTCTGGAAGGAGCTGCCTTTCAACATATTGCTTTTCTTCATCGGTTGGAAGGAGTTGTAGTATTTCTTCCTGTGAAAATAAAAGGGTCAGGTACGGACCGACATTGAGTGGACAAATCCTATCCAGAGCCTCTAAAGGATCTGGCTTGAATACTGTAGTAAAAACTACCGGATGGATGCTGTGAAAATTCTTGTGGTCCATATTTAACCACGTTGCTACAACATGCTCACCTCCCAATGTCTCTCACCGCAGTCCGCATATATAAAGGCTTTACTCTTGTAGTTAATTAGCAGCTGTTTCCCAAAAAAATCCCTACAAAACAAAGAAGATACGAAAATAATACTAGAAAATATTAAACGACAATTTATTTCTTATTTTTGGCTTGAAAAATATGTACACCCTGATGTAATAATGTCAACGAAAAGAAATTATTTTTGTGTTTTTAAAAGAGAGAAACCAAAAGATATAAAATACAAATTTTAACAAACATGAGCGATAATCCTCTGGTTTTTACTTTTTTTTAAGCATACCTGCTCACTTTAATATTTATTGTTTATTTGGTTGTCAAAGTATTGTAATGATCAAACCCTACCCCTACCATCCATGCGAGTAGAGCGGTAAATAAATTGAGTTTGAGTGAGTAGTGTATGTGTAAGTTTGACTTATTTAAATTTATTATGAATCCAAACTGAGCTTAAGCTCATTTATCACGAGCCCAAACCGAGCTTGAGCTCGTGATATTGGAGCTCATGACAAGTTTTAAAAATTAAGCTCAAGTCGAGTTTGAGGTCATGATGAGTTTTAAAAATGAAGTTCAGCTCTGCTTAGTTTGTTGTAAGTTATATAATTTATTTAATATACAAAAAAGTGGGATGAGCTCATTTAAAAATTAATATTACATTATATAACATATAAACAATATATATTTATATTGTATGTTAAATAAGCTATATAACTTACAAAATAAAAATAAAAATAAATGATGTAATGATTATTAAATATCCTATGATAATACTTATAACATATAATAAAGTGATTACATGTCATATGTCACAATGTAATATTATTATACGATCAAATAGTCCTATAATATATCTTAGTATATTACATGAATAATATGATTAAGTATCTGGATTGTCATTATATCATATGACTAACAATTAAGTGTATTGATATTATTCACTTTTACTATTTTATATACATATAACCAATTAATATATACTGACCAATGACCATTATTATTTGTTATTTAATTTATGCTTACATATAGTATATTTTTTTATATATATATAGTCGAGCCTTAATAAATGAGTTGATTTTTATACGAGTGGGTTCACAAGCTTTAATCGAGTCGAATTTATACGAATTTGTATTGTTTAATCATCGATCCTAATTCTATATTTATGAGTAGCTCATTCAATAATTAATTCGAGCATAAATCAAATTTATTTGAGTTAATTTCAAATAAACTCACAAATGAATCAGCTCATTTATACCCTATATGCTAGTTTTAGGAAGAAGCATAAAGCAATTATTGAGTGACTAAATAAGAAATAAATGGTCGTTTAATATTTTCTAGTATTATTTTCGTACCTTCTTTGTGTTGTAGGGACTTTTTGGGAAACAACTGCTAATTAACTATAAGAGTAAAGCTTTTAAACTGTAGGCGGACTGTGGTGAGAGACCCGGGAAAGTGAGCATGTTGTAGGACACATGGTTAAATATGGGCCACAAGAATTTTCACAGCGTCTATGCGGCAGTAAAAACTACCGCATGGAAGCCGAATCCCAAATCTGATATCCATAGTTTTTTTTTTAACTGCTCAAGTGGAAAAGGAAAGCAAACTATCTCAATAGATCTCAAGAGATCACACACACACAAACAACCTTCATATATCCTAAATTTTATGAACGGTTTAATCAAACCGTCCATAATAAATTTTTTACCATCCGCAAATTTTATTTTCTAGACAGTTTTAAAAACCATTTAAAAAAAAAAAATCGCCCATAAATACCTTTTTTTTTTTGGTAGTATATGTTTATCTCTGTCTCGGTGTTTGGGTCCTCAGGACTTTCTATACATCACAAACCACCTTTACTAGTGGTTCAGATTATTGGCATCCATGTTAAAAATCATTTGGTTCACATTTTTAAAAACATTGCATTCGCGTACTTATATTTTTAATTTTTATTTTGAATTGCTCGGTCTTTGTTGTTGTAATTTCCTTTCATGATGTAATTTATTTCCTGTATTAAAAAAAAAATAAAAAAAACTTTCTACTCCCACTTGACGTTCTCACCTTTCCTCCTATCCCAGCCGTTGATCTTCCTTGGGAACCGCGCAGATGATAGGAAGCGAAAGTGGTTGTCTTTTTGTAGTTTGTCTTGTTTGGCTTCCATGGAATAATACCCTTGCATGTAATAGTTTATTTATTTATTTTTTGTTTTTAATGGTTCACTCAAAAATGGAAACGATAAATAAACATCATATATCCACTTCCACGTACGCGTTTTATGGATATAAATTAGACTTGCGAGTCGCGAATTGGAAACAAAAGTAAACGACCGCGTAAATGTAAAGGGTAGAGACGTCTTCCACCGCCTTACGCGGATTAAACGGTCTGAAAATAATTTCAGAGAAAATGTATAAGAGCTTACGATTGATGAGAAATGAGAGATCCATTGTTATATAATTCAGATAATATATAATAAAATTTTTCTTTTTCTCTTTCTAAATTTCTATCTAAAATAGCTAATCAAAGTTATTAATATTTTTTTTTTTTAGTTATTAACTTTTCAAATGTGCTGTAATTTTTTTTTTTTTTTTTTTTTTTTTTTACAGAATCTAAGCTAAATCCTTTCAAGTGTATTGTGCCTCCAATTATTTATTCTCTAAATCATTTAAACATTTTTTTTCCTTAATCTTTCTATTCATGACAACGCTCAAAGAAAGAGAGAAAATCATAAAATATTTATGCATTGATTTGTAGCTCAAAAGTAAAATGCTTTTTCTTTAGAAAGTTGGACGGACACATTTTCTAAAATACATAAATCACTGTTGGTGCTCAATTTATTTCTTTATTTATTTTCATGGAACAATTTCTAAGAATCTTGAAGGTGATTTCCCAGTCTTTTACTGGAAGTAACGTTGGGCCTTGCCCTTGCCCTTGCTATAAAAAAGACTCAAAAGAAAAGACGTCTTCATGATCTCCATAAACTTGCCATAAAGAAGAAGAGAAATACTGGAGTTTTCTTTATGTTTTGATGTGCTTTAAACATGGTTTTGGTTGTTGTCTGAAAAGTTGTATTTTCTCAATTCAGAAAATTAAACCATTTTGTTTTCATTCCCAGAAGGATTCTAAACTTTTGAAATTGCAACGTCTTCGAACCGATGGAGTAGTTTTATTTTCTGGGGAAATGGGTTTAGTTTCTCCAAATTACATCAACTACTTTCTTTAAATAAATTTCCTACCGTTTTCTGTTTTTACAAGTTTCCAAACTTAGAAAAAGGTTTTTCACTGAGCTACGGACGTGCCTAGAGCTAGCTGTTGTGGAGTTTCTTTTAGTTCTTAGATCCTTTACACCCCCAGAAACATGCTCCAATCAAACACCATGAATGACCATCAAGCTCGTGATAATGAAGCGCACACTCTTGGCGATGGCTTACTCCTCACCACCACCACCACCACCACCACTACCAGTGGTTCTGACAAATACCGTCGCATTTGGCGTCGAAGTATAGGTGTAGGGATTCTGGTCTCCGTGATGAAGAGACCCCTTTATGGTCAGGATTCTCCACAACCATCGCCATCGTCAATACCTTATTCTCCTTGCCCACAAGAACAACCCGAACACGTCATTCAGGTAATTCCCTCTGCTGATGAGGATCAAGAGAAAGAGACGGACGAAGATCGGAAAAAGTTGTTCGGATTATGAGAGAGAAGAACTTGCCTTTCTCTTCTAAAACTCGGCGGCCTGGACTGGGTTGCAAGAGTTTTGGGTTCCAATTTAGAGGTAATCATATATATATATATATATATATATATATATATATATATATATATATATATATAAAAGTCGAGTTTTTTTTTTCTTACAATGGCATAAAATGGTGATACGTGGCATAAACTCATATTTTTTAGTGACTAAACCGGTTTTTTAAGTATTGAACTGGTCTTTTTAACATATATATCTCTCTATTAATGATACAAGTAGTCTCTTTCTTTCAATAAATGATATAAGTATGACTCTTTTGTAGAGACATGTGTTTCTTTAGTATTTTATATTTTTTGTTGAAATCTATATATGTTTCTATTTTGTTTATGAAATTTTTGGTTAAGCAATTCTTCGTTTGAATGTTTATGAGTTTTTTTTTATTTTTTGTTCGTTCATTTGCTTTTTCTAATGTTTAGAATTATATAAGATTTTAATATAATAGGTATGACATCGTCAATATAAAAAAAATATTTTGTTTAGTTTTTTTAGTTTTTTTTTTTAAATTATAATTACTTAGGTTTTATTTGTATTTAAATATAATATGTATCATACTAACAATATCAATATCATAAATTCCTACTATTTTTTTTAATGCTTTGATAATTAGATTAAGCCATGTTTTCTTCTTGCTTCCCTTTTTTTTTTTTTTTTGTTCTTTATACTTATTTTTCGTTATAAACTATTCCTATGGACTCAAAGATTTTAACATGTTTTAATTTATATGAATTAAAATAAAATTAAGGGTCTTATTTTTTTTAATATATTTGAATGTTTAGTGTTTTTTTCTTTCTCTTTTTTTTTTTTTTTTTTTGGTATGATTCACTCAAAATTTGTTTGAAGTTTTTTTTTTTTTTTTTTTCTGCTTTTGAAAACAAAATAAGGCAAAAATTTATTTAATTAAGCATTGAACGTGATGTGAGAGGATTTATTTGATTTCATTAAATGTTGAGTGAAATTTTTTTATTATTATTTTGTAGGATTTGGCTTAGGTGCTGTAAAAAAAAATTACAGTACCATCTTGACCATTAAAAAAACTACCGTACTTATGCTGTAATATTTAAAATTTAGATTTTCTTTTTGCTATTATTAATTTTTTTTATACTTCTTTCGTTATAAACTACACTTATGTGAACAAATATTTTTTTAAAAAAAGAAAAAACTCTTTTTGGGTTAAAATAAAATTAAGAGACTTAACTTTTATTGTGTTTTTACTGAAAAATGTGTGATATATATATCTATAATAAAAAATACGAAGAAAATGCACTTAAATTCTAAATTTAAATTAGAAGAAAGAATCTCGCGCATGGTACAAGTTATGAGATAGTTAATATATAACCGGCCGTATCGTTCTTCTGTGTGAGTGAGTGGTTTATTTATTGACTTCAGTTCTCTCAACAGGAGGGACTGGATGATGACCAGCAAGTGCACTGGAACACCAACAACAACTCTGATGGTGAAAAAGGATTCTTCTACTTCTTCTTGCAGGCTTGTGGCAAATGGACCATTTTTCTGCTCTTGGTCTCAGCTGGATTTGCCTTTGCTATTGATATCACGGGGCATGGACTTAAAGATGAGTGGCATGACGGGGTTGCTATTCTCGTTGCCGTGTTCCTGCTTGTTGCATTCCCTTCGGTAGGGAACTTTCACCATGAAAGGAAGAGGGTGAAGAAGATGTTAAAGAATATTAGGAAATTGGAAGTGAATGTAGTCAGAAGTGGAAATCCCCGACGGATTGCCATTTCTGATGTTGTGGAGGGTGATGTAGTGCATTTGAAGAAGGATGATCGCATTCCAGCTGATGGTTTGTTTGTGAAAGGGGAGAATTTGGTAGTTGATGAGGTCTTCAACTCCAAAATTGATCGTGATCAGAACCCGTTTCTTGTCTCAGGTTCAAAGGTTGTTGACGGCCATTGTACGATGCTTGTGACACCGGTTGCCGTTGATAATAATACAGCTATGTCTTCTCATTATCCTGATGAGAAGACACTGTTACAAGCTCGGATCGCGGAACCAAATGGTTACAATGAAATGTTTGCTCTCTGTGTCACTCTGCTTATTGCTCTTGTTCTGTTAATTCGCCTCTTATGTGGAAAACACAATAGCAGTAAAGATTCACCAGAACTTAAAGGTAATGTTTCGGTGGGCATGATGATGAAGATCTTTGAGAAAATTTCCCTGAAATCTCAAGGAAAGATTTGGGTTTTGACAAGTGCTCTTTCAGCCATGGTAATAGGAATACAAAACGGAATGCCTGTTGTGATTACAGTTTCTCTGAACTGCTGGAACAAGAAGGTGCAGAGATATGGGGCGGAACCTCGGAATTTATCAGCCTGTGGCACAATGGGGCATGTCACAGACATTTGCATTGATGCAACTGGTGGGCTGATGTGTAACCAGGTGGAGGTCAACAAATTTTTTCTCGGCGAGAAAGATATCGGCAACGGTGCCATGGACTCCGAAACGAGCCAAGTTGTTGTTGAAGCTTTGCATCAGTGTCTGGAAGAGATAACATCAGTAGTGAAAAATCTTATATCTGCTGGAGTAGGCGTGAAGTTAATTTCAGAGGATGATCTCTCAGCAGTGACACCCATAGCTTTCGAAATAGAGATCTTTGACCCTGCTGGGTCAAATCATGCGGCACTTAAAGCTGAAGAAATTCGAGAACTGATTAGCAGTGGAAGGATGGAGAAACTGGATCTGGTTACGGTGGTAGGAAGTTGCCTCCCTGAGGACAAGCTCTGGATTATTCAGCAATTGCAAAAAGAAGGTCACATAGTTGCTTTCTTTGGAGGGTTGACCACAAGAGACACCCTACCTTTAAAAGAAGCCGATGTCGGGATCACTGCCCGGAGACGGAGCACTGAATTGGCAAGAGAGAGCTCTGATATTACTGTCAAATATTTTGGTTCACTATCTCATATTTTGAAGTTTGGCAGATGCAGTTACCACAACATTCAGAAGTTCATTCAACTTCAGCTCACCGCTTGCATCTCTGGGTTTACAATAGCCTTAGTGACCACAATGGTTTCTGGAGCATCCCCAATAACAGGAATTGAAATGTTTTGGGTGAATTGGGTTATGTACCTTATGGGCAGCCCAGTGTTGTTGATGGAGTTAAAAACCCAAAAACCAGCTAAAGGGTCACTGCTAACCAAGGCCATGTGGGGAAACATTGCAGCTCAAGTCATATACCAGGTTTCTGTCTTGCTGATCTTTCAGTTTAAGGGATTCGGCACGATCGATGATGTCCGGAAGACCATGATCTTCAACATGTTTTGCCTATGTCAGATCTTCAATCAGTTCAATGCCATGGACATAGTAAAGAAGGATGTGTTGAAGGTTGTTGTTCGCAGCTATTGGTTTTTGGTCACTTTGGCTGCTGTTATGACCATGCAGGTGTTGGTGATTGAGTATTCGGGTGTTGTGACCAGTTTTGTGAGATTGAATGCGGTGCAGTGGGCTTCCTGTTGTATTGTTGCTGCACTTCCATTGGCCTTAAAATCACTTGGAGATGTCTTCAAAACATGGTACTCTTTGGTTTCGAGATCAGCTGATCATTCAAATGATGGGTTCTCGAATAGGATGCCTAGGCCTTATGTTTCCCATTTTGGTGTCCCATTTTTCATGTTCCTTTTCCCCACGTTGCCCGGACTATTCGCTATTGTAAATCAGTACGAAAATCTGCCAGAGGCTTGTAGATAAATATTAGGGAAATGTTTTTGTGGGCTCGGCTCTACTTGAAAGAGGTTTTTGTTGCATAAAAATGTTGTATAATGCAATCGTTAGGTCCGTCTAGACTGTCTGTATTGTTGTAAGCTTGACTATCTCCAAAATGTGAAAATGTTGTAGTGATAATGGATACGATGATGTTCTTGTGTTTTACACTTGCTGCTCCTTCGATTCTATCCCTGTAAATGTTAAAATACTTTGCTAAACGTACACCTTAAGAAAAGACTCGTATATATATATATATATATATCATCTGCAGGGTTCCCAAATCCAAGGAAGATCAACGGTTGAGATGGTAGGGAAGATGACCACGACAAGTGGGGACGACAAGGTACGTAATGTGTCGTCTCTCACCCGCGTTTATTTTTTTAAAAAAAATTTATAAAATTTTTCAAACATTTATGCATGAGTATTTATACAAATTCTGTTAAATTCTAACCAACACTTAAATCCTAACGATTTTTTTTTTTTTTTATCCTAAAAAAAAAAGAAATAGGGGTGTTTTGAGAATTTTGATAAGATTTAACGAAAAACCTGAAGGATCCATAATTGAAACTTTCTAAAAAATGAATATTCTAAATTGAGACAGTTTGAAGTTCAGGTATCTTCTTTTAAAAATTATAAAAGTTCAGTATCCTTAAGTGATTAAGTGAAGTTCTCCCTTAAAATTAAGATTGAGAATAACAGATTGAGTAGAAAATACGTTTAGGCTTATAGAAATGTACTCAAATTACCATCAATTTTTTTCTTTTAAATATACCATCAAAATAACAAATAGGGTCAAGAAATTGCATAGAGACGAGGTATAAAACCCTAATTAATAGTTGTTGATCTCTACAATGATATTTTAAATGGTCATAAACACGTATCTCAGAAGCCTAAGAATTGGATCCTACACATGCAATTCCTTTATTTTAGCGGATCATCTCTATTAGTTATGAACCAAGTTTTTCTTGAAACTGAATTTGAGAAATTTTTGGTTAATAAATTGATATATGTTCTTAGAGCATGTGAATCTCACAAGTATTTTTAAAAATACATGTAAGAATAATATTCTATAAATGTTACTTTTTTAGTAGTAATGTTAAAAATCACACTTTTTATCCCACTACTATTCTATGCTGATGTAGCCTTTAGATTTTTTTTATTTTTTTATTTTTAAGAAAAGTTTACTTGATAACTGATTAGCACTGCTACGTCAGCAAGTTGAAAAAGTATTGAGATAAAAAAATATGGTTTTTAATATTACTGAAATGCATATAGCTGCTTTGTGGTGACAATAGGATTAAAAAAAAATGGACTGCAAAGTGCAAAGCATTGTTACATTGTATAAACTTAACAAAAACAATCTTACAATTCATTGGTCTGATTCCTTCTTATCAACATCATTCCATTGGTTGAGGACCCTCTTCCAGTCCAGTATCATCCTCTACACTCCCCAACATAATAGCAGTCAGCATTAGCTTACCTGCCTCTGGGAAACCCTTGTGCTGCATCAGTATTGCCTCCACAGAAAAACCTGAATCCCTCAAAAGCAGAGGCTCCACGTTCTCTTGTCTCAGCGCCAAAACTTCTTCAAACCCTTCTCCAAAAGTTTCTGCATTTGGTCCATAACACCTCCTGGAAGCCTGGAAAAGCGTGGTTTCCCTGAGATTCTGCAAAGTTTCCTCATCACCCCACCCTTGAGCTGTAGATGATTGATAGAGATCACTCCAATCGTCCTGATCGGCGGCATTCTTCCAGCACTCCTCCAAAAGATTTCTGTACGTCTTACGAAATGAGGAGCTGGTCCATGCAAACACATCAAAAGCACACAAGGAGAGCTTTGCGTTTTGAACTTTGAGGCACAGCTTGATAAGCTCTTCTGGACGAAGGAGCTGCCTTTCAACATATTGCTTTTCTTCATCGGTTGGAAGGAGTTGTACTATTTCTTCCTGTGAAAATAAAAGGGTCAGGTACGGACCGACATTGAGTGGACAAGTCTAATATCCATAGTTTTTGTTTTAACCGCTCAAGTGGAAAAGGAAGCAAACTATCTCAATAGATCACACACACACACACACACACAAAACCTTCAGGGATGAACTGCCTCATTTTCCTCATCCCTGCCATTTCTTACTTTCCAAATGCCCTCAATTTAATCCGAGCTGGTGGGTGGGCTTCAGAGTAGGCTAAATATAGTAGAGAAACCTCCTAAGGATATACTATGATATATGGATCCCATTTGAAATTTTAACACTAAAATCAAATTTACGTGCAATTAGACATACTACTTTTTACGCTCGGAGTAATTTCCAATGTCACTAAACATGGAATGGTGAGGTTTCTTTCAACAAATAAAATAAGTTCAACAAAGAACAGTGCATGAAAAACAAAAAGCCAAAACATAACTGTTTACATTCTTAACACGCTCTGATTTGCTTAACCATTCAAACAAATTTCATAATGGTTATGGTATTCAAAATAAATCATGAGCTCTTCACAAAAAAAAAAAAAAAGTTCGGATGTCAAAATGGCAGCACCCTGCAGGCTACACTTATCACGGGCTAGGCTAGAGATATTCCAAACGGGTATAAATAAATATGGGTAGCGATTGGAAATGATTTTACCAGACCAAAAGAAAGTAAAAAGGGGGTGAGGGGCAAGGCATGACCACTAAATGCAACCTATTATGTCAATCCAATTTGCTAAGGCACAGCCCTCCATAGTGACCCAACCTTTTGGATTACGTTAATGAACTGGTCAAATGCTTTATGAAGGTAAGATTAGTTTTAAGATATATGACCACAAGTTATAACCATGAATTGTCAATTCTGAAATTTAATAACTAACCAAGCATAATAAAATAGGGAATATAGATAGTCAGACCATTCAACTAAAAATTAGACATGGCAATCAATCAATCAATATTCTTAAAAGACTATTCATAAAATATAAAAATATACAAAAATTCTTAAAAGGCAACAAACCTGCAATTTTAGAATTTTCAAATCAGCTTCTATGCGCTTCAACTTTGTCTCAGAATCAGCATCCCTACCTGTTATTGAAGCAAAAATAGTATAATCAGAACAAAAACTCAAACACATCTTTGATAGTCTGTGACAAAACGATACCTAATACAAGCATCGGCATGCTAATCAGCAAAACAAAAATACAATATTTTGACCAGCAGGACAGGAAAATTTCCAACAAACTAATTATTGTATTAGGTTTGAGTTTCTCTTCCTGTCTTTTTGGCGGACCAACGGAGTACAGGCAGAAACCAAGTATAAATAGCAGGACACTAACATCTATAGCAACAGCCTTTTTATGTCTTTCTAATAATCATTTGATATCTCTTTTGGCTAGATTTTAGTTTCCCAATACACTTCAAAAAGCTTCTTGCCAAAATATTTTTTTGATAAGTAATTGACAATCATTAAAAAGCGTAAAGCGCTTATAAGTACACAAGGAGTATACAAAAAGAAACACCTAACTAGAATAAGCAAAAAGAGTAAGGAAACCAATATAACTAATCGACAAAGGAGAAACATAAGCGACTGTCCACAAATACAAAGTTCTAAAGAATAAAGATAAAATCTCCTTCATCGTCTTTTCCCGGTCCTTAAAACTTATGTAATTCCCTTCTCTCCATAAATAATATAAAATGCACAAAAGCATCATTTTCCACACTACAGCACTCCGAACTACTAGAGGTCGACCAGCAGCCAGCAAGCATACAGATCGGCAACACGTTTATAACCCACGACAACCCAAAACAACTAAAAAAGGCAATCCAAATGGCATAGGTCACGTCACAATGAAGAAGGTGGTACGCATACTCCCCATTCCTCTTGCACATGCAACATCTGTCCATCACAATGATGTGCCGCTTTCTAGCTTCTTACCAAAATATTATGTGCTATATCACTGCTTTCCTACTGTGACTTGACTATGGAAGTCAACCAAGAAGGTTGAAACTCTCTGGTGACCTGAGGAATCTAGACAACAACTGCAAAGTGAACTTGTGCTCATGCAACCAATTATGCAAGTATCCTAATTTTGGCATATGATTAACATAATCGTTAAATGTTTCTATGCAGACAGCTCAAATTATTGTTTCACCACTCCTTGATTAATCAAATATCTTCAGACTGTATACTATCAAAAACTGAATATTAATTTAAGGAGCTGTGGATATATTATTTGACATGATTTGTATTAGAGAGCTTTGGGGCATGACATTCATGAAACGTTATCTACAAATAACTTATACTGAAGCAGCTTAAGCATGAGATAACCGGTGTGTGCAGGAGCACGAGGGAGCGGAAGCAGGTAATTGAAGTTTAGAAGTTGCCATTCCTATTGCTCTGGAGAAATTGATTGTGTTCCTCAGTAAGAAAGGGAGTTAAAGCAGGAGCAACCTTATAATAGAGGTACTAATGGATTTCCACTTTCTAGGTTGTCAAGCATCAAAACCTCAAGCATAAGCATAAATGTGGCTAAAGTCTTCAAGATGCTCAACTTGACTTTGCAGAGTTTCAAAACTAGCCCATTTAAACAGAAAACAATGAGAGTGAACAATCAGAAAATAAATAAAATCAAGAAAAACATGACAGTACTAAGGTACAAAATAGGATTTACGAAGCGTATGAAAGAAAGCTATGGAGGAGATTGTACCTGCCCTTGCAGCTATCTTTGAAAGATTCAAAAGGCGCTTTCTGTCCGCTAATTTTGGTTCTAACTTTATTCTCTCAGCTTCTGCCTGCTCTTCAGTGGCAGAAATAGAGCTTTCATCACGAGAGAGAGCTAATACATGAAGAGTTTCTGAAGCTGAAGAAAATTGATTTAGGAACACTTCATGAAGCCAAAGAAGCTCCTGATGCTGCCTTAAAAAGATAGATAGCTCTTCCGGGAATTCTTCTCCAAGCCTTAGAAGCTTGGAAAATTGTCTCTTCTCATACAGCTCTTTAAAGACGAAGTAACTGAACCCTCCATTAGGTCCCATGCTCTCATGCTGCATGAGAAATCATCTAAACACTATTGAGAAGGAACACAAGCATCAAGTAATACTAGGAAAAACCAGATAGTAGAAGACTCATGTTGTTCCAAATTGGTGACCATATAAGTATTTATTATATAGTACATATATCTGCATGCAGAAAATACAAACTTCAAAAAACATGATTAAGTGATTACTTCAGAAGAAGCTGGACTTAAACTTCACATCATTCATGCCTCTCAATTTAAATATTAGCAGTGTCAGTCTGCAGCAAACCTGCAATTAAGCATGTAAAAATGGGAAAAATAAAATTAAAACAACCAAATCCATACCATAAGATTTCTAAGCAGGACAGAATCATTGAGGTCACAGCATATTCTCCACAGAGCTCTGTAGCATTCATGCCGTTTTGCGATGGACAGCAAATGTGAAGAAAGCTTCCTAAGGATTTCCTCTTTTTGCTCTTCAAATCCTTCATTTAGATCCTGCAAACATAAGCATTTTAAGGGCGTATACATAATCAGTAGCAGAAAATGATGACATCTTGCAAAAGCAAGAATATTAACCTGGTGCCTGCCATCCACAAAATCTTGAACTTGTTGATAAAGGGAGTCAAGGAGTGTATCCCTCCTATTCCAAAACTCATCCAATAGACCTCTGTGTTCTTCACCACGCTCAACTTTAGCTGTGACAGCACCAGCATATGCCTCAAGTAGAACTTCAGTCAGTACTTCTAGATGAGTATATAGATCTGATTTTGCAGACGTCTCAATTCCAGATCCTTCATTCAACAGATGAAGCATGAAGGAAGCGATGCTCCACAGCCCACTGCGTACCACAGGGTGACAATACCATGGTGTTAAGCCCTCAGGTGGTGGATACCACAAGTGATTCTCATTTCTGTAGTGCATGGCCTCATGAAGTATAGTGACACAAGCTTTTGAGAGCTCACAAGCTCTTTGAATCTGAATCCAAAGCGGTTGCTCCGTGCTTATTACATAATCAAGATGTCTGTCTAGGCAATAAAATACTTCGTCAAGTTCGGAAACCTTACTGTAGAACACCTCAGCATTATCTCTGTCCATCAGAAGAACAGTATTTCGGCGGGCTCTCTCACCAACTAATTGAATAAGATCCCAAAGAGCACCTGACATTTGACTTTCTGCACTTGAATGAGAGGAGCCAACTCCAGTTGAATGGTTCTGGCCAATAACATTTTGCAGTTCTCTCAGTTGAATCATCCCAGCAAGCTTTTCACCATGTTCCAAGATAATTTGCAAGGAATATCCTGCCAACAACACTGCACTTTAGGCTTGAAATGTTTCACTTCTTTCATTATTTCTTTATTTCTTTCGTTTGTTTAGATTTTATAATCAACAGCAAGAGAACCCTAGATCAAACCCACTCCTCAATATGCCTTAAACAAATGCTGAGAAATATTTGAAAATATAAATGCACTAACACTAGGATAGATGAACTACACACTAAGATAAATAAAACATCAACATAAAGCATAGCTTTAAGCGTTCAAGTTTCAACACAGGCCATATGTACTGTAAAAGGAATTTGAGAAACAAACACATAAAATAGGCAATAGAGCATACTCTGTCTAGAACACAGCTCCTCGTGGCACTTGGACAGGGCAAGAAACTGGAGAAATTTTTTATGCTTCTGCTGCTTATCCATAAGTTGGGTAGATACAACAGCCATAGCCAAAATCTCGGCACCTCTGGTTGTTGTCCAGTGTTTAGCTAAGGTGTCGACAATTGATTTGCTCATCCGTGCAAAAACATTTGTTTCTCCATCCCTTTCAAATGCCCCAGAACTTTGCAGCTTTTCCAGTGAACCATCAACCTGTCCAGATGATAGAAAATCATGGAAAAGATGACTCAGCAAAGTTTCTGACTCTTCATCTTGGCCAGTTCGACGGGCAATCCCAGTCAAAACCTCTGTTTGTCTATCTCCAGCATCCCATGCTTCAGAACTAGCCCTTCTAGGAGCAATATTGCCCGCAAATGTGAGGTTTCTTCTCTCTTCTTGTGCAAATCCTTCATTTGAGCTCCCCATACGCGACAAGCTTCGTTCAGGTGGTTGAACTCCACCAAGTAAAACAGCCTTTTCAGGTATCGCCCATATTCCTGCTTTCTCAGTTAGTACGACCCACGCACCTTCTTCACCATCATCTGAAGAAGGAAGAACTGAAGCATCTAGAACTTTTCCAGCATCATAAGGAAGATCAAATTGATAAAGCCGAGTTGAGCTTCGATAATAATGGGAGACTGTTGCTGTTCCGTCACCAGAAAGTATGATTGCTGATCCTGAAGGCTTGCCTCCTACTCGAAGTACCATGGAGAACAAGAAATCTTCATCTTCCACTCTTGCTTTTGGAATTATTACTTGGACTGGAGCCTTTTTCTCTAAAATCATTTCATGCGTTGGCTCTATACTCACCCCAGATTTATATTGCATTGTCAGAAGAGAATACTGTGTGTAGCTCGAACCACTAACCCGGTCCTTACAGAAGGTGGCAACCAGAATGGTAATCACCTTTCCATGATCGTCCACCTGCAGATCGAGAGGCCATATTCGCTTCTGACCAGCCAGATCCTTCTTAATACCCAAATCACCATCTGTGCCAATAATTTCATGGGACCAGAGCTTTGCCACATGTACATCAGGATTCAGATTAACGCTAAAACACTGTATCTCATGATCAGTCAGCAGAAAGAACTGTCTGTCAGATTCGTCTGCAGAAACACGTGAAAAACGCCAGATCAGTGACCTTGGATAACCCTTGCTCCCTATATGTTGACCACTATCACCCCCTTGCGAGGATAGACTCAGTATATCCTCATATACTTTCTTGCGGTGAATGCCAGTGGGACTGCAGTAAAACTGCCAAAGCTCGCCATTTGAACTACATGCAAGGGAAACACAGATGTGCTGGGAACCAGGTACAGCAGAAGCAATCAATGAGTTCAGTCTACTTGATCCATCTGAACTACTTCCAAGCCTAATACGCTGTCGCTGTCTGTTTGGGGTGGCCTTTCCATCAACAAGTGAAGAAGTCACCTCTAATTCATCAGAAGATGCAAAACTTATGACAGGAGAACTTCTCCCTTCAGAATAGACATCAGGCCAGTATATAATAGCTCGAGTTTTTTGGTTACACAATACGATACCAGCAGAGTTGAAATGTTTCACAACTTTCTTTGTTCTCCTAGATGTGCTATCCCAATTGACAACACATAGCATCCAACAGTTCCGGTCATTACCATCAATATCTCTATTTTCTGATACGTTTGAAGGGAGTTCAAGAACATTGCATTTCACTGAAGCTGCAGGTGATAAGTAACTCCAAATGAAGAGTCTATTTCCACAGATAATCCAAGCAAGGGATGTTCCTTTTTCCATTCCACCAGATATACAAGAATCACCTGCCATAAGAAAAAATACAAGAAGTTTGAAATTCACTCTCTCCAAAGATACATTTTTTTTTTAATTACTTTTAAATTTTCGTCCTGATAGGAAGAAAATGTTCGATCTATCAAACACCATCCTACCATTTACTGCCTGAGCCAAGACCCAGGAGCATCTCTCTCAAAGAAATATAGCATTTAAGAGTCTTGGAATAGTTTAATTTCATAAAGCCGGCTATACTAACCAGGACTATGCTTCTGCAGTAAATTGGCCTGTTCATCACGAACCACTTGGGGAAACTCTCCAACATATACAGGCTTGATTGGTTCTGTCTGATCCCCTTTCTCACTTCTGTTCGCTGGAGGAATTCTAGGTGAAATACAATAAAACATAAAGATTAGTGATTATACTAGCAACACTGAAATTCATACCACAATTATTTAAACAGAAATCGAAACAACATATTATTGGATCAGAATCCTATTCGGCTAGTGATACTACTCTAGACTTAACTCTGGATTCTTCTACAGCATTAGAGTTAGACAAAGACTCTTCTCTTTAGATAAACTATTGACTAGTTGTGTTGTAACAAACTAGGACTCTAAAGTTATGTGATCAGATTAGATAGTTTATTTCATGTAAAACACTTCTAGTTATTATCCAGATGTTTCAGATTTTCTATAAATACAACTACTGCCATACATGTTATGTAGGCAGAATTGCAAATCATTCTAAATTCTATATGGTATCAGAGCCATTTGAGACTAACGTCCATGGAATCTACAACCTCTGATGCTGATCCTTCCTCCAGTTCTGACTCACCTCCTATCACCAACCCTGCTTCTACCCCATTCTAAATTCTATACATATGTGTGTTAATCTCAAAAGTTTCACTTTCAACAATAAATAATACATACCACTCACTCAACACACACCACAATATCTAAGTCAAAAGAATCCATATATTCTAAATTACAAAACCCATTAACTCTACCAACTTGCCCTCTTTTATTGAAAGAGAAGAAGTCACCCCCAAATAATTAAGCAAGCATTCTCATCAAGATGTAGCAGTGGCTTGCTGGAACCCCAGAGTCTCTTCCAGTAGAAACCAAGTTCACTGAAAACCAACATTAGCACAATTCATCACCCAACTCCAACTCTAAACTCAATGCAAACCAAAACCCAAATTAAAGCAACCATAGATTCTTCATTCACGTATAGCTGACCCTCAGTCCACTAGTGACAACCCAACTCAATTCAACAAAAAGCCAACTCAGCCCCACCCCAAACCCCCCCTTAAATCCACCTCCCAACCCCCCCCCCAGAATAAAAAAAACACCATTACAAATAATTAAAGCTCCAATATGCTTCACCTACCCAAATACATTTTTATCTAACTTTGAAAATTTTTCCAGCGAACACTGCCAAAACATCAATTATTCACAAACCATAAAACCCCAGTTCTTAGAAACCACATACAACTAAAATTCAAACACCATTATAAGTAAGTTAAAGCTCCGATACACTCCACCTACATACATGCATCAAAGCTCCACCCCAAACCCCATAACGTCCCTTAAAATTCGGGCCAACCAAAACAACATTTTTTTAAAAAAAAAAAAGAAAAAAAAAAAGAAAAGAAAAAGTAATTGCCCCAAGGGGAGGGAGAATGAAAGATTCGAACTAATAACCTCTACTACTTCATGAGGCGTGGTCTCAAAAAATTAAGCTATCCGTTGGGGTCGAATTCTCACACATTTCTAGCAAATCCTAAGCCAAAACACCGATTAATCACAAAACGCTAAAACCCCATTTCTCGGAAACCACATTCAACTAAAATCAACAACTACAACCTCGCAATGCAATATTAAAAAACCAAAATTATAAGTAAATTAAAGCACCAATATACTTCACCTACCCATCATATGGGATCACAAACCTTTAAACCCCATTTCTCGGAAACCAATTACAACAATAACCTCACAACAAAAATCAAAACACCATTATAAGTAAATCAAACCTCCAATACACTTCACCTACACACGCGCGCGTACAAACATGGATGCATAAAAATATGGTGTACCTGGCGAGAACGGACAAGCGAGGAGCCCAAGGGGCAGGGGTTCCGGTGCTGGGACGGTCGGTGATCGAATTGCTGAGAAAGGATCGGCGGTTCTCGGAGAGAGGAGTAATCGGCGAATGGAGCGCAGTGTTGCCGAGATTTCGCTCTGCTCCGGGCCTCTTTATTCCGGGAGAGAACATTTTTCTCTGCTCCAATAGCTGAGAGCTTTCGGGGTTTAGGGTTTAGGAAATTTTTGAAAGTTTAAAAGAGTGGTAAAGTGTGAGAAATGTGTTTTAGGATACCACCGGCCGGAATTTGGAGATTCAAAAAATTCGAGCAAATAATTTAAAGACCTTTTTAATCAAATAAAATATAGGTTATTTAACTATTTAATTGATCATGTGAGTTTTATAAGTAATTTTTTACAATTATCTATCTAAATTTTCTCAAATTCTTAAATTTGGACAAATAATTTGAAACGATCATAACCCTTGATGCATAAGCATAATTATTGTGATTTTTATTTTATTTTTTTTATTATTTATTGTTATTTTGATTTGGTAAGGGTTTATTAAATCTACAAATAATTGAAGAAAATTTATTTAACTCAATCTAAACATAAATTTCTTCCAAACAAAGTTGAAAGAATTTTCTCATATCCATCATATAGAACTCTATTAAAAAAATATTTGTTTTTCACGTGTTTAAAGGACACATAATAATTTTATAAACTAGGTTGAACAAAATTTCTTTCATGTTGTTAGGGATAAAATCAACCCTAGAGACACGTGGATCCAATGACATCTCGGAGTTATGTCTCGGCTACTTGTTCCGCGTGGTTCCATCCAGTGAAGGGAAGGTCGTTTAGGTCCGAAGACATCTCGGAGATATGACGATGTCTCGGTCTTAACATTCCAGGTTACGGTATATAAAATATCCCGTGATCTCCCAGCCAAGATGGAGTGAACATATCTCGGATATTTGTGCCTCGGAGTAATAACACCTCGGTATGATATCGAGTCGGTGCGGTATCTTCTCGGGGTGATATCCATTGGATGAATCAACATCTCAGAGTATAAACATCTCGGACTTACACAACCCTGTTATGGTGAGGATATATCCCGAGATCTCCAGGTAAGAGCGGAAACGTCTCGGATATCATCACCTCGGAGGTCAGCTGAAATGTGCTACAGTCTCCTAAGAAGGTGCCATCCGCCATACCCGTCTCAGAATTCGATAAGGATAGAATCCCAGGAGATCAGGGATAAACTACAGATCCATGATTTATGGGATAAGATGGTTATTGACATGGAATCGAATTTAAAGAAGTACAAACGCAATCAACTGCGGATTCAACACTCCTACTCAAATTCCCAGAAGATATGATTAAAACTCAAACCAGGCTAGGACTCAAACTCCTAATCCAACTCAATGTCAAGAGGGTCCGGCCTATAAATAAATACCGTCACACCAGGTATAAAGACACGAATTCTCTAAGCTCTTGAGATTAAGATTAAGAATTCTCTACAGAAAACTTTTTAGACTGACTTAGGCATCGGAGTGGGCGTGGTCGGCACCCCCGACGAGTTGTTTGTTCCTTTTTGTAAGGTCAAAGTGTTCGGTAGCAGCGAATCCTTAGGCGACACGTCACCATACCGGAAACTGTACCAACAGTTTGGCGCCGTCTGTGGGAACGATCAATTGTTCTTACAAAAAAACAAATCCGCAATGGTGACGACGAGACGTTCCAAATCGATCTTAAACGAAGTACCGCCAACCAGCCGAGACGATGCTCGTGGAGAAGCAGAATCTGCGGATCCAGAGGCCCGGATAACCCAACTGAGTCAACAGTTAGCCCAGGCGCAGAAGAATGTGGAGGATTTGTTGGCTCAGAACGCTGTGCTCCTAGCCGCACGAACTCCGCCGCCCAATCATGATGTGGCCGATGGGACAAACCACGAAGGTTCAGGAGAGAGAAACTGGCGGAACGAGAATCATGACGGGCGGAACGAGAATCATGACGGGCGGAACGAGAATCATGACGGGCGGAACGAGAACCATGAAGAGAGAGCCGGGCGGAACGAGAACCATGGAGAGAGAGCCGGGCGGAACGAGAATCGTGGAGAGCCCATCAATCCGGTTCCACCCACGGAGGCAGAAAGGAGGTTGCAGAAGATGGTTCAGGATCTGGGCGCGAAATATGATATGCTGTCAAAGACGATTGACTAGAGGCGTGATGGGAAGGAGTCCCTTGTTGACAACCTCTTCCAGCACAAGGAGTCCATATTCACCGAAGAAGTGTCCAACTGCGACTTACCTGGAAGATTCAAGGTACCTGACATTCCTGTCTTCTCAGGCAGCGAAGATCCAGTGGAGCATCTGGACAATTTCAGGTCCCATGTCTCCCTGCACAAGACACCAGATGCTGTGGCATGCCGAGCTTTTCCTCTCACCCTGTCAGGAAAAGCCCGAGACTGGCTCAGGAATCTCGCACCAAGGTCGATTGATTGCTTCGACACCCTTGGACGAAAATTCCTGGCCTAGTTTGTATCCGGGAGAGCTAGAAGGAAACCCCGAGGGTACTTACTCTCTGTGCAGCAGGGACCAAATGAGTCTCTAAAAGACTATCTGTGGAGGTTCAACCAGGAGAAGCTGAACACAGAGAGTGCACCAGACGACTTCATTTACTGTGCAATTTTTCAAGGCTTGAAAAAAGATGGACCTCTGATGGCGGAATTGGCGTTGAAACCGCCGAAAGATCTTCAAACCTTTATGGTGAAGATGGACAGGTACATCAACCAGGAAGAAACGCTCCGAGCCCTTCTCAGTAATTCCCAGCAACAACAGCAGCCGTCCACCGAGAAGCCTAAGAAAAAGAAGAATCCTGAGCCCGTACAGGATGCTGGTCCCACAGAATATAAGAAGGTGAAGAAAAATTTCGGAGATTATAAGTGGACACCGTTGAACACCTCCATCACCGAGGTGCTCATGGAACTCAAGAAAGATCCGAATTACCAGAAACCGAGACCCATTCAAGGAAATCCCCCTCCGTACTTGGCTCACAAGTACTGCGCCTTCCACGATTCACACGGTCATCTGACCGAGCAGTGTGTTTCATTGAGGCAGTTGATCGAGAAATTCATTGAGAATGGGAAGCTAGTCCGATTCCTCGCCAATGAGAGGAATCAACAGGAGCGAGATCACTATCCGAGGCCTAGGAGGGAAGAAGATCGGGATAATAGAAGAAACTATCAACCGAGACAAGATGAAAGAAGAGAAAGAAGCCGAGAGCCAGCACCTCGGCCTCGGAGGGATGAAAGAAGGGAGAGAAGTAGAAGCAGGCCTCGGGGGGCACAGCAAGGCAATATCCCTATCATCCACACCATCTCGGGAGGATTCGGAGGAGGAGGCGAGTCCAACTCGGCTCGGAAAGCATACGCCAGGCAGCTCGATGATTTCGAAGTTTACTCGGTCCAGAGGCCCCCAAAGTCTCGGAAGTATAACCCTCTGGTTATAGGGTTTTCTGATGATGATTATGCTGGAGTCTCGCTTCCGCACACAGACGCCCTTGTGGTCACCTTGACCATAGCAAACTATCAGACCCGGCGGATCCTCATTGACACTGGGAGCTCGGCTGATATTCTGTTTAAATCAGCTTTCGATCACATGGGTGTTCCATTAGAGAAGTTGGTTCCGGTCTCGTGCCAGCTACAGGGTTTTGCCGGAGAGAAGGTGTTGCCTCTCGGTTCTATCGATTTACCTGTGACAGCCGGGACTTATCCAAGGCAAAAAGTCATTATGGTGAAATTCCTAATAGTTGATAAGGTCTCGGCCTACAATGCAATTATAGGACGTACGGCTCTCAACGATTTCAAAGCGGTGACTTCAACACCACATCTCAGCATGAAGTTTCCAACAGAAGAAGGAGTTGGAGAGGTAAAAGGAGACCAGAAGGAGGCTAGGAGATGCTACAATCTGTCCTTGAAAGATACCCCGAGGCAGCACGGTCGGGGGGAGAAAACTAAGGAGGATGGAAAATAGCAATCACCGTTGGGGGAGCCTGTGGAAGCCTTGGAGGAGTTCGAGATAGGCGACTCGGGAAACAAAATTCATATAGGCTCACAACTCCCTCAACCCCTGAAGGAAGATCTGGTGGCGTTCTTGAGGCGCAACAAAGATGTATTTGCCTGGAGCCATGAAGACATGCCGGGGATTGATCCCTCGGTTATAGTCCATAAGCTGAATGTGGACCCAAACTATCGCCCTGTGAAGCAGAGAAGAAGAGCTTTTGCTGCCGAACGAAACATGGCAGTTGCTGAAGAAGTAGAGAAGTTGCTGAAAGCTGGATTCATCCGAGAGGTGGATTATCCCGAGTGGCTGGCCAATGTAGTGCTGGTAAAGAAGTCTAACGGGAAGTAGAGGATGTGCGTAGATTTCACCGACCTGAATAAAGCATGTCCGAATGATAGCTTTCCCCTGCCTCGGATTGATTTATTGGTGGATTCGACGGCCGGGCATGAGCTCTTGAGCTTCATGGATGCCTTCTCGGGGTACAATCAGATCTGCATGGAAGAAACAGACCAGGAGAAAACTGCTTTCATCACAGACCGAGGACTTTACTGCTATAAGATGATGCCCTTCGGATTGAAGAATGCTGGAGCCACATATCAACGACTGGTGAACCGGATGTTTCAAAGTCAAATTGGCCGAAACGTTGAGGCATACGTAGATGACCTACTGGTTAAGAGTGTTCGGGCAAACAAACACATAGAAGACCTCCGAGAAACTTTTCGGACTCTAAGAAAATACAACATGAAGCTCAACCCTGCAAAGTGCGCTTTCGGAGTTTCTTCAGGCAAGTTCCTGGGGTTTATGGTGTCACAAAGGGGCATTGAAGCTAATCCAGAGAAGGTCAGAGCTGTCCTCGAGATGGAGGCCCCGAGAACAACAAAACAACTTCAACGACTGACAGGGAGAATTGCGGCCTTGAACCGTTTCATATCACGGTCGACAGATAAGTGCCTTCCCTTCTTTAAAATTTTACGAAAAGCATTTATATGGAGTGAGGAGTGTGAGGAAGCTTTCGAAAAATTGAAGGAATATCTGGCCAACCCACCACTGTTGAGCTGCCCAACCGAAGGGGAGATTCTCTATCTCTATCTGGCAGTCTCTCCCTCAGCAGTAAGCTCGGTGCTAGTCCGAGAAGATTCAGGGGTTCAGAAACCGGTCTACTTTACAAGCAAAGCACTTCATGGTGCGGAGGGGAGGTACCCTCGGATCGAGAAGTTGGCGTTCGCTTTAATCATTTCAGCCAGAAGATTGAGGCCATACTTTCAAGCTCACGCTATCCGAGTTTTAACCGAGTATCCAATGAAGAAGGTGTTGCAAAAGCCTGACCTCTCGGGAAGATTAGTCAACTGGGCGGTGGAACTCGGACAATTTGATATCGAGTTTCATCCTCGGACGGCTATCAAAGGACAGGCTCTAGCAGATTTCCTGGTAGAATTCTGTAACATTCCTGAAGCAGAAGAACTTCCTAAGGAGTCAACCTGGGTTGTGTTTGTAGATGGCTCCTCTACACAGAGCAGAAGCGGAGTAGGAGTCCTCCTCAGGAATCCCGAAGGGCAAGAGTTCGGTTTTGCTGTAAAACTGGACTTCGTTACAACAAACAATGAAGCTGAGTACGAAGCGGTGATAGCAGGATTGGCATTATCCCGAGAGATGGGGGCAACCAATGTCGAAATCCGGAGTGACTCTCAGGTGGTCGTAGGCCAAGTCCAAGGGCAATTCGAAGCACAAGAAGATAGAATGGCCAGGTATTTGGAAGAAGTACGGAGATTCCAGTCCTATTTTGAAAGGTTTGTCATCACAAAAATACCTCGGGAGGAAAACATTCGAGCTGATGAATTCTCAAAGATCGCGTCGGGAACAGAGGAAGAGATGGAAGCATCAAGAAGGCAAATTATTGTTCTGACCGAGCCTTCAATAGGTCCGAGGACCAAGGTTATGGAAGTAGACTCAGCACCGGAGGAGCCAGAGTGGGCTAGGGACATTATCCAGTTCCTTAGACATGGGCTGTTGCCCGAAGATAAGGTTGCAGCTCGGAGGGTGAAGATACAAGCAGCACGGTTTTGCCTTCTCGGGGAGACACTGTACAAAAGGGGATATTCCGAACCCCTTCTCAAATGCCTCTCCAAGGCCGAGTCGAATTATGTCCTCAGGGAAATCCATGAAGGAGTGTGCGGAGACCACTCAGGAGGAAGGATGCTGGCGCAAAAAACCATCCGAGCGGGTTACTATTGGCCCACGATCAAAAAAGACTCCGCTCTTCTTGTCAAAGCCTGTGATAAATGCCAGAGATTCGCAAGAATCATGAAAGCAAGTCCCGAGAAGCTCATCCCCCTCACTTCTCCATGGCCATTTGCAAAATGGGGGGTGGATATAGTTGGTCCGATGCCGGTAGGAAAAGGCGGACGGAAGTTCTTGATTGTAGCTGTAGACTACTTTACTAAATGGGCGGAAGCAGAAGCATTAGCAGCTATAACTACTGCGAATGCCATAACCTTCCTCTGGAAGTCAGTGGTGTGCCGGTTCGGGATTCCCCATGCTTTCGTCACAGATAATGGGAAGCAGTTTGACTGTGAACCGTTTCGGAAGTGGTGTTCGGAGCTCCGTATCCGAAACCATTATGCTTCGGTACAATACCCAAAGGCGAATGGTCAAGTAGAGGCGACAAACAAGACCTTGGTAAAGATCCTGAAGAAAAAGCTTGATAAGAAGAAAGGAGCATGGGTTGATTACGTTCCAGAGGTGCTGTGGTCGTATCGAACCACCAGAAGAACTCCAACGGGCGAGACACCATTCTCACTTACATATGGAACCGAGGCGGTGATTCCTGTGGAAGTAGGATCTCCAAGCTTCCGGGTGGCTCATTACAATCCAGGACTCAACGACGAGAATGCTAAGGTACACCTGGACCTGTTGCAGGAGAAAAGAGACGACGCTCATGTCACATGGGCGGCATATCAGAATCGAACGGCTCGGTACTTTAACAAACAGGTGGTGCCCAGAAAGTTCCAAATCGGAGATTGGGTACTCAGGAAGGTGAGCTTGATGACGAAAGATCCAACGGAAGGCAAAATGGGACCCGGATGGGAAGGCCCCTACAAGGTAATAGGATGCCATCAGAAGGGAGCTTATCGCTTGATGACCGAGACCGGAAAGATACTTCCAAGATCATGGAATGCCGAGCACCTGAAAAAATATTTCATGTAGTTCATTGTTCTCTCTTTTCAGTTTTTTACAAACAATTCCATATTCAATAAAGAATGTCTATTCCCAGTATCTACTGACAATCGTAGAAATCCAAGAATCAATCCGATCTATATACTTAGGAAAAGTCTCTCGGTTTGTCCAAAACCGAGAGCAAGAAAAGTCTCTTGGTCATTCAACACCAAGAGCAGGAAAAGTCTCTCGGTCACTCAGTACCGAGAGCAGGAAAAGCCTCTCGGTTTGTCCAAAACCGAGAGCAAGAAAAGTCTCTCGGTCACTCAGTACCGAGAGCAGGAAAAGCCTCTCGGTTTGTCCAAAACCGAGAGCAAGAAAAGTCTCTTGGTCATTCAACACCAAGAGCAGGAAAAGTCTCTCGGTCACTCAGTACCGAGAGCAGGAAAAGCCTCTCGGTTTGTCCAAAACCGAGAGCAAGAAAAGTCTATCGGTCACTCAGTACCGAGAGCAGGAAAAGCCTCTCGGTTTGTCCAAAACCGAGAGCAAGAAAAGTCTCTTGGTCATTCAAAACCGAGAGCAGGAAAAGCCTCTCGGTTTGTCCAAAACCGAGAGCAAGAAAAGTCTCTTGGTCATTCAACACCAAGAGCAGGAAAAGTCTCTCGGTCACTCAGTACCGAGAGCAGGAAAAGCCTCTCGGTTTGTCCAAAACCGAGAGCAAGAAAAGTCTCTCGGTCACTCAGTACCGAGAGCAGGAAAAGCCTCTCGGTTTGTCCAAAACTGAGAGCAAGAAAAGTCTCTTGGTCATTCAACACCAAGAGCAGGAAAAGCCTCTCGGTTTGTCCAAAACCGAGAGCAATAAAAGTCTCTTGGTCATTCAACACCAAGAGCAGGAAAAGTCTCTCGGTCACTCAGTACCGAGAGCAGGAAAAGTCTCTCGGTTTGTCCAAAACGGAGAGCAAGAAAAGTCTCTTGGTCATTCAACACCAAGAGCAGGAAAAGTCTCTTGGTTTGCCCAAAACGGAGAGCAAGAAAAGTCTCTTGGTCATTCAACACCAAGAGCTGGAAAAGTCTCTCGGTCTTTCCAAAACCGAGAGCAAGGAAAACCTAAAGGTCAGTCCAATAAAGGCTATCAATGCAGGATTGCAGGTTTTCGGAAGGACAAGAGCATCCAGGAAAGAATCTGCCCACGTCCTTTCCTTAGACAACCCGAAGTGGTCATGAAAAGAACACTAAGACAAGAAAACCTCTCGGTTGGAGGTCTCCAAATGTTGAAAGATTGAAGCCTTCAAAGATAAAGAAATTAAAAGGTGAATATTTCAAGTTATGATTTCATTTCAGTAACATATGAGGTCTCTTACAGGTTACAAAGATTTCCGAACAGAAAGGTAAAGCTCAACAACCTGACTACCCACCTCGAACGACTTAGCCTGCGGTCGCAGACTAAGGTTATGGGGGGTAACTCATTAAGGTAAGCAGGAAAGTCTCTCGGTCTGTCAAACACCGAGAGCAGAAAAGGTTTTTCGGTTTGTCCGACACCGAAAACAGAAAAGAAAATGCCTAAGCAAAAGGTAGAAATTTCATTCAAAAGATATCATATTCGAAGTTTTATACAAAGAAAAATGTACAGGTAAAGAAAAGAGAAGATAAAAATTCAAGAAAACAGCTTCTAGCTGGCAGGATCGTCAAGAGGGTCTTCTTCGGGAACTGGAGCGTCAAGACCCCAATTCGGAACGTCGGGCATGAAGTCCTTACCGAACTCCTCCATCTCATCAATGGCTTCTTCGGGAAAACCCACCAACGTCGGATCAACCGTCTCGGGATCAAATTTATATTGAGGATTTGTCACCAAAGTTCGAAAATTTTCGAAACCCCAATGACAACCCCGACCCCAACTCTGATCCCGAAGATAAGGCGCATAGCTCAACTGCTTCTGATAACGTTTGAGCTTTGCCCGATCGGCGTCATATCTGGCCCTGAGACGAATCAAGAGACTCTCCGAGTGATCCTGCGCCTTGAGAGCTTTATCCCTCTCGGCTGTAAGTCTTTCAACCTCATCTTTGAGTTTGTCCTTTTCAGCCTCGGCACTCAACGCATTCTTGCACGCCTCGGAGCATTCATTCTGCACAGCCGACAAACGGGTAGACAATTGATCCGCACGATCCAGCTCGGAAGAAAGACTTTCAATAGAGCGAGCGTACCGACTGTTGGCCTCCGCCACTTCGTTACTCAAACGAGCGTTAGCAGAACGCATCTCGGATATAATCGAGTCCCGGGACGCGAGTTCCTCGTCCTTGGACTGAAGAAGAGACTTCAGCGCCGCAACTTCATCCTCTAAACCCGAGATGCAGGCTTGCACTTCGGGGGAAGGAGTGGGCGGAGACGCAGGACGATTTTCGCACTTCTGCCAGAGGGCAGTCATCTTCACAAGAAGCTGTCAAGAAAAAAGTAAGCAAAGTCAAAATCGGGATGCAAACAGAATAAAAAGTCCTAGCTCCAGAAACTTACCTGATAATGAGAGATGAGAATGCCTTGGGCGATCTTCTCGGGAGAAGACGCCCCTGCATTCCCCAGATATCCCTCGGGGATTAAGTTCTTTATGGCCTCCATCGGATGACCCAGAAGACCCCTGCCCAAAATCTCGAAGCCGGCCGAGACCCTGGAGGAAGAGCTAGGACCCACTTGAGGTACAGCCCCGGTGCTTGGGCTAGCCTCAGCACGAGACTTGCTCCTAGTAGAAGTCTCGGGGAGCACGCCAGCTTCAGGAATAACGTTCTCGGAATCGATCCGAGACTCCTCAGCCACTCCAACATGGGGAGTTGTTTCGGGTTGACCGGGACTTTGAGTTTCAGGAGCAGATCCCGGCACCTCCTGATCAATCACTTCCCGAGAGGGGCAAGGCTCTTCAACGTCCTCAGCCTCGGACATTCCAGTAGGAGTCTCGGTTTGTATAGGCGCAGAACATGAAACTTGGGGGGTGGAGCACCCCGTTTCACGATTTTCTTCAGGGGGTGGTGGTGTTTCTGGACGTTCCGAAGAAGGAGTTCGGGGAGTACCTTCTACTTCAGACTCTTCAGCCAAAGGCTCGTCTCGGGGGGTGCCGACTTCTTCATCCATCTCTTCGAGAAAGTCACCACTTGAAGCGACAGGCTCTTAGCGCACTTCCTCTTTGTCGGAAGGTATTATAACCGCTTTACCCCACAATCGCCCGGCGTCCGCGAGTCTTTGAGCCATTCGGTCCTGGCCTGTAAGCTTCCGTTTCCTGGCCGGATGCTTTACCCTACGCGCAACTGGGACATCTCGGGCCTCAGGTACATTTCCTTCTCCTTCTCTAGACCTCTCAGGTACTGCACATTGTTCACCATGGAACGAAGCCTCGGAGCCAGACTCATCCCGTGGAACAAAGGAAGGAGCAGGACTAGCCTCGGGAATGAAACCCTGAAAGCTGGCAGACCCCTCTTCAACGCTTACCCTAGGTGATGGAGCCGAAGGAGGAGTTCTCCTCGCACCTGAAGCGGCCAAAGGAATCTTCTGTTTCTTTTGTGCAGGAACATCCCCGAGAACTTCCTCAGGTGACCTCTTCTTAGTCGTAGGTCTCGGGGATGGAGGGGCTTCATTCCTCTTCTTGACAGCTCCCCTCTTGGTGATTAACTGTTTGTCTCTCGGAATGTCATATCCGAGAAACTGCCTCATATTCTCCTCGGTGACGAGATTGTCAAAATCGACTTCTTCAAACTTGTCGGCCTTGACTCTGGCAGCGGACCACCCACTTATCTCCTTAACATCCTCCAGTTCGGATACAGTGAGCGAAGGGGGGTCACTTCGGTCAGGTCGCAACAACTGCCAAGTCCGAGGCATCATACGATCTTCAGGAAAGAGAGTACCTTCGGGGCATTCCCACTCCCCGGAAACTCTGAAAAACTGCATCTCCCAGAACTTGTTGTTCGTCAGCCCACTCTTGAGCTTGATGAAAACGGGCGGGTGACGGACGCAGAGTTCAATCATTCCCTCTGCAGTCTGCCTCGGCCTATAGATGTTGAAGAATTGCAGGATGTTCATCTCCTTCTTCAACACAAGCCTCCATAGGATGTAAGAGGCGAACAGGTACCGCCAAGCATTTGGTATTATCTGACTGGGCGCGATCATCAGAAAAAGAACGAAGTCTCGAGCAATCTCCGGAAACGGTAATCGGAGCCCAGCAAGAAACATCCTCTCATAAAGGGTAATATCGCCGCCATTAATGGACCGAGCTCCAGGCGCCTGATAGAACATCTTCACAGTTGGAGAAATTTCATAGTTCGAGCGAAGGACACCCTCATGCTTCGCGAAGATGATGGAATCGACCCTGCTCTCCAAAGGAGAAAGATCCACAGAGCCGTCGGATCTCTTTGTCCGAGCCCGAGACGAGGCTGAGACAGCTTTCTTGGGAGCCATGGAAGAAAGAAGAAAGGCAGAAACAGAAAAATACAGAGAAAGGAAAAGTTTGGGGAGGAAGACGACAATGGAGTATCGAGAAAAGGAAGTATCAGTGAGTGAACAGTACAATATCCCAACTTTAAACGCCTCCACTACCACGTGTCCGAAATGCCAAAGGGCGCTGTCGATTCAAAATTTCCGAAGGTGAAAAGGCGCGCCTTCCATAAATTCAACATTAAATACGCTGCCTCGACAATACCATTTAATGATGACAAAAAGGCGGCTGTGCAGAGATGACGTCGACATTGGGAAAAGAAGCGGTCAAATTTAAAATTTGAACTGTTGAAAAGACGCGCCCTGCGCAAACATCAGATACAGACTGGCAGCCGGAAAGTAATTCTCTTATTTCCGTTTATTTCTGAAATTAGAGAATTAGGGGGGTAACTGTTAGGGATAAAATCAACCCTAGAGACACGTGGATCCAATGACATCTCGGAGTTATGTCTCGGCTACTTGTTCCGCGTGGTTCCATCCAGTGAAGGGAAGGTCGTTTAGGTCCGAAGACATCTCGGAGATATGACGATGTCTCGGTCTTAACATTCCAGGTTACGGTATATAAAATATCCCGTGATCTCCCAGCCAAGATGGAGTGAACATATCTCGGATATTTGTGCCTCGGAGTAATAACACCTCGGTATGATATCGAGTCGGTGCGGTATCTTCTCGGGGTGATATCCATTGGATGAATCAACATCTCAGAGTATAAACATCTCGGACTTACACAACCCTGTTATGGTGAGGATATATCCCGAGATCTCCAGGTAAGAGCGGAAACGTCTCGGATATCATCACCTCGGAGGTCAGCTGAAATGTGCTACAGTCTCCTAAGAAGGTGCCATCCGCCATACCCGTCTCAGAATTCGATAAGGATAGAATCCCAGGAGATCAGGGATAAACTACAGATCCATGATTTATGGGATAAGATGGTTATTGACATGGAATCGAATTTAAAGAAGTACAAACGCAATCAACTGCGGATTCAACACTCCTACTCAAATTCCCAGAAGATATGATTAAAACTCAAACCAGGCTAGGACTCAAACTCCTAATCCAACTCAATGTCAAGAGGGTCCGGCCTATAAATAAAGACCGTCACACCAGGTATAAAGACACGAATTCTCTAAGCTCTTGAGATTAAGATTAAGAATTCTCTACAGAAAACTTTTTAGACTGACTTAGGCATCGGAGTGGGCGTGGTCGGCACCCCCGACGAGTTGTTTGTTCCTTTTTGTAGGGTCAAAGTGTTCGGTAGCAGCGAATCCTTAGGCGACACGTCACCATACCGGAAACTGTACCAACACATGTAATTAAAACACATAATTATCGCATCTACTTTTCAAAAAGATATAAATTTTCCTACGAACTTGGTGCATATGACAATAATTATGTTAAAAATACATATAAAAATCACATATTCTAAGAATATATGTCAATTTAATAAATTGAATTAAAAAAATTATACCTTATAACTTTGTCTTAAACAATATATTGGGTGGAAATTAGATTCGAATATTTTATTTGAATGGATGTATGATTTATACAAAATGAGGCATTTTAAATATTTTGTTCGGTTTTTTTTTTTTTTTTTGAAATAATATATTTTGTTCGGTTGAGTTTCTAGACTTCATGACAAAAGTTAATCTATTGTCCGATATTTTATTCGAAATCTTAATTGAGTTAATTTGACGTTTTGTCTAAATTATTTATGGACTGCAAAATGAACAGTAATTTAATCATAACATTCTGTTTGTTTTAATGTAAAATGTTTTTTGAAAAATGTTTCCTCCATTTTTTCGATGTTTGGTGGGAGCAAAAATAATGATCAACGGAAACTATTTTCAGTTTGACCATAAAAGCCTCTTTAATTTTTGAAAAACGATATACAATTTTTAAAACTGTAAATCATTTTTTTTTTTATTTAAACTGTTTATTCTTGCACGCACGTTTGAGAATCTACTACCGTCGAGCATTGGAGTTTGTTGGTAGCACGACTCTATCTCCGTAAATCCCCGAATTTCGGTATCCAATTACCAGAATTCGAAGACACTAGCCAGATTCCAACAAAACTGGTAGAAATTTGACAAGTATAGTCGGAATCCAGCTAGTACAGCTTGATTCTGGCAGCATTGACTGGAATCTTGAAATTTCTGTTGGATTTCAATGGACCAAATTCCGGTTTCTGTCGGATTCCAGCCAAACTAGGCCAGATTCCGGCAACAAAAGTCGTAATTCGTTGGATTCGGTTTTACGCCATTAATGATTTTTTTATACGAGTCAAATGCCGAAAAATATTTTCAAAAAAATTATTTTTTTTGAAAAATAATTTCATTAAAAATATTTTATGACTATAAATATTTTACGTTGAAATAAACGGAGCATAAATCTTTTATGGGTGACAGAAGAGTTTACGAATTATTCATGGAATTTATGACATGGGATTGGAAGGAAAAAAAAAAAAAATGTCGTTTATTACTTTATTTAAGAAATATAGAATGAACAATAAACTTGGTTGAGGACCAGTGAAAGTTGGCAATTCCTTTACAAACATCAAGCCAGGCCGACACTGGCTATTATTTTTAAGAGTAATGTTAAAACTTACTCTTTAATCCCACTATTATTTCACCTTCTTGACATGGTAGTGTAATTAACTGTTAAGACAGATGAACGAGCCTGGGATAATATTATCCCATTTGGAAAATATGTGGAAAGCTCCTCCATCAAGATTCCTCAAAGCAAATTTTGCTGTTGCTGTCAACAAATTTTTCAGTAATTCAGCCGTCATTAGTGATGACAGTGGAGAGATTATAGCAGCAACGGCTTCCAAACTTGATTCTACATAACTTAGTTTTGGTGAAGCATAAGCTGCTTTATCTGCCGCTAAACTAGCTCTCTCTGTTGACGGAAGCCTCTCATCTTTGAAGGAGATTCCTCCGTCGTTATGGCAATCAACAATCCGAGCCTCATTTTAGAGACCTCCATATGAGTATTTCTTTGATTCCGTTCTCAAGTGAAAAACAAAAAAAAAAAAAAAATTAACAAACAACCCAAATACAACTTTCTACACACCCTTTTTATTTGGGTGATGGCAGTTTATAGACTATTTTAATCTTGAAA
Organism: Alnus glutinosa; assembly: GCF_958979055.1. Lineage (NCBI taxonomy): Eukaryota > Viridiplantae > Streptophyta > Magnoliopsida > Fagales > Betulaceae > Alnus > Alnus glutinosa. The sequence goes on along the minus strand of NC_084887.1, from coordinate 1,097,733 downwards.
ATTTGTTCAATGGTATGGATAATTATGTATATATATTTTAAATCCATTGGCTAACCAAAGCCAAAATAAAACCAAATCCATCCACAAGATAATTTTCTTTCTGATCAATGGAGGGTAGAAATAAGGACATGTTGCAAACCACAATCATTTTTGCTGAAATTGAAGACCACCTCCATGTAATAGGCGAAGTTTTAGTACTGTTGTCTCACAGCCAACTTCAAGGAACAATCCCAGCGCTAATTACTCAATTGAATTAACCTTTTACAAGTGATATTTAAGTGACCATAAATTTACAACCAGGTCTTGCCTTTACCAGGGAAGATGAATGCATTTTCAACTACAGATATCAATAGGTAATATTTGGTTTGAGTCTAACTTCTCTCATGTCATTCTGGTTCTTTTTTCTCTTTTTTTTTTGCTGATATCATATCCATTCCTTTCTGTACTGGCTAAAGATGTTCTTTCCAATAACAAGTGGGAAAAAAAGAAAAGGAAAAAGGAAAAGTCCTAGGTCCAGTATCATACATAGCTATACTGAAAGCATGGTGTGGTCACTCAAAACATGGTATTCATTGTGTTCTTGTTCTACAGATTAGTACAGAAGATACAACAGAAATCAACACATAAAAGGGCTCGTATGTAAAATATAGTTCTCCAATGGAGAACAAACAGCGACTTCGCCAGATTCAAGACAAAAAAAAAAAAAAAAAAAAAAAAAAAAAAAACGTTCTTTCCTACTTTCTGCTCTCTAAACAAAAAGAAAATCCCAAAAAAAAGAAAGTACATACATATAAAGCTGATCTTGCATCATGGTTCCAGCTTCAAGGAAACGACTCGTGACTGTCTGTTACGCTTCGCCACCTTGACAAAGAATACAGAGAGGCAAGAAGGAGCCCACCATGGCCGGCGGACTTTTTGTTCCCCTTTAAGGCAAGCCACTGGAGATATAGTAGACTTTAGTATATAGAACTCATATCTAGATTACAAGTCCAAGATAAAATAACAAATACCTACTTACTCAGTACACAATGTTTATATAGAAACCTATGAATCATTATTTAAGGGAAATTAATGCATCAATGACCACAAAAAATCCATTGATATCAAAAAATTGTTACTCGTCAATTTTTCAAACAAAACTCAAGCTATTACCAGAGAGAAAAGGTGTAACGAGAATATTTTGACACAGCAGCTTATGTGCTATATAAGTAAACAATTTTAACGATTGAGATGAATGAACCAATTATAGCCAGTGTATTCCTCCCACGACAGCACACACACAAACAAAGATTGGAGGGTGAAGCCATAGGTGCAATTCTATAAGGATATGTGACTTGTATTGTATATGCATATCTAAACCATAAAAAAATATGGAAAAAGCAAGAGTAAAACCACTGATAGGAAAGGAGTGCAGTCCTCCAGAAAAAAGTAGAACTTGTAAATATGCCAAAGCACAACCCCATTTCTGACTACCTCAAGGACATCAAGATTACAAGTTTATAAATGATGCAGTATAAGGTTGTTATAACAAAAGAAAAAAAAATGAACTTCTAAGGCTTCTTCAAGAAAAGAGTACTAAGATAATCAGGTATCTCTCACAATAACACCTCTAAAAGGTGGCATGACTAAACAAATTTTCTCGCACACAAGCAATTTCTTAGTTACACTGACGAAACAAAATTTTTCATGCACAAACATCCCTGCACCCTCCTCCCAAAATCCCAGCAAAGAAGCATACAACAGAGAAAGAGAGATACCTTTAATCCGCCTGAGCTCCTTGCACAGAGTGATGAAGTCTCCCCATTTCATGTGACATCGTCTAATAAACCGAAGAATCTGCTCAGTAGTAAACATGGACATGCCTTCCAGATATTCGCCATTGACACCATTTTCTTTAAAAATCTGGCGGTAACTACCAAGATTTATCACTTCCAACCACAAACCAACATCCTGGAAAAAAGAAAACAGTCGTAAACGAAACATATCAATTAGCCACATATCACAATTTTTGTTTCCTTTTTTCTTTTGACAGCCATATATGTATTATCAAGTCTTCAAAATGGTAGAGAAGAACCTTCTTTTAACTTTTAGGACAATTACAGGACTGCTTCGTATCACTACCACCTTAAGGTGATCCAAATCTTCTTTCCACTACACTTTACCAACATTTCCTCAACCTACTTCCAATTGTGAATGAACTACTACTATTTGAAGCAATCCTTGTTTTGTTTGTCAAGAAAATTATTTCTTCTTAGTCCCCTTCCAGTTGCCAAATATTTGTCTCAATAGGCAATCCTCATTTCTCTCCGGAGCCAGCAGGATGAGCACTACCTATTTCTCTTCTAATTTTTAAAGTAATATGTTTTTTTGATAAATTCAAAAAGAGAAATGCCACACACACCCACTCCCACACTTCTTAACATGGCTTTTAAAATCACCATTGAATCACTATTGAATTTTGAATCCAATGGTATTTTTAAAAGCCACGTCAAGGAGTGGGAGTAGAAGCATGTGTAACATTCCTCATTCAAAAAAAGGCAGTGCAATCTATAGCGGTTGTGCTGAGTATCTTTCAAATTCCAAAGAGGTACTCCAAGACAATAGATGTGTCCGTCTATTACATGCCAGGTAAGTGCAGTGGTCATATAGCACTTGGGTAGTTAGCATGTAACTGTCAAATAATGCCAGATTGAGTATAACCAAGAGCTCACTAGCTTTTGAGCACTAAACCAGTAATAGCAACAACCAAAAGTATTACTTTACAATTATAATTGAACAGCCTTCAATGTATGAAAAGAATTCTCCTTTCAAATGACCTAATTAGGGTCCTCCCGTGTGTCATTTCCTACCAATCCATGTTGTTGGAAAAGCAAAATTTGACAAACATGATATGACAATGAAGTAAAAGTGTCAAATCTCACTCCACAAATTCAAAATACCAATATTGGGAACCATACCCAAATCCATCACTTGTATGTAATTAGAGACTATTAAATGGCTAAACTATACTTTCAATCCTTGAAATTTAGGGTAAATTCTAAGCTTTGTCCCTAAAATCTAATAACTACAAATTTTGTCCGGCCTCATAAGCTTTTTGGATGGAAGGATATATTGCTCATAATAAAAATTTCAATTGAAAATACAAACTTGCTAAAATCTAGAGATGGAACTTACTGCATACTTGAGGGACTTTATAATATCAGGATCATCAATCAAAACCAAGAATTCCCAGTTCATACTTGCTCCATTCAACATCCCAATCAAAATGAACCGCATAATAACCACAATTTCAACTAATACCCATATACCAATTCAACCCAAAATCACAATCAAAATTAAAAATAAATCTAAATAAAAAAAATCCAAAATTTCGAAAATCAATTGTCGTACATACACAAGCAACCAAATCAAAATAATCAAATTACCAATTAACAAACATGGTGAAACCTCCGAAAAAAATCAATTCTATCACCAGAGAAACCCAAATCACATAAGAAAATTAAACAAGATCTACTCGTAAACAGAAGACCCAAACCATTAGAATCATAGACATAGAGAAATATAATACCTCAACAGTCCAAATGAAGAAATCAAGAGGCTCAGGTTGGTGTTCTTTGCTCATCTCCCAAATCAACCCCTCAAAAATACCTAAATCATTTACAACCAAACAGAGCCTTAAGACCTCAAAATTCAATTGAATTTCAGCTCATGACAATAAAAGAAAGAACAAAGAAGCCCTTTTCACAACATGGGTTCAGCTTAATTCCCGAGAAAACACAGTAAAAAGCTCACAAAATTGAAAAAACAAAAAATGTTTTTCTTATTTTCTTGTTCTATTTCCTGATTTCTCTGGATAGAATCCCTTGGATCCTATCAAAATGACAATCAAAACAGGTCTAGGACCGAGAGACAGGAGTAAGATCCCTGTTTCTTGCACTTAAAAATTTAATTTTTCTACAGAGGAAAGGAAAAACTATAACAGAGGAAAGTGAAAGTGCTTACCGTGAGAGAAGGGTGTGTGTGTAGAAACTTTGGGGTATAAAGTTTCTACATTTGAGGGCTGAGACTTTCACTCGCTGAGAGAGAGAGAGAGAGGAGAGAGAGAGTTTTGGTTTTGGCCAGTCTTTGTGTCGCTAATATTAATGGGGATTGATGGATGCGTCATTGGGTCTCTCTCTCTAGCTAATACAGAGAATGAGTAATCACTCACTTTTTGGCCTTTCAACTCAGAATTATATGGATGCTTTGGCGTTACTTGTCCTTCTTTAATGATTATTTAACTCTTTGTTTCTCTATTTAAAATCACTTTTTAAGTTGTTTATATTATTATATTATTTAAAAAAAAAATTAAATTACGTGATATAATCTATATAATTAAATGTTATAAACTTTAATCTCAATTATAAAATGAGAGATCTTAGGACCTTTATCCCCCGGTATATGTGCTGAATTATAATCCTGTGAACATAGATTATAGACCGAACCACATAAAAAAATAAATTAAAGCGAATGTAAATGAAAACAAGTCAAACTCGTATAAGATCGTATACTTTATTTTTATTATTTTTTATAATATGAGAAAGTACATTTACTTCCTTTAATTACCAAGCAATTTGCAACTCCCTTCGGAACTTTCAATTTGTGCAATGTCCTCCTAAACTCTAGTTTCATCCCGGTTAAAATTAACAGTTAGATTTTTGAACAAGTTTATATATTAATAGTACTTAGTTTTGATGAACTCTTGAAAGTTTAAGAAAGAGAAGGTTATGATACGTTTGTAAATGAATGGAGTTTTGTTAGTAAACTGTTCAAAGTTTGACTGGTATAAATTTGACTCAAATTTGATTTATTAATAAATAAAATAAGCTTGAATAGAAATGTAGGTAAACGAGCCAAGCTCGTATAAACTTAGCTTGATTCGTATAAGTTTGTACACCTTTAAGAGCTTTTAATTTATGCAATGCCCACCTCAACTACTTTTAGGGTTACAATGTATCAATTTGTAATAAAATGACAAAATTACCCTAGATAAAATTTTAAAAGAAATGAGAAAGACAATAAAAGTAGAAAAGAAAATCAGAAAAATAATTTAAAAAAAGGAAAAAAAATTCAAGAATAATAATTTTTTTTTCATTTCTTTTGTTTTTTCTTTTTTTTTTTTTTAAAAAAAAGTGAAAAATTCATGTCTTTGTGCAACAAAAGCAAGAAGTGCATGTTTAAAAATGCATGATTTTAAAAATTGTAACAAAACTCTTTTAAATATTTTGCCAATGCTTAAGTGTGCTTTTAAAAATTACGTTTTTATTAACTGTATTTTTAAATCGTTACTTTTTCAAACTTCACATTTTAAAACCGTTAAACCAAACATACACATAAAAATATATGTAGGTTTCTCACACATTAAAGAAGGTAGCCTTCCTTTTTTCTTAAAAAAAAAAAATTAAAAAAAAAATAGACTAAATACAAATCTCATGTACCAAAAAAAAAAAACAAAAAAAAAAAAGAAAGAAGAAGAAGAAGAAGAGAGTGAATTAAATCATCCAAACATAATTTTAAAAAATAAATTTTTTCAATATTCATAATATTAAATATAATAAAAAAAATCACACACCCAAAATTGCCCTTAACTTTTGATTACATCTTCAAAATTGGCATTTGACTATGAGCAAGCTCCGTTTTTGTAGGGCAAGGTTGTCCTTTAATAAAAAGGCAAAAAGCCGACATTTGTTTTTAAGAAAATAAATTAACTTCCCTAATAAATTCTCTTAACAAACCAAAAGAATTTACATAGACACATGTCCATCTTAAGGTGTTTGGGTTCGTCCATGTGGGCCAACCATGTCTTGGTTGTGCTAACACAGCCAGAAGATTCTGATTTTGACAAGTGGGCCCAAGCAGATTTCTTGGATCATACCTGTCCTTGATCAAATGATTGAGGCAATGGTCGTAAGAATAGACGGTAGTGATCGGAATACCATGATGCCAAACCAAGTTGACCTAAAGTTGTGGTATATATAATGTAGTAGTTAATTAATGCCCACCCATGCATCTGCATGTGCAGCACGTGTACACTAGCGGGGCTTCATTATTCTTAGCCAGGACCACATATAGAGTGGGTTGACCCAATTTGCCTGCTTCATAAAATATACGTGGCCCAACCCAAAAAGAAAGGATTTAGAGGTGAAGGGATATGTTGGAAAACTCGGTGGTCCTTCCTTCAATGTCACAGAGAAATGGGAAAACTCAATGGTGGTATTCTAAAGCAAGGAAATTAATAATTCTCTTCATTTTGGGCTCCTCTTTTTTTTTTTTTTTTAAAAAAAAAAAAAAAAAAATCCGGTCTAATTGGGTTCGTTTGAATTTATAATTTCAAAATTTACGATTTAAAAAATAGCGATTTCAAAACATGCAATTTTAAAAATAACGATTTCAAAATGTGCGATTTAAAAACGTAATTTTAAAAATTGCAATTAAACATTTAGAATAATCATGATTTTTAATTATATTTAAAAACACACACTATTAATTGCCTGCAATTTGAAAATGAAGATTTTTTTACATTTTCAAATTAGAATTTTTTAAAAACGTGCTCCCAAAGTTATACTTTTTGCAATTTTGTTTGATATCACACTTTTAACTAGCAAAATCGCAAGGCCGAAGAGACTCTAATTTGACATTTGTTTTCAAAGCACGTTTAAAAAAATTATATGCAAAAATTACATGTGTTGCTATTTATTAAAAATACATATAAAAATCGACTTTTTTAAAAAGAATTTGTCTTTTTAAGTTTTTGTGGTCTGGAATGAAAATGTGCTCCATTATCATTGTTTTAAGGGAAGTAATTCTCCTTAGTCCATTGTACCCTGATTTTCATTGCATGCCATGCATCATGCGTGACCTCTTGATTAATTACCTTACGCTTCAAACTTTATCCAAAATAAAAAGTAAAAAGTAAAAATCGAGTGTTTTTTTTTCTTAAGCATAAAAGTGAAGGAGGAGGGAGGAGGCCACTAGAGCAGATAGCTCCTCTACCTAGACTTAAAATGATATCACATGCCTGCCGGAAATCGCAAAAGAGACAATGGGCAACTGCAACTCTTCTTCAAGTTTGATTTAGTCATGCATAGTCTGAACCAGCTTCATCGAGACATCTGTCAGACACATGGTGGTTAATTTACACTAATCAAGCATATAGATTCTCATACCTATCTAATTGGTGATTTACATTAATCAGGCATGAAGATTCACATTACGGGATTCGAATTTAGAGCACTAACAGCAGCTTTCTTACATCTCATTTATTTTCCTACATGTAAGGAAAACTACTAAAAAATCACTTGAATAAGATTCCCTTGTTGTCAAGGGAACCAAAAGTTGTACCCTACATCTAGAGAAGCAAAAGTAGTTCCCTTAACATTATTTTAATATAAAAAACTTTATCTTTCATCTCACATTTTTCTAGTATTTATTTGAAACAATAATTAAATGATTTATCTTTCCTCATTCTTTCTATTAACATTTAATTTTAATAATATAAGTAAATGATAATGAAAGTTATGGTGGAGTGCGTTTAAATAGGCAAGCAAAAAATGATTTAATTTCTTGAAGTGTGTACCTAACCACTTTAAGAATTTTTTTAAGACCACTGAACGACCTTCCTATTACTTCTCATAGATGAGCTTTTCTCCTCGCACACTCTTTCTCTCCTCTTTTCTTCTTCTTTTTTTTTCTTTTTTTTTTTTTTCAAAAAAAAAAAACTATTAATGCAAATGGACTTTTGAAAATCATAAACAAAACTTTATTTTTTGATGTTTCCTGAGTATATAATTACCTTAATTTGTTTAGAAATTTTTTTAAACAACTTCTAAAGTTTTGCTATATAAATACAGTTTTTGCATCATGCTGTTTATTTATTTTATTCAGTTTCGAGAATGAAGTTTTATTTATGATATGAAATCAGTCCAAATAAAAAGAAAGACTGCAGCCTATTCTAATCTTATCCGAGAATGCTTTAAATATGATCAGATGTTACTGTTACGTACCTTATGGCATGGCAAAAACACGAGCTGTCTTGATCTGATATTTCTGGCTTTGAGGGGTTATATATGTGGAAGAATAAATGGTTTGGAAATTTGGATTCTGGGCACATATATATATGCTGCATACAGATAATAGAGACCTTTGCTTAATTGCTTAGCAATCATTCTTAATTGGTTGGACAAGCCACATGGGGGAACAAAGGCAACATCGATCATCGATCTCTGATCATATATAGATAAGGAGTTGGTGTAAGAGAATTATATATATATATAAACTGCAGTGCCAATGATCAGATGGATAGGAACACATTCCATGGGTCTTTTTGAAAAGAAAAAAAGAAAAAAAAATGCTTTCTTAGGTTATGACTTATGAGGCATTACTTTTTATCAAATCACTCTAAAAAGTTTAAATTTTATCTATTTAATTCTTATGATCTCAATTATTATAAAATAGATCTTCTTGTCTATCTTTTGTTAAATTTTGAACGGTGCTTTCATGTCATATTCAATAAGAATGCGACATATATCCCCTTAAAAAAATATTTAAAAAGAAATAAAAAAAGAAAAAAAATTATAATTACAAATACAAATATGAACATAAAAATAATAATAATAATAATAAAAAGTTTAAACATAGGTAGGGTGGCTCCTACAACCACTAAATCTTGACCTATAGGGGGTGGCTCACATGGTCACTCCCATTTGGGATGGCCATGCTGGTCACGCCAAAGGTGCATGGTAGTGGCCCGGGCGGCCACCTCACCTCTGTTTTTTTTTTTTTTTTTTTTTTTTTTTTTTTTTTTTTTTTACATTATACTTTCTATTTTTTCTTCTTTTTATTTATAATTATAATTTTATTTTTTATTAATTGGAACATATGTCACCTTTTGATTGGGTATAACATAGTAATACCATTAGAAATTTAATGAAATATAGACAAAATGATCTATTTGATAATAATTGAAACCTTATGTTTGGGTACTCAAAAACAAATTCATTTCTCTTTATTTCACTTCTAAAAATAAAAAAAATCAACTTCAAAACATTCAAACTCTTTCACTTTTTATATCACATCAATAATTTTATATTATTATTCAAATAAAAAATTAATTCACTACAGTACAAAACTTTTTCACTTATTTATACAAATTCGTTCTACTTTATATCACATCAATAATTTCTTACTACTACTAAAAAAAAAAAAAAAAAAATAAACTCAACTATCTTTACCCATACATACCATAATTAATAACTTAACTTTTTAACCTCTAAAGCATTTTTTTTTTCCCAATCTTTTTCAGGTTCAATTGTGATTTAGTGGTACCTAGCTAGAAGCCATTTCAAGGGTTCTATGATTTGATAGCATATCTATATATACTAACAATACTATAGCATAAAGTAAAAAAGGAACTTTGAATCAAGATATATAATGTTCTTAATATATCATGAATTAGGAAAAAATAATTGTAATTTGGAATATATAATTATACTTTATTTACCTATTGAGTACTGCTATATATTACTAATTTACTATAAATCTCTTATAAATTGATATGACACATTTATCATGACATTAAAGTATTAAAATATAAACACGACACTTAAGATATTTATAAACTGATGTGATAATCTACGTGATCGTGGCCCTTATCACCTTCACGTAATTTATGATGAAAAATTCACGAGGCTCGCTTCTATGTGCATATAGGGAAATGATTTTTGAAGGATGATAAATCATCCCCTGCCAATTACTGCTCGTGCATATATAGCAGTACGTGTGGGTAGGCGAATTGACCGGTGCTCCGATCGAGTTGCTTTGCTTCCCAATCTGCATGGCCCTTGCTATGATGAGGAAGCTGACTCTTGTGTGCAGAAATGAATGGCTGCACTTCAACGTGGTGGTGCGGTTTGTTCAAGCACGACAATGGGGGTGTTCGGGTTTGCCACATCAAATGACGGCAGTTCTATTTGTAGCTGCTGGGGCTGACATGGTGTCAAAGTGTCAAGCCATGTTGTCATGGCTATTAACTCATCCTTCATTTATTAACATTTTGGAGTTTTTAAATAGACACTTAAAAAAAAAAAAAGATAGATATGATATAACATCCAACGTACGTAATGATAAACTTAATTTTAAAATAATGATAATAAAAACTAATCTTAAGCCTAATTGATAAAAACTAATAATAAAATTAAATAACCATTAATCGTTATGAAATAAAAACCATACTTTAAGGCAGCTTCTAAGTATTTCCGTCAAGTATAATCTGGCCGGATTGATCGAGTTCAAATTGTAAACCTATGGTTTAAAAACTTATATATCCTTCAAAATCCGAATAAAAAAGAAATATTATTTATGCGGAATAAAGAAGTGGGTTAATCAATATATACAGCCCATACTCATATAATTATGAGGCTCTTTTTAGTTTTTAGTACTACACATGATTGGAATCCGGTAGGTGGTCAATTTGTTGGATCCCAATCATTTGTTTCAACGTTAAATACAATCATATATAGAAGTGTTTATACGACTTAAGATTCTTACATAATGATATATGGTCAAGGGAAACCATACAAAGGAGTAGGTGAAACCTGAAAAATCATTGAGTTGGCCCCCCATGGGGATTAACCCATCCAATGCAATAACCTAATCTTCCTCTTATAATTACTAAACCATGGAATTTTCTCAATGATTTATAATTCAACTGTACATCAACAAGAGAGAACAATTAATTGTGTTACAACACAAGATGAGATAACTATGATTTCAAAATATATATACACGTACAGTTGTTGGAACTAGTAGCTTTAATTATATTTTTTTGGGCATAAAGAGTAATACTGAAATATTAGTATAGCTGGCCCGTTGTCGGAGTTTAAATAGTGAAATATAGTCGCACTCTCTTATGGATGTAAGAACATTGTCGAATCACGTAAATCTGTGTCACGATTTTTCTTTTACTCTCTCTTTTCGATTTTGCATTATTCATCATTATTGTACACGATAACAACAACAATGTTGTAATATTTGCAGAATCATGTTCTGCCAATATTTCATCTGTAGACACATCAGCAACTAGATCATCATTCATCTGCCACTCATCTTCCACATCAGCAATTGGTTCAAAGTTGTGCTGAATGAGAGGCCCAATAAATATCACAGGCCTCTCATTATACAAACAACGTACCCAATTGTATTAGCGACTGCCCAGCCCACTTGAATGCCAACTAAACTCAATTTGTTATCTACAACACTCACGTGTATGCTCTTGAACGGATTCTCACCAGCAAAACAACAAAAGCAGATTTGAGAGCAACCCCGAAACCTTGCGATTGAAACGAAAATCAAACACAGACTGAAATAAAAAAAATCAAGGTTGAATCAAAGTGCAGAAATTGGAAAGCGTAGCACTTTTTCTCTGATCTGTGCGGTGATTACGCCACCACTGTCTCCTCCATTGCCGCCCTGGCCTCTATGTGTTCGCGTCCCAGCCTCTTTTCTTTCTCGTTTGACCTCTTTCATGATGGAAGAGCTTAGAGCTGAATAGGGGATAGAAGACTCCCGTTAAAATTAGAACTTGTTTGAGATTGCTTAAGCAACTTAAAAAATGCTTTTAGTACCCCCCCCCCCCCAAAAAAAAAAAAAAAAAAAAAAAAATAGTTGTGCTAGACAACAAATTTAGGCCCCATGGATAAAAACTTAAAATCACTTATTTTACTTTTTTGTTCAAAAAAAGCTCAAAATTATGTTTTATAAAAAGCTCTTGATTTTTATTTTTTTTATTTATTTTTTATTCTGTAAACAAAAGCTCTATTTCAGAAAGCAATTTGAAACAAGTTTTTAGACATTTTTTTTTCTTAAATGGGCATCACATATCTTTTTACTATGCGGAAATTTTTAAGTCTTTGAACTTTTACAAGAGATCCTGACCCTTAATTTGCTCCTCTCCATTTGAAATGGATTACTAAAGATCATTTGTGCTTGATTTGTGAGATAGAGATGGAGAATATATGTCATATTTGGTAGAAGAATAATGCTATATACTCAAATTTTATCTTACTGGGCTAATGTGGTAGTACCATCAATATTTATTAAAAAATAAATAAAAAATTCAAGGGCTGATAGATATTGTTACATCAACCTAAAAGAATGAGAGAGGTGAAAGTTAAATATTTAGAATTACTCTTGATGAAGATGGAGAATACATGTCATATTTGGTGGCAATGTCCATCATCAACTGATAAGTGGGGAAATTGTATCAGAACAATTCAAAAAGTTTCAACAAAGGAGAGGATTTTCTACGAAAATCATGTGAGTTATTAGAAAAGCTTGAGAATGAGGAGTTTGAATTAATGGCTACAGTAGCCAGATAAATTTGGCTTCGCAAAAATACAATAGTATTCGGAGGAGATCTCACCCATTCCGTCCAACTTGTACGAAGTGCGAAGGAAACAGTGATGAAATTTTATGAAGCGGAACAAAAGAAGAAAAATAATGTGGAGCGTACCCCAGCCACATTTGTACCAAAATGGATGTTCGTCTTGTATAATGTGATCAAAACTAATTGGGATGTGGTGATTGATAAAAACAAGAAAGAAGATGGGTGTAGGAATAATTAAAGATCACGAAAGAAAGGTCTTGGCGACCAAGTGTTCGTCCAAGCTGCATATAATTAACCCAACTGTAACGAAGGCCTTTGCAACATATATAGTTGAGGAATTTGACAAAGATTTGAGAATACAAAATATTATATTAGAGGGTGATGCATTGAAAATAGGAAATGCTTTACAGAAAGAGGGCCAATCTTGAAATCGGTATGGAACTTTGATTAACGATTTGAAGACAATGTTGCACATCCAATCATTGTATAAGAAGCATGTTAAAAAGGAAGCAAATATTAGAGCACATCATTTATTGGAGGGGCACTCTAACAAATTTCAAAGCAAATATGAATGAGTCCATAATGGCCATAGTTAAATTTTTAGCCTAAATATAATAAATATTTGTAACTATACCCCCTGTGTCCCTCGGAATTGAATCATCTCCAATTCAAATCAACTAGAGAGGAGTTGGTTCCTTAAAAAATTGGTTAAAATTGTTATTTAATATTTTTTTGGATAATTTTATTCCACCTTTTTAAGGAACTGACTCATCCTCTTCCGTTAAAATGAATTGGAGAGCATCCGATTTCGTGTCAGATTACAGTTTGATGAGTTTAATAAAAGTTAGAAATTTTGACTCCAACAAGAAGGGAATAATCTAAGTGTGATCGCTGGTGTGTTTAGTAACCACTTTCCTCTCCCCTTTCCTTATTTCTACTTCTTCCCAAAATAGTCAACTTAAAAACATTAACCGGATTAACACATTTTTATATCACATTAATTATTTTTTTATTACTATTTAAATAAAAAATTCACCACAAAACAAATAATTTTCATTTTTTCATACAAATTCTTTATACTTTATATCACATCAATCACTCCTATACTATTCAAAAATAAAATTCATCTAATTTTTTTTTTACCAAACATACCCGGGCCCTCTCAAATTATCTGTCCGAATTTGAGAGAATTCGAACAGGTGATTGTGAGAGACCACTTATGGAACCCGCCTGACCAAATAAAAATGGGGCTGCTCAACCACTTATCCGGTCAGATGAGTCCCATAAAGTGGTCTTTCACAATCATCTGCCCAAATTCTCTCAAATTCGGGCAAATAATTTGAGAGGATCTCGATCCGCTCCAATGCTAGTCAATTTTGGCTACCACTGTAGCTCAACATAAAGATACTAATTGAAAAAAAAAAAAAAAATGATTCTCTCTCTTATTTGAGAATAATGAAAGTGGATAAAAAAATATTTAAATAAAAAAGTGAAAGTAGATAGTTAAAATAGAGATATATATGTGTTTTGAAAAAGTAGGTAGCTAAATTAGTAAAAAACAAAGGTGAGTCTTTAGCTAAACTTGGATGATTGCTTTAATGAATGAAAAATCCTTTTTATCTCGCCCTTCTACAAAACTATTATTCGTGGCTTTAAAAGTAATCATTGATGGAGGGCCTGGATACCACCATATTCATAATAGCCCAACCAGCCCCTGAACAATAGAAGCTAGGCTCGCCTGCCCCTAACAGCCAGGTAGCTCAATGATTCACGGCCCATGAATTCTGCTAACCACCAGGATCCGCCCTCCAGGCTCCAGCCACCTAGACCCGGATGCACCTTCAATGAAGGAAGACTAACAACCAGGCAATCCTTTCTTCATGCTTGGCTGACCCTTCTAACAAATTGGAGGCAGAAATCACAAGTTAGAAACCAACTTTTGGTGGGATCCTCCTCCTAAACCCTAGGCCTAGAGGAGTAGAGGGCACCAACTTACATAACGAGCTCAAGGTGAGAACAAAAGCCAAAGGTATGCAATTCTATCCTCCCTAGCCTTCACTAACTTGGGCGTCAGAGTGGTTCACCGCCTCGGTTCTTGCCGGTGAACCTTTCTAAACCCTCTTATTCTAATTTGTAGGCTCCTCCCTAGAAGGTGGCCGGTCTTGACATCACGGTAGGTCTGAGCACCGATAATTGATGTTTTTATTTGGTAACCTTTTTCTTTCATTAGGTTAATTATCAGCTGTCTTATAATGCATAATTTATAGTTTATTACATTATATGGTTTCTTGTTTCACTGCCTTGTTTTTTAGTTGATGAGCAAAATGTTCCTGATACATCGTGCCATTTACCGTTCATACTGCATTCGTTCTACCCACTGCCTTGTTTGTTTTGTTCAGGCCTTCTTAGTTTGTATCATTCTATGCTTTAGCAAATAGACTTTCGATGTGTATTCAAACTTTGATCAAACAAAAGTTTATTTTATTTCACCAGCTTTGACCATGCTAAATGCTGGTTAAAGTTCATATTTAAACCAAAAAAGAAAAAATTCAAGTCATAGATCGGCAAAACATTATTAATCCATCTTCGGGTTAATCTTTTCAAAATTACCATCTAATAATTATCACGTCACTATCCTTCAAAATCGGAACAAAAAAGAA
Organism: Alnus glutinosa; assembly: GCF_958979055.1. NCBI lineage: Eukaryota > Viridiplantae > Streptophyta > Magnoliopsida > Fagales > Betulaceae > Alnus > Alnus glutinosa. The sequence goes on along the minus strand of NC_084887.1, from coordinate 1,082,652 downwards.
ATAGGGAGAACTTCACTTATAACCCTCGATCTTTCATCACTTTTCAAAAAAGATACCCAAAGTTTAAAAAGTGTTAATTTAGAATATCCATCTTTCAATTTTTTTTAATTTCAATACTCCGTTGGAATTTTTTTTTAAATCCTGTCAAAATTTTCAAAATACCCCTATTTTTATTTTAGAAAAAAAAAAAAAAATTGCAAGGATTTAGGTATTCGTTAGAATTTAACAGAATTTGCAAAAATACCTATGCCTGAATCTTTGAAAATGTGTGTATATATATTTTACAATAAATAAACATGGTTATTTTGGAAATTTTGATAGGATTAATGAAAAAATCTAATGAAGGGTTGAAATTGGAAAAAAAAAAAATTGAGAGATAAATACCTTAAATTGACACTTTTAAAGTTTGAGTACATTTGAGCGTGTGTGAAATAGAGAAGTGGGAGAAATTATATATGAGATAACTCAATACAGCCCATACTCATATAATTATGAGGCTCTTTTTAGTTTTTAGTACTACACATGATTGGAATCCGCTAGGCAGTTAATTACAATAATAGAAGTGCTTACACATGCACACATATATAGTTTATACGACTTAAGATTCTTACATAATGATATATGGTCAAGGGAAACCATACAAAGGAGTAGGTGAAACCTGAAAATCATTGAGTTGGCCCCCCATGGGGAACCCATCCAAGTACGTGTAATCTTCCACTAATAACTAAACGATGGAATTTTCTCAATGATTTATAATTCAACCGTACATCAACAAGAGAGAACAATTGTGTTACAACACTAGATGAGATCAATTTCAAAATATATATACACGTACAGATGTTGGAACAATCATAGAAAGTAATACTGAAATACTAGTATAATTGGCCAGTTGTCAAAGTTTGAATAGTGAAATATTCTCATGTAATCGTAGAAATATTATAGAACCACGTAATTCTGTGTTTCGATTTTTTCTTGCTCTCTTTGTGCCAATATTTTTTGCAGAATATTTCATTTGTAGACACATCAGCAACTGGATCATCCATCATTCATCTGCCATTCATCTTCCACATCAGCAATTGGTTCAAAGTTGAGCTGAATTTATGCAACTTGCAAAATCTTAGCTTGGTCTGATTAGCTGGAGGCAGTAGGAAAGCCAGTTGATGATGATAATTTGATTTCAGATGTGATTGGTGGTTTGATTAATCCTTCCTTTCATTCTTTTATCACTTGTTTCGTTTGATGAATTCCAAACTGAATTGCTAAATTTTGTGATGTTGGTTAATAACCATCGACAACAAAATGAGCAGGAAGTAGGTAATTTTGCTTTGTATTCTCATAAGCCAAAAACATAACATTAATCGAAGAAACAAGTATTTCCATGATTCTTCCAAACAGAACATTGGGAATAATGCTAGAACTATCTATGACTATGAGAATACCAAGGTTCTGAATGAGAAGCCCAATAACACAGGCCTCTTTTTATGCAAAGAACGTACTGCCCAGCCCACTTGAATGCCAACTAAACTCAATTTCTTATCTACACGCTCACCGACTCACGGGTATGCTAGCTCTTGATCGGATTCTCACTAGTTGTGTGATGCAACCGAACATTTCAAAACAAAAACAACAAAAGCAGATTTGAAAGCAACCTAAAACCTTGCGATTCAAACGAAAATCAAACACATACTGAAATGAAAATCAAGGTTGAATCAAAATGCAAAAATAGGAAAGCGTACCGCTTTCTCTCCAGCCTGTGTGGCGATTATGCCATCACCGTCTCTTCTATCACCACTCTCTATGTGTTCACCGCCTCTTTTCTTTCTCGGTTGACATCTTTCACGATGGAAGACTTCCGTTAAAGTTAGATTCTGTTTGAAATTGCGTTAAAGAACTTAAAAAATGCTTTTAGAACAAAAAATAGAAAGTTGTGCTAGGCAAAATTTAGGTTCGTTTGGTCAAATAAACTTAAAACCACTTATTTTACATTTTTGTTCTAAAATAGCCCAAAACTATGCTTTCGAAAAAGCTTGAAAAATGATGTTTTTTCTAATTAAAATGCTCTTCATTTCTTTTTCTTTAGATGAAAGCTCTATTTCCTAACGCAATATCAAATAAGTTTTTAGATATTTTCTTTTTCTTAACGGGCGTTAAGTATCTGTTTACTCTGTGGCAATTTTTAAGTCTTAGATTTTTTACAAGAGATCCTAACCCTTAATTTGCTTCTCTCCATTTGAAATGGATTACTAAAGATCATTTGTGCTTGATTTGTGGGGTAGAGATGAAGAATACATGTTATATTTGGTACATGAATAATGTTAAATATTCAACTTCTATCTTACTAGACTGATGTAGTAGTGTCTATCAATCTTTATTACAAAAGAAAAAAAAAATTTAAAGACTGATGAGCATTGCAACGTACATTAGCCCAATAGGAATATGAGAGTGAGATTATAGTTAAATATTTAGAATTACTCTTGATGGAGATGATGAATACATGTCATATTTGGTGGCAATGTCCATCAAATGATACATGGGGAAATTGTATCTGAAAAATTCAAAATGTTCCAGCAAAGGTGAGGTTTTTCAACAAAAAGCATGTAGGTTATTAGAAAAGCTTGAGAATGAGGAGATTGAATTAATACCAATAGTGGCTAGAAAAATTTGGCTCCTTATAAATACAATGGTATTTGGAGGAGATCTCACCCATCCTGCCCAACTTGTAAGAAGTGCGAAGGAAGCAGTTGTAGAATTTTATGAAACGAAACAAAAGGCAAAAAATAATATGGAGCGTACGCCAACCACATTTGTACCAAAATGGATGTTCATCTCTTATAGTGCGATCAAAATTAATTGGGATGCGATGATTGATAAAAACAAGAAAGAAGATGGGTGTGAGCATAATGGAAATCACGAGAGAAAAGGTCTTGGCAACTAAGTGTTCATCCAAACTATATATAATTAACTCAATTGTAACAAAGGCCTTTACAACATAGATAGTTGTGGAATTTGACAGAGATTTGAGAATACAAAATACTATACTGGAAGGTGATGCACTAAAATAGAATATGCTTTTCAGAAAGAAGACAATGTTGCACATCCAATCATAGCACATCTTACATTCTTTTCCATGATAATTTCGTAGAACATAGTCGTATGTTAACCACATCACAAGTAATTGTTTTGTCCGACCACCAATAATTTAGGACCCAATATCTAATAAAAATTTTCCCAATAATGAAGGCTTTAAAGCATATGATAATTTTAAGGGCATTGAAGAGCATATGATGCAATAATTAGGTGCAAGACAGAAACATGTCTTTATATATATATATGTATTCTTATTCTTTCTAAAATTCTTCCAACCAATTTTATTTTATTTTATTTTTCAAAACTTTCAAGTTTTTTTAATAATCACTGTTTAATTTAGTATAAAATTAATCTTAGTACTGATGAGAGAGAAAGATGACATTTTAGAGTCTTCCAATAATGCTAAGCTGGTTAAAGTCTTCACAGGAACATGCTTGTATGTCTCTGTACCTATAATTAAGGATCGTATTGGCGGAGGGGAGAGAGTGACAGGTTGACTAATGAGATTGCTCGTTACTTGTGATCTAATTAAGATCCCCTGACACACGCAGAGGACTCCTGACTTCAATTGAGGCTTTTCTTTTTTTCTTTTTTCTTTTTTTTAGTAAAGCTTCCCATTGCCGAAGTTTCATATTAAGCGCACATAACTTCTGTGCAGCCTATAAATTAAAGCTCGATCTCCTATAGCTTCACTTCCAAGCATATCTAAGACCAAATAGAAAAACAGTAGTACAACCATTATGGGTTTACCGCTTCCTCTCTTCATTTTCATGCCCTTCCTTCTCGTGCTTTCACTGTTGCATCTTGTACTCACTCATTCTTCTCCTTTTATGCAACCCCCGTGCCATCACGACGACAGCTCTGCCTTGTTGCAATTCAAGGAAAGCCTTGTTATAAACCAGTCTGCTTCTCCTTTTCTTTATTGTAAAAAAAATGTTTCGTCTTGGACAGTAGAAGGGGACAAAAGTGATTGCTGCTCATGGGCTGGGGTGGAGTGCGATGAGGACACTGGTCATGTAATTGGCCTCGACCTCAGTAACAACTGTCTATATGGCTCTATTAACTCCAACAGTAGCCTTTTTCGTCTTGTTCACCTCCAATGGCTTGACCTTTCCTGCAATGACTTTAACCAGTCTCATATCCCGTCCCAGGTACGTGATCTCACAAAACTAATAAATCTCGATCTCCATTGGTCTAGTTTTTCTGGTCAAATCCCGTTAGAAATTTCACAATTGTCGCACTTGTCATCTCTCGACCTGTCCAATAATTTTATGGGCTCTCCTGACTACCCCACTTTGGATCTCAAAAAGCCCACCCTCAGAAGACTAGTTGCAAATCTGACCCGCCTACAAAAGCTTGATTTGAGTTTTGTGAACATTAGCTCTACGGTGCCTAACATTTTGGCAAATTTGTCTTCTTTAACATCCCTCACTCTTGCTGATTGTGGTTTGCAAGGGGAATTTCCAATAGGCATCTTTATGCTACCAAATTTAGAGCATCTTAATGTAGGTGGCAATGAAGGCCTCACTGGCTATTTGCCTGACTTTACATGGAGTAGTCCGCTTGAGACATTAATCCTCAAAGACACGAGTTTCTCAGGTGAGCTACCAGCTTCTATAGAAAACCTTGGCAACTTGACGGAGTTGGATATGAGTAGTTGCAATTTCTCGGGGTTCATTCCATCTTCAATTGGTAACATCACTGAACTCTTTGCTCTTCACCTTTCAAGTAATTCTCTCATGGGTAACATCCCGCCTTCACTTGGAAAATTTGTTCAACTCTTTGACTTAGACGTTTCTCACAATCAATTGACAGGTCCAGTCCCTTTTGAGGTTATAAACTTACCACCACTGATGTTTGCTGATCTTAGCTATAATCTTTTGCACGATGAAATGCATTTTGAGCTTTTGAACGGGACAGAATTGATCTTCCTTAAACTGAACAACAACCGGTTAAGTGGCCCAATACTTACTTTTGTGCCTACAACTCTACTATATCTTGATCTTTCTAACAACTTTTTCACAAGCTTTGGTCATCATCCAACTTTTCTTCCATTGACTGAACTAATATTTCTTGATCTCAAGTCCAATTTGCTTCAAGGATCACTTCCTATTCCACCGATCTCCACTGTACATTTTGATATTTCCAACAACTTATTGACCGGAAATGTTCCAGAATTGTTTTGCAATCTTAGGTCCCTTCAAGTCTTTGATTTGGCTAATAACAGCTTAAGTGGTTCACTTCCTCAATGCTCGGACAACTTTGATGCTTCTCTATCAGTACTTAATTTGCAAAGGAACAAATTTCAAGGAAGCATTCCAAAAACTTGGATTAAAGGAGGCCAATTGAAGATAATAAATTTAAGTCAAAACAAATTTCAAGGGCATTTATCGAGATCATTGGCCAAGTGTACGATGCTCAAGGTCCTAGATCTAAGCAATAACGAATTCAATGACAGATTTCCCTCTTGGTTGGAAAATCTTCCAAGTTTAGAGGTTCTCATTTTGCTGTCAAATAAATTCCACGGCCCAATAAAGACTTCTAAGAGTGAATACATGTTCCCAAACTTGCGAATCATTGACCTCTCTCACAACAATTTTGTTGGAAATCTACCACTAAAACTTTTCGGCAATTGTAATGTTAAAACATCCGAGACTGCAAATCATTTGACATATATTCAAGTAAACTCACTTCTTACTGGTTTCAAGAGTTTTGAATATAATTACTCCATGACAATGACAAACAAAGGCGAGATTATGTTCTATGAGAAGGTCCAAGAATTACTCATGGTTGTTGATATCTCAAGAAATAGATTTGACGGTGAGATTTCAAAATTTATTGAAAATTTAAGGGGGTTTCAGTTGCTCAATCTTTCTAATAATGCTCTTACCGGTCACATCCCACCATCTTTAGGGAGCCTTACGGAGCTTGAAGCATTGGACCTTTCTCAAAACATGTTGTCGGGGAAGATTCCACAACAGCTAACACAGCTTACTTTCTTAGAATTCTTCAACATTTCTCATAATAATTTCACTGGACCGATACCACGAGGGAAACAATTTGATACATTTGAGAACAATTCATTTGAAGGGAATCCAGGGTTGTGTGGGAGACCATTGACAAAGACTTGCGAGAATTCTGATGAGCTGCCTTCTCAACCTTCCATCTCTCAAGAAAGTCAAGACTTTGAATCACCATTTGAATTTGGTTGGAAAATAGTTGTGATTGGGTATGGATTTGGATTTGCTCTTGGAGTAATCATTGGGCCCATTGTGATCGCAAGGAAGCATGATTGGTTAATGAAGACCTTCCGAATAAGGCCACTGAGTAGGAGAAGAGGCCGAAATTAAATAAAACAGTCTGGACAGGATGCCTTCCCAAAGCAATATATGTAATATTATACTCGTGTTTTTTTACTTGTAATCTTATTTTTCTGTGTAATGTGTTTCTTTCTATTTTTATTATTGTTTTGTGTATTTTGGATTAGCGTGGCATTATGATGTTGTATGTAAAATGTTTTGGTAAGATTTTTTATATATATGCTCTTTCTATATTGTTTTTGCAAGTTAATAATGAACGTGAAATCCTTTTTATCTCACACTTCTAATTGGAAACCTTTTTTTTTTTTTTCTTTACACTAATTATCAACTGTCTTAAATACTGGCTGAAGTTCAAATCTAATTTCTTTAGAATAGAAAGGAGATTTGTAATTTTCAAATTGTGAGTGAATTGTTTGTGCTATGTATTTCGTATGTGTAATTTAATTGCTGAACACCCTGTACTTTGTTTTCGCTCGGTATTCTCTTCAGTATATTCTTTGAAAGTTGTGGTTTGTTCAGCTAAGCGTTTGCTAGAGCTAACGGCGTTGAGCGTTGCTGAATGTTTGTATAGTTAATTTACATCTTCTATATGCAAAAATGTTGTGATAGTTTGCTCGAAAATCAACACCACTCCAATACCCATGATTCTCGGTCCTTTGCTCTATTGACCAACAAACCTCCAAAATCACTAGGCTTTTTTTTCCACACTTTACAGTTTTTCTATATTCTCCTTGTCCTTCTAGAACAATATACAACCATTGTGACATACCCGAATCTTGTCATATCAAAGCCCAACTCCGTCGTGTATTTTTTAGCCATGTATGTGCTCTTCAGCAACGACGCATCCAGTGGAAAACCTCATGCAACATTTCACGCATCTTGCTGAAATCATCATGTACTGACTTCCTATGAACGGGGGTGTTTGTAGCTTGATTAGAAGTAGCCCCAAATTGTTCACCATGAGCATACCAACAAGTGTAACCCTAACAATTCTCATAATTTATCAAATGGGCATGTACCATACCTCATACCCATGCTAAGCCATTGGCACACTCGTACATGGTCAACGAATCATCCCATTAACAATCCCATTGTTAAATGTGAACTCCAAAAAGTCATTGACCTCTCTAACATACTCTTTCGACCATTTGTTCTCTGTCATTTAACTCTTGTTCACTGCTTAACTACATCAAACGTGTAGAAACTTATTAACCATCGTCTCAAAGTTGAACCCCAATACACATTAAATCTTTTTCTTTTTCTTTTTTTCTAATTTTATTAAACAATAAACACCTACTACCTTTGATGTTTGAGTGGTTAATGAAGTTTAAGACATGTTAGAGAATGAAGGCATAGGGATCGATGTAAAATCTCCAAGATATGAAGATTTGAGCAAATCTAAAAGTTGCCTCAAATAGGTTCTTTTTACCTTTGATGAATGGGTTAAGTGCGATGAGGACATAAGTCATACAACTGGGAGTAATGTTGTCCGTCAATTTTTTATTACTCTTATGTCCCTTCAAGAATGTTGTGACTTTTAAAATCACCATTGAGCTTGTGATAAGTAATGCTAGAAATCTCTCATGTATCCCTCTATAAATGAAGTGGCCTTCAAAATTATCATTGAGTTTGTGATTGATCACTATTGAATTTTAATCAAATGGTGCTCTTAAAAGCCACCTTATTTTTGGAATGATACAAGAGTGACATATGAGGGACTTTAAAAATAAACTCGTTTGTTATTGATCACTATTTAATTTTAATCAAGTTGTTATTTTAAAAGCCACATCATTCTTAATTGGACACAAGAATAACACAAGAATGACTTCTAAAATTACTCTATAGTTGACCTTGGCCTTTGTAGAAGACTTTGTAGAAATTAACTCTAACACTAGCCTTTTCCGCCTTTTTCACCTCCAAAGGTTTGACCGTGCCAAAAATTACTTAAAAGGATTCTCAAATTCCATCCACTAATCTCCAAATTATTATCTTTCGAACAATTCCTCATTCACTCGAAATATTCCAGAATTGATTTGCAATCTACGTTCACTTGAAATCCTTGATTTGATAAATGTCTTCTTAATGGTTGACTTCATTGATACTTGCAACAATTGGTGATTCTTTAGTAATTCTTGATACACAAAGTAATAAATTTCGAGGAAGCTAAGCAATTCAGAAACTTGGACAAAAGGAAGCCAATTAAGTCTAATAAATTAAATCAAAACAAATTTCAAGGGTGGTTACCAAGATCATCGGCCAATTGTACCATGTTAGAGGTCCTTGACGTCTATATATATAATAACCAATAATTATTAGAAATTCAATTTGTCATGCCCCAATCTCATCTTGTCTCATTATTGAGTTGACGTAATAATATTCATTTTCTTCTTAAACAAGGGCTAACATGGTAGAAACAAGGGCTAACAAATAACAGAGAGTTCAATTATATGTTCCCTCATTGGTTGGAAAATCTTCAAAATTTAAAGGTTGTCATTTTTTTTTATCAGGTAAAGGTTGTCATTTTGCATTCAAACAGATTCAACTTCTACTACTGATCAATATAATTAAATTCCCTTAGAAGTTTTTTATTTTTATTAAAAGATCCCTTCCAATATATTATATATATAAATAGACCAAACGGCCTAATGTTCAGGGTTACAACAATTCTCTAATAAATTAAGTCAGAGGCAAGAAATAGAGTTTTTTCAATCCATGCACAGTCAGACTGAGATCATAACAGACCAAAACTGCTAAAAAGTAACCTAAACAATAAAAGATACATCTACATTACATGAATACCTATAAAGATCTCGGAAAGAGCAAACATTCTGAACAATAAATGATTTTTACAGACCAGATTCGAAACTAAAACCAACAGAGCAGACCGAAAAAAACAAGAAAGCAAAAAAAAAAAAAAAAACCATGGTTATCTCCCGAGAATTCTTCCCGTTGGAAATATCCCAAAGCCAGTTTGACCCATAATAGAAATGTCCCAAAACAAAGACCCGAAACCATGTTGTACCAGACGGTTGTGCCACCAGTAGGCAACAAAACCGCATCATTAGCCTTTGAACATGACGTTAGTTTATACGCAAATAGTTACGGCCCAAAAGCGTTCACACCCACAGAGACCCAAAACCAACACTTTCTCACAGCCCATTGTAGCTATACAATGCCAATAATCATTGTTTAAGCTAAGCTTGGCAATTTGGGATGACGGGTCGGGTACGTGTCGACCCGTCAGGTTGGCGGGTTGAAGTGCAACCCGATTAGCAACCTGAATACAGCTCGATTAATAATCGGGTTGGAACGGGTCAACCTGTCGGGTTGACGTGTCAACCCGATTGTGTTTATTTTTTTTTTTTTAAAAAAAAAAAAAATGTCATAAACGGGTTGATGTGTCGTAAACAGGTTGGTGAGTTGGAAAAAATTTAATCGGGCCGTAATCAGGTTGGCAGGTCGACCCACCAGACACGATTCTAATCGGGGTCATAATCGGGTTGACCCCATTATGACCCAAACCCGATTAGCCCAAACCCAAACCCTATATTTTTATGTCATGTTCGTGCTGGGTTTGCGGGTCGTGTCGAAAATTGTCAAACCTTAGTTTAGGCTTTAGCTTCTATGATAATGATAGATATAATGGGTTTAACTTTTCTACGAAGATACAATTTTTTCCTTTATTCTCTAACTAACATTCTTATATTTTATTATACAATTCTCCTCATTTATATTTAAATATGAAAACTAATTAATTAAAATATTAGGAAAAGTACCCACACATAGCCCTCAAACTACAAAATTTACAATGTACCCCCCTCTGTACCAAAAATAGCAAAAATACTTTTATACAAAGTTTCAAAAAACAAAATGAAAAAAAAAAAAAAAAAAAAAAAACAGAAAAATATTTATAAAAGTATTTGTCTTTTTGAGAAGTTTTAAAAGTATTTTTAGGACAAAAACGGTACGTTGCTATTTTATGGTAATTTGAAGGCAGCAATTAATTAAAAGTTTTGGAGGACATTAAAAATTGCCTAATAATTAAAAAAGGGTACTTATAGTTTCTCCTAAAACATTTAGGTTCGTTTGATTCGCATAATAGACCCATAAAATGGAATGACTATTCTCATGGAATAGTTTTTCTTTTATTTGGTAGAGTTCTATTTCTTGAAATTGAAATAACTATTCCCTTATGAAGAGAAATATTTATTCCTCTAAAAAATATCTATTGCTCAAGCTTTTTGCTCGGGGCTGCATGCCGCATGGATCAGTTATCATGCTCCACCAAATGCAGTGAGTGAACATAATAAAATAGTGGGAAAATAATTTTTGAGTTGGTAAAAAGTGATAGACCGTGATATAAATTAAAGTAAAAAAAATTTGTATAGAAAAGTGAAAAAGTTTTGTATGTAGTAGATTTTTTTATTTGAATAGTAATAAAAAATTATTTATATAATATAAAAAGTAAAAAAAGTTAAAATGTTTTCATGTTGATTGTTTTAGAAAAATGTGAATAAAGTAAGGAAAAAGACACGCACTACTCTGTTATGGTCTGTGCGTTGCCAAACACTGCCCTTGCTATATCCTTGAGGCAGGTGCGGAGGAAAAACCATGCTAGTTATGGAAACAACAGTCGCGGGCAAACAGTAACTGCTCCTTCTCGGATACCCTGTTTTCTAGAGCAAAAACTTGGCCCTCCAACAATTGTTAGGAGCAGATGATCCTACTATCGCCATCGCTGCAAGCCACCATGTGCAATCAAAGTATAGGGACCACCATTTAGTCCACCAGCATCATCTCCTTGGACACTAGATGGCATATCTACTATCTTCCCCGACTTGGCAACCAGCAAACTTCTGCACTACCTGCTTGACCACCCTGGAATAAAATCTATTTTCACCCAAGACCGTGAAAACATTCGTCCCAGATTGGGTGTCCTTCCTCGGAGAATAACCACAACCAAAACATAAAAACTACATCTCCATTCCAAAAAAGGACGAGACAAAACTACCTTCTTCTCCAAAGGAAAAAACGTCGCCCCAAGAAAGAAAACACGCTACCAATTTTGAAGAAGACAAACACGTACAAATCACCATGCCCTCCTCCTCAACAAACAAGGCTTTTTTCTTTAGATTCTCTTCCAGGAAATAACTGCTACAGAGTGTTTTTCTTTTACACTGGATTAGGCTCATATGAGTTACCTTAATTCCCTTAGAAGTCAGAACGTCCTTCTTTCCCCTTTGTTAAATTTTTATAAGTTATCAAATGCAACGCTTGCCTCCAATTTTTTTCTCCTTACCTTTCACGAATTATTCCTTGGCATTAATATGTTTTGTTAAGCATCTCCAAATTTTGTCTTCGTAAGGTTTCCACCCTCGTGCATTTGATATAGAAATTGGGGAGTGATCCTTACATTCACAATACACAACAATGACACAACACCAAAGCACAATGGAGTGGGGTTCATGTGTGGGTCTCACTCCATTGTGCCTTGGTGTTGTGTCATTGTTGTGTAGTGTGAGTGTTTTAATCATTTTTCTTAGAAATTACAAATTTACAAGCCACCGTAATATAAGAAGGCTAGGTCAATATATAAGAGTATTCTCATTAGAACATTTGGCTAGCCTAGCCTCCAAGTAAAAAATTGGCAAAAGTTCATCTCCATCCAACTAGCCAATTTAGCCAAAAAGATGTCTAGCTGCTTCAATAGAATTAGGATTCTCTCAAGTTATCTGTCCAAATTTGAGAGAATTCGAGTAGTGATTGTGATAGAGCACTTATGAGACCCACTTAACCTAATAAAAACTGGGCAGCCCAACTTTTATTGTTAGCGAAATAAGCTTAGACACAGCGGAGGACTTCATTGTTTTCAGAGTGGAAGACTTCTTTCGAAAGCTAGATTAGTTCGTAATAAATAATCAGCATTTCATAGTGTGGAGGACTTGTATAGTAAAAGTAATTGACTAATTTCCACGTCTCCCATTATCACCACTTCTGTCGAAAAATTCATTTTAAAGACTCCATTAATAATAATCACTTTTTAAATATATATATATATATATATATATATTAATAATATGAAAGGAACAATGCAAACTCTACTCCAACGTCGCCAAGGGTTACACTTTTTCCATAACCAAGTTGTGTTTTTTTTTTTTTTTGGTGAGTAACCAAGTTGTGTTTTTAATGCTGGAAAGTCGATCATTTCCATAATTCCATGTCTTCCAAGGTCATCTCTACGAAATTACTGCCTTGCTTCAGTTAGTCTTTTGTCCTAAAATTCCTGCGCTACATGCGCTACATTGCTGTGGACTCTTTTCACATTATTTTTTCTCCTCTTTCTTTCCACAAAATCCTCGAATCTCTGGCTAATGATGTGGCATCTTGACCACGTTCCCAAAGTCCATTGTGCTTGCTCTTAAACTCTTTCAAGTCAATAAAAAAAAAAAAAAAAAAAAAAAAAAAAAAAAAAAAGTGTCACTTGAGGTCAAGTCGTTTGCGTGTCAAGGGATGGATGTTAGATCAATGAGTTATGTAGCGCATGTAGCGCAGGAATTTTAGGACAAAAGACTAACTGAAACAAGGCAGTAATTTCGTAGAGATGACCTTTAATTTCTCCACTACTTGCGCGCGAGCATCTCACCAACGGGAAGAGAAAAATGTGCGCATATATTTGGAAGACATGGAATTATGGAAGTGATCGACTTTCCAGCATTAAAAACACAACTTGGCTATGGAAAAAGTGTAACCCTAGTTGGCGTAGAGTTTGCGTTGTTCAAATAAAGTTTAGCGTGCATCCCCCGCCATGACTCAAACACAAGTGGTTTGGAGTCTTTAAAATGAATTTTTCAACAGAATTGGTGATAATGGGAGACATGGAAATTTCTTTTACCAAACAAGTCCTCCACGCTATGAAATGTTGATTATTTATTACTAATCTAGCTTTCCAAAGAAGTCTTCCACTATGAAAACGATGAAGTCCGCCTCAATTTAAAGATATTCTTAAATAAAACATATTTTTTTTTTTAATTTTAAACGTTTTATTTTTGGAAATAATAGAGAGACTAAAAATAATAGTAATATTAAATTACGTTATGGGTAGAGTTTTTTTAGCCTTGTGATGAGCATTGACATTATTGAGCAACCAAAATTCCAATTAGAATTTAAAAGGAAAACAATTTTGTATCCCAAAAAGGGAAAAAAAATAATTTTTGAATAAAAAATATAATATTAATATTAAAATAAATATTATTTAATTAATACTTGAAAATAAAAAAGGCATCACTTAAACTTGTCACCTTAAGCCTCAAAATGTATTGAGCTGGCCCTACTTATACTCATGGCTCGACATGACTTAAACACAACATATGAACACGAATTGCTTACCCCAATAACCAAAAATGAAGTCGAAGCATCCTTTATTGACTGAACGAACGAACAAGTACGCATAGGAGTTATTTAATCCGTGTAGTTTATGAAGAGAAGACTTGGAAGAAGAACGGTAATTACCACATGACAAGTATTGTTATAGTTCTACACACGTGTCCTTTTAACGACCACAAGTTAAGTTTGCCCAATAACGAAGTGAATAAAGATTCTTTATAATTATTTACCCGAATTTGAAAAAATTCGGACAAGTAATTGTGAGAGACCGCTTATAAGACTCATCTGATCAAAGAAGTGGTTGGGTAGCCCAATTTTTATTTGGTAAGGTGGGTTCCATAAGTGGTCTCTTACAATTACTTGCCCGAATTCTCTTAAATTCAGACAAATAATTGTAGAGGATCTTAATCAATTATTTTTTTTTTGCTTCATCAACTTTCTTATTCTTTCTCTATTTTTCCTAAAATTTCTTCCAACCAATTTAATTTACTTTGAGTTCTTTTAATCATCAGAATTATCAGGTTTTACTTTTAGTATAAAATTAATTTACTCTCTGTCCGGTCTATAAATTAAAGCTCTCTCCAAGCTTCACTTCCAAGCATATCTAAGAGTGCCAATCACAAAAACATCATGGGTTTATCGCTTTCTCTCTTCATTTTCATGCCCTTGCTTTTATTACTTTCACAGTTCCATCTTATTCTCGCTAATTCGCAACCCTTGTGCCATCATGATGACAGCTCTGCCTTGTTGGAATTCAAGGAAAGCTTTGTCATAAACAAGTCTGCTTCTCCTTATGATCCTTCGGCTTATCCAAAGGTTGCCTCTTGGAGAGTAGAAGGAGACAAAAGTGATTGCTGCTCATGGGATGGGGTGGAGTGCGATGAGGACTCGGGTTATGTAATTGGCCTTGATCTCAGTAACAGCTTACTCTATGGTTCTATTAATTCCAGCAGTAGCCTTTTCCGCCTTGTTCACCTCCAAAGGCTTGACCTTTCCTACAATCACTTTAACTACTCTCCTATCCCACCCCAGGTACGCAATCTTTCAAGACTAACGTATCTCAATCTCTCTGGATCTTCCTTTTCTGGTCAAATTCCGTTTGAGATTTCACAATTATCGCACTTGTCATCCCTCGATTTGTCCGATAACACTTATCCCTTTTTGGAACTTAGGCCCAGCCTAAGAAGTCTGGTTGGAAATATGACCCGCCTACAAAAGCTTGATTTGACTCTGGTGAACATTAGCTCTTCGGTGCCTAATATTTTAGCAAATTTGTCTTCTTTAACGTTCCTCTCTCTTTCTGATTGTGGTGGTTTGCACGGGGAATTTCCAATCGGCATCTTTAAACTGTCAAATTTACGGTATCTTAACGTAGGTGGAAATAAAGGCCTCACCGGTCATTTGCCTAGCTTTACATGGAGTAGTCCGCTTGAGATATTGGAGATCACAGGCACGAATTTCTCTGGTGAGCTACCCGCTTCCATGGGAAACCTTGGCTTCCTGAATAAGTTGTTCTTGTGGGGTTGCAATTTCTCGGGGTCCATCCCATCTTCGCTCGGTAACCTCACTAAACTCACTTTACTTGACTTTTCAGAGAACGCTTTTGTGGGTAACATCCCACCTTCACTTGGTAACCTCACTAAACTCACTTATCTTTATCTTTCAAGAAATGCTCTTGTGGGTAACATTCCGCCTTCAATTGGAAACCTCCCTAAACTCTTTACTCTTTATCTTTACAAAAATGCTTTTGTGGGTAACATTCCGCCTTCACTTGGAAACCTTGTTCAACTCTTTGATCTAGACATTTCTCACAATAAATTGACAGGTCCTATACCTTTTGAGCTCATAAACTTGCCACAACTGACTAGTGTTGATCTAAGCAACAATCTTTTGAGTGGTGAAATTCATTTTGGGCTTAAGAACAACACACAATTGGCCTCCATTGTCCTGAGCAACAATCGGTTAACTGGTCCAGTTACTTTTGGGCCTATGAACCTCACTCAATTATCTAACTTGGACCTTTCAGGCAACAAGCTTCATGGTCAAATTTCAAACTCAATCTTCAACCTCAAGAATCTTGAATTTCTTGATCTCTCTAAGAACTACCTTGATGGCATTGTGGAGTTTGTTGAGTTTGTTAAGGTCCCAGTTTTACATTCTTTGGATATTTCTGGTAATCAATTGAGCGAGTTTCCGAATTTTCTAAGAAACCAACATGAATTGGAGTATTTGAACTTGTCCAACAACGAGATTCATGGCCAAGTCCCAGAATGGATGTGGAACACAAGCAGCACAAGCCTACAAATTCTTGATCTTTCCAACAACTTTCTCACAGGCTTCGGTCATCATCTAATTTTTCTTCCATGGACTCGTCTACAAGTTCTTGATCTCAAGTCCAATTTGCTCCAAGGATCACTTCCTATTCCGCCGGTCTCCACTTTTATTTTTTCTATTTCCAACAACTCATTGACTGGAAATATACCAGAATTGTTTTGCAATCTGAGTTCTCTTAAAGTCCTTGATTTGGGAAATAACAACTTAAGTGATTCACTTCCTCAATGTTTGGACAACTTTGGAGCTTCTCTATCGGTTCTTGATCTGCGAAAGAACAAATTTCAAGGAAGCATTCCAGATACTTGGATAAGAAGTCAATATTTGAGTATAATAAATTTCAGTCAAAACAAATTCCAAGGGCATTTATCGAGATCGTTGGCTGAGTGCACGATGCTAACGGTCCTTGATCTTAGTGATAACCAATTCAATGATAAATTTCCATTTTGGTTGGGTCATCTTCCAAATTTTGAGGTCCTCATTTTACGGTCAAACAAATTCAATGGTCCAATGGAGACACCTCAAACTTATTTCAAGTTCCCCAACATGCGAATCCTTGACATCTCCAACAATGATTTGATGGGAAAGCTGCCATTAGGACTTCTTGAAAATTGGAAGGCCATAAAATTTGAGAATGTGGCTTCTTCAACATATATTCAAGAAGACTTATACCTCAACATACCAAAAAATTCTGACTGGGAGTATCATCAACATCAAAGTACTTATACTTACTCTATGACAATGACAAACAAAGGCAATATTATGTTCTACGAGAAAGTCCAAGAATTGTTCACAGCCATTGATTTCTCAAACAACAAATTTGTTGGTGAGATTCCAAAATCTATTGGAAATTTAAAGAGAGTTCAGTTGCTGAATCTTTCGAATAACTATCTCACCGGTCACATCCCTTCGTCTTTAGGAAACCTTACAGAGCTGGAAACATTAGACCTTTCTCAGAACAAATTGTCAGGAGAGATTCCTCAGCAACTAACACAACTTACTTTCTTAGAAGTCTTCAATGTTTCTCATAATAGTCTCACAGGACCTATACCACAAGGAAAACAATTTGATACATTTGATAACAATTCATTTGAAGATAATCCAGGATTGTGTGGGAAACCATTGACAAAGAAATGTGGGAATTCTGATAAAGCGCCTTTTCAACATTCAATCATTGAAGCAAGCCAAGACTCTGGATCACCATTTGAATTTGGTTGGAAGATAGTTATGATTGGATATGGATTTGGATTTGTTGTTGGAGTAATAATTGGGCCCATTGTGATCGCAAGGAAGCACGATTGGTTAATGAAGACCTTCCGAATAAGGCCACCGAGTAGGAGGAGACGCTAAAATTAAGTAAAACAGTCTGGACATGATGCCTTCCCAAAGCAATATATGTATTATTATTCCCGTGTGTTTTTACTTGTAATTTTTTTTTCTTTTTTTTTGTGTAATGCGTTCCTTTCTATTCTCATTATTGTTTTGTGTATTTTGGATTAGCGTGACATTACAATGTTGTATGTAAAATATATGCTTTAGTAAGATTTTTTATATATATATACTCTTTCTATATTGTTTTTGCAAGTTAATAATGACCTCATGGTAATAAAGAAGGTAAAATCCTTTTTATCTCACCCTTCCATATAAGAGTATTATCTGTGGTTTTACAAGTTAATAATTGATGTTTACTTGGAGTTAAAACTTTTTTTTTTTCTTTACATTAATTATCAGCTGTCTGAAATGTATTATTTATAGTTTGAGGAATGCTAGACATCCAAACACTTTTTTCCAGAATTTGATTTCAACCTGCTGATGTGTCACAATCCCATGAGATCTATCATTTTTGGAAAGTGTGCCACAATCTCATAGGATTATGACACATTAGGTTGGAACCAAATTTTGAAAAAAAGTATTTGGATGTCTAGCATTCCCCTTATAGTTTCTTTACATTCTTTATATGGTTTCATGCTTCAATGCCTAAGCTTTTTATTTAATGAGCAAAATGTTGCTGATCCATCATATCGTGCTATTTAATTACCGTGCATTAGATATATATTAGGGCAAAAAATTGTACAGGGTAAAATATGTTCTCTAGATTATTGAGGATCTTTATTTGTTCAGGTCTTCTTAGTTTTTTTTTATCCTTCTAAGTTGACTACAAGCCGATTTAAATGATTTGATCGTGTAAAAAAAATGGAAAAGAAAATTAATTATAGCATATGTACTGTTAAAGTATTGACCAAATACACTCATTTTGGCGCATTCTTTAGCCAGACTCATTTGGCTACGTCGAAATGGTTTTGTGTTTGGGAACTCCTTTAATTCTCCCATGCAGGTGGCTCGTCAAGCATAAGAAGATCTCTACTCGTTTTTTGAGGCAAACTCTATGGAGGGGGAGTTATCCAGCCGCGTGCCCAGTGAGCCAAGGTGGTTGAAACCTTCACCGGGATGGGTAGAACTGAATTGGGATGCAGCGATTTGCTCCTCTACTAAGCTTGTGGGTACGTGTCGGGGTGGATGGGCCGAAATGAGAAGGGTGAGTTTCTAGTGGTTTTGGCAGCCCGGCCCCAATCCCTTTCGTAACGGACCCTTTGTTAGATGAGATCCTAGCGGCTTGGAGGGCAATGGAATTGGGAAGAGAGATGGGCTATCTGCAAATGGTTCTGGAAGGGGATTCGCTGGCTACTGTAGCACCTATAAACCAGGAAAATCCTTGCTTCAACAGGTACGGTCAGGTGGTGGATGATATCCGGACAAGGCTCTCTTCTTCTCCCAATTTTGTTATTCAACATGTGAGTAGAGGTGCAAATTCTGCAGCACACACTTTAGCCAAGTTGGCACTTACTTTGCCTTCTGATGTGGTGTGGATGGAGGAGTGTCCTCTTCCTATCCATTCTATTGTATTCAATGTTATCTTTGTCTGAGCAATGCAAAGTAGCATTTCATTCCAAAAAAAAATTACTAAATTTACACATTTCTATCAATTTAAGTATTTTGGACAAGTGATAATATAACATGGTATCAAAGTAAATGTCATTTTTCTTTTTTATTTATTTCATTTTCCGTAGTAAGAACCCATGTTCCGTCAAAAGATGTTGAATGTTGTATAACTAATGTCTTTACAAATTCATTTATAAATCTCAATTTGAATGACAATTGTTTTTAAAAAAATTGATAACAAATATTATCCCAAAACAAACGTCAAGCACAGAGTTAGGGGAAAGACTAGTGTGAAAAAGACTAGATTTTGTTAGGGAAAAAAGGAACAAAAATTTCAATAACTTCTAATCTTTCAAATAACTATCTCACCGGTCACATCCCTTCATCTTTAAGAAACCTTATAGAATTGGAAGCATTAGACCTTTCTCACAACAAATTGTCAGGAGTGATTCCATAGCAACTAACACAATTTACTTTCTTAGAAGTCTTCAGTGTTTTTCATAATAATCTCACAGGACCTATACCACAAGGAAAACAATTTGATACATTTGAGAACAATTCATTTGAAGATAATCCGGGATTGTGTGGGAAACCATTGACAAAGAAATGTGGGAATTCTGATAAGGTACCTTTTCAAAATTCAATCTTTGAAGCAAGCCAAGACTCTGGATCACCATTTGAATTTGGTTGGAAAATAGTTATGATTGGATATAGATTTGAATTTGTTGTTGGAGTAATAATTGGGCAGATTGTGATCGGAAGAAATATGATTTGTTAACGAAGACCTTTAGAATAAGGCCCCCGAGTGGGAGGAGATGCATAAATTAAATAAAATAGTTTGGACAAAATACCTTCCCAAAGTAATGCATGTATTATTATATATATCGGTGTTTTCTACTTTTAGTATTGTGTTCCTACCCTTTTTTGTTGTTGTCTTTGTGTATTTTGGACTAGTACTGTGGCATTAAGGTGTTGTATCTAAAATGCTTTGGTGGGATTTATATATATGTGTTATTATGTTCTTTCTTTCTTTCTTTTTTCTTCTTTTTTATTTTTTATTTTTTATATTTTTTATTTGTAGTAGAGTGCATTGCTTATCCTGTGATTCTGTATGTGATTACTTGAACTTGTAATCGAAAATAAAAATAAAATTAAAATTAAAAAAAAAAAAAAGGACTAACCTGTGTTAAGGTTGATTGGTGCTAGCTGCAAAAGAAATGTACGTAATTAACCATTTTTATATGAAGAAAAAAATTATTTATTTCTTTTGTAACATCAAAAGGAAAATGTATAAGCCTCGGAAAAGAATTACCACTTGGACAAATGTTGATCCTAATTTTCAATATGATTATATATTCAGGTGCCACCTCAAACGACCTCTGACATTGCCATTGATGTTCAGTCATTCTAATTAATAGATTCAACTAAAAGAAGTGGAAAAAAAAAAAAAAAAAACGCACGTGACAGATCACATGAGTGTCATGTGGTATAAGATGGGTTATAAAATATTAAAACAACAAATGTGCTGCTAGGGATACTACAATTTTTATATATTACAAGTCTTTTACAAATTGAAGTGGTAGTTCACATGAGTTTTTAAAGTAACAAAGTTTTTAACGTAGTTCACATGGTAGTACTTCACGCGTTTTCTAAACAATAAAATTTAACAGAATAATTTAATTGTTTAGTAATTGATATGATAAGTAATATATGGATTGGTGCATCCACAATGGCTTAATCTGGTTGCTTTGGGTAAAATTTATTTTTTAGATTTTAATTTATAAAATATTAAAGATATATTATTTTAAGGAGATGTGGCAAAAAGGCTAATGTAGCATGAACGGATGTA
The DNA here is from genome assembly GCF_958979055.1 of Alnus glutinosa. Taxonomy (NCBI): domain Eukaryota; kingdom Viridiplantae; phylum Streptophyta; class Magnoliopsida; order Fagales; family Betulaceae; genus Alnus; species Alnus glutinosa. Next base: position 1,061,742 of record NC_084887.1, on the reverse strand, counting down.
AAAAATTTCAAAAAATTTTAAGTGATTGGATGATTTCAAATCGCGCGTTGACTCAGAAATTTATGATACATTTATCCTTTATGGCAATCAAATAAACGAGTTTCCAAATTTCCTATGAAACCGACATGAATTAAGGTATTTGAACTTGTCCAACAAGAAGATTCATGGCCATGTCCCATAATGGATGTGGAACACAAGCAGCACAAGCCTAAAAATTCTTGATCTTTCCAACAACTTTCCCACAAGCTTTGGTCATCACCCAATTTTTCTTCCTTGGATTCGTCTACAAGTTCTTGATCTCAGATCCAATTTGCTCCAAGGATCGATCACTTCCTATTCCACCAGTTTCCACCCTTCTTTTTTATATACCCAACAATTCACTGAATGGAAATATACCATAATTGTTTTGCAATTTGAGTTCTCTTCATGTCCTTGATTTGGCTAAAACAACTTATGCGACTGAAGCCGGATCCATCTATTAATACTTGATCTACGAAGAAACAAATTTCAAGAAAGCATTCCAAAAACTTGGATAAAATGAGGTTAATCTAGGATACTACTTTCCAGTCAAAAAAAAAATTCCAAGGGCATTTACCGAGATTGCTGGCAAAGTGTGCGATGCTAAAGGTCCTTGATCTTAGTGATAACCAATTCATTGATAGATTTCCACTTTGGTTGGGACCTCTTCCAATTTTGGAGGTCGTCATTTTACGATCAAACAAATTCAATGGTTCAATATGGATTTAAAGTTTCTCAACATGCGAATCCTTGACATTAAGACTCATTGAAAATTGGAAGTTCAAAAAATTTGAGCTAGAATGTGCATCCCTTAACATATATTCATCAAAACACGGGCGTTGCATTTAAAAGGTGTAGTTTTAGCTGCAGGATATAGACTAGTATTATGACTGAGTGTTCCTTTAAGAATGTTCCGTTGGATTGGGACAATATTGAAAGTTGGGGGGCTGTTGAGCTACAAGGAAAAAGCCTTAAGGCTAGCTTGGGAAGACTGTGTCTTGGTGCTACTGTATACCACTTATGGCGGCAGAGAAATGATTTGCTGCACTGTAATAAGCCACGCACGGAGGAAGCTATTCTGAAGCAATCAGGTGGGATGTTTGATCTAGAATGTTGGCCAAAAGCAGATTTAAGTGTATAGGAAAGAACCTAGAGCTTGTGCATCGATGGAATCTGCATTCGTAGTTGGTCTAATGTTGTTCTGCTGCTTGTAGCAGCTTGAGTGTTCTGTTTTCTGCAGAATCTTGAGAACTGAGAAATGCTTAGTTGTTGTTTTTAGACCTGCATGGCTTTGTTTTCATTCTTAGCCTTATGTGATTGTAGTTGTTTGTTTGTTGCTGTTTTGGCCTTTGTTGTGAGTGGCCTGTGTTGTTGGGTGTATTCCTTGTCGGATTTGTGTTCCAGTTTTTTTTTTTGGTTTGTTGCTTCTATAAAAGCTTTTACTCATCGGAAAAAAAAAAAAAAAAAAAGGTACTCTTGGGTATTTCAATTTGGCGGAGACATACATGTCGCCGCTAATGCTCTATTATTAGCGGCGACACCAAAGTGGCCGCTAATCCTCTATCACTAGCGGCGACATACAGGTTGCCACTAATGATATTATATATATATATAAAAGCAAATCCCAAAAATAAAAAATAAATCCCAGTTGATCTTCCATCTTTAGAATTAACAGCCACATGTTGGAAAAATTCTTTGGTAGCATGTGCACATATCAACAAGCATGATAATGAATGATATGAGAGAGGTACTTACCAAAAACTTCATAGCTAATCTGTTTTCACATATCAAGTGTTAAATTTGAGAGCAAAATATATATATATATATATTAATTTTTGAAAAATCCGTGGTCATAAAATCAGGATATTTGACATATATTACCAACTCAAGCTTGATGTGGTTCAAAAATAGATCCAATAGTCATTTATCATCCTAAATTGTTTCTATACCTTCCGGCAACAAACATGGACCCAATATAGTTGCTACAGAGAAATTAAGAATACTTATGAAGTCCACCTTTTACCCGGGGCGACGTTTTTGTTGGACCAATCTAATGCCTTGATAAAGATTCCTATGTTTTTCATGTGACTGCTGCTATACATTAGTTTAGCACAAAGCAACTAGTCTTTCAACAATAGGTGTTCCAGATTCTAGGAGACAGAACCATTGCAACAGATTAGGGAAGTAGCCCAACTATATTACATAAAACAATATGGGCTCAATTAATATAGGTTTCGTCCCTTTAAGCTATTTGCTGCCTTAGAATAAAGATAGATCCTAGTTTTCCGGTTAAATGCAGAAAACAAATGCAAGTTCCAGGCTAAATGGAATATAAAATAAAATAAAAATAAAAACCCTTATTTGTAGGCTTTATTCATAGACACACTACATACGATGCTTCATTGTCGGCTTGAAACAATGATAACTAAACAACTCTTCCATCAAATAATGGGAACAAAAAAGAGAAAGAAATTGACTTACATGCATCAATGAAACTCTGTTTCCTACAACTGCAGTTTCACCAATAACCACACCTGTCCCATGATCCAATAATATTCCCCCTCCAATTTTTGCAGCTGTACAGAATCATAAAAAATAAAAAATAAAAATGGAGAAAATTAGCCTTACATAATAGAGAAATGACCTTCATTATCTCAAATAGATGTAAATTCTCTAGGTAACAACCATCTTTCTGCAGAAGAATCAAGTTTTGTACAAAACTACCTCACTGATTCGGCTTTGTAGTGTCAAGGCCAATACTTTGCGTCCTTGGCTCCACAATGTATGTGCTACTCGTTACACTTGCAAAGAATGATATCCCTGCAATAAAGCATGGCTCACAACATCAAGGATGTACTTGGTTCTTTTTTCTTTTTCATATATAGAAATAACAAATCATGCTTAAGCTAATCGTACTAAAATTAGAGTTTGATAATAATTTTGCAAACCCAAAACATTATTAATTCCAAATATAGAGTCTGCTACGGAAAATCAATAAATCAATTTCCTAATCCTGAACTCTTGTTTCAGCTTTCTTAGCAACCAAACAGATAGTGAAGATCCTCTCCAATTACACATGCATCCAATAATATCCTACAATCGGCACTGTTTTTAATTAATCAACAACAGATCTAACCGAACCTAATCACATATAGTAAGGAACCATCAACATGACCAAAATGTGCAGTACGTCAAACAAAACATCCAGAGAAATGACCGGAAAATCAACAAGAAAGTTGGGTTTCTCTACCGAGAACCTTCTCAAACAAAACCCAAAGAAAAATTTCAATACCCATTCAGTCTTACACAAAAATCTTATACAATCAAACCAAAAACTTCAACATCGATAAACCCAAAAGGATCCAACAGTACCCATTCGGTGTTACTGAAATCCACTCAAAATAAAACCCAAAATCACGATACCCATATGGTTTTTGTACTGAAAATCATTCCAAAACAAACTAAAAAAAAAAAATGGAAATCAAAGCCCTACTTACCGAAAAATGAATTTGTCCATGTTTGGGTGGCGAGAAAACGCCGGAAAAAGACATCCGTTGGCTTTACCGGCGTCGGGCCGTGACCCACCGGCCTCCGGCGCCGTTGCCGTCGCCCACCCCCAACGGTGGCTAGCCCACCGCGTGTCTCTCTCAGGTTCTCTCCAGCTCTCTCGGCCTCCCTCTCTCGGTCTCTCGGTGGAAGAAAAGAAAAGAACGAAAAGAAGGAAGCCAAGGGAGAAGGAAGAGAGGAAGAAGATCGAAAAGAAAAAGAAAAATGCGTGATTTCAAAAAAAAAAGACCTCGAGCATAAGGGAGGCAGCTGTGCGCGGGAGGAGGAGGGAAAAGGAAATAAATCTGAAATTTTGGGCCAAAATTTCAGATCGCGTCAATAACACGCGCCAGCTGTTTTTGTATAAGCTTTTTTTTTATTATTATTTTGATAAGAAATTACATTTCATATATGATCAGATAACAACAAATCATCATATACAATATTAGAAAGACATAAAGGAACAGATGAAAACCAAACATGGTTGAAAACATTAGAGACAGCATGCCGTGCAAGAGAATGGGCCGCTTGATTTCCCATACGACCCACATGGTGAACAGTAGCCGACATAAAATCTTGAAGAATAGCTTTGGTCTCCAGAACCAGATTGCTGTAATATCCATCACCCACATTTTCATGTTGTAGAGCAAGAACCACCTCCAGATAATCCCCTTCCAACACCACTGATTGAAGACACAGTAATCTTCCGAACTTAGCTCCCTGTCGGGCACCCATAGCCTTTGCCACAGTGGAATCAAATACATACGGGTGAAAAGAACACATTGAAGCTACAACAATTCCGCTAGAATCACGGGCAATAATCCCCAATCCTATCATCTTCTTCGAACGATCAACTGCTCTTACGGACCTCTAAGGGGGTGGCTCGCATGACCACTCCGGCACTCCCATTTGGGATGACCACGCTGGTCACCCCAAAGGTGCATGGTAGTGGCCGGAGCGGCCACCCCACCTCTGTTTTTTTTTTTTATTATTTATTAAATTATACTTTCTATTTTTTTTTCTTTTTATATTTTTTTATAATTATAATTATAATTTTTTATTTTTATTTTTTATTAAGTGGGACATATGTTGCCTTTTGATTGGGTATAACATGGTAATAACATTAGAAATTCAATGAAATATAGACAAAATGATCTATTTGATCATAATAATTGAAACCTTTGGGAGTAAATTGATAAAATTTAAACTTAACTTTCTAACCTCTCTAAAGCATTTTTTTCCAATCTTTTTCAGGTTCAATTGTGATTTAATTTAGTGGTAGCTAGAAGCCATTTCAAGGGTTCTATGATTTGATAGCATATCTATACTAATTATACCATAGCATAAAGAAATAACGAACTTTGAATCAAGATAATGTTCTTAATCATGAATTGGGAAAAAATAATTGTAATTTGGAATATATAATTATACTTTATTTACCTATTGAGTACGGCTATTACTACAAGTCTCTTATAATTTGACATGACACATTTATCATGAAAAGCACTAAAATGTAAACATGGCACTTAATATATTTATAAAATGATGTGATAGTCTCCGTCATCGTGGCACTTACCACATTAGCTAGTTCTTATGTGCCCACGTAATTTATGATGAAAAATTCACAAGAACGAGTAGATTTTTTATAAGATAGATCGATAATTTGAAAAATCTCAAGCTTTCCTGTGTACTTTAGGTAAAATAGTTCGAAAAACCCTAATTCTCCAAACAAATTTAGACATTTGATAAAAATGAACTCATCCTTCGTTTTGTTAACACTCTATAGTTGTTAAATAGGCACTTTGTCGTCGTTCCTATATTAAAACAACATTTGATAAAAATGAACTCTGCCATTGCCATTGATGTTCAGTCATTCTAATTAATAGATTCAACTAAAAGAAGTGAAAAAAAAAAAAAAAAAACCGCACGTGACAAATCACATGAGTGTCATGTGGTATAAGATGGGTTATAAAATATTAAAACAACAAATGTGCTGCTAGGGATACTACAATTTTTATGTATTACAAGTCTTTTACAAATTGATATGGTAGTTCACGTGAGTTTTTAACGTAGTTCACATTGTAGTACCTCATGCATTTTCTAAACAACAAAATTTGGCAAAATAATTTAATTGTTTAGTAATTGATATGATAAGTAATATATGGATTGGTGCATCCACAATGGTTTAATCTGGTTGCTTTGGGTAAAATTTATTTTTTAGATTTTAATTTATAAAATATTAAAGAAATATTATTTTAAGGAGACGTGACAAAAAGGCTGATGTAACATTAACGAATGTAAAAAATTTCAAAAATTTTAAAGTGATTGGATGATTTCAAATCGCGCGTTGACTCAGAGATTTATGATATATTTATCCTTTATGGCAATCAAATGAAAGAATTTCCAAATTTCCTATGAAACCGACATGAATTAAGGTATTAGAACTTGTCCAACAAGAAGATTCATGGTCAAGTCCCAGAATGGATGTGGAATACAAGCAGCACAAGCCTAAAAATTCTTGATCTTTCCAACAACTTTACCACAAGCTTTGGTCGTCACCCAATTTTTCTTCCTTGGATTCGTCTACAAGTTCTTGATCTCAGATCCAATTTGCTCAAAGGATCGATCACTTCCTATTCCACCAGTTTCCACCTTTCTTTTTTATATTCCTAACAATTCACTGAATGGAAATATACCATAATTGTTTTGCAATTTGAGTTTTCTTCATGCCCTTGATTTGGCTAATAACAACTAATGTGACTGAAGCCGAATCCATCTATTAATACTTGATCTACGAAGGAACAAATTTCAAGAAAGCATTCTAAAAGCTTGGATAAAATGAGGTTAATCGAGGATAGTACTTTCCAGTCAAAAAAAAATTCCAAGGGCATTTACCAAGATTGCTGGCAAAGTGTGCGATGCTAAAGGTCCTTGATCTTAGTGATAACCAATTCATTGATAGATTTCCATTTTGGTTGGGACCTCTTCCAATTTTGGAGGTCGTCATTTTACAATCAAACAAATTCAACGGTTCAATATGGATTAAAAGTTTCTCAATGTTGGGAATCCTTGACATTAAGACTTCTTGGAAATTGGAAGTTCAAAAAATTTGAGAATGTGCATCCCTTAACATATATTCATCAAAATACGGGCGTCGCATTTCAAAAAGGTGTAGTTTTAGCTGCAGGATATGGACTAGTATTATGACTGAGTGATCCTTTAAGAATGTTCCGTTGGATTGGGACAATATTGAAAGTTGGGGGGCTGTTGAGCTACAAGGAAAAAGCCTTAAGGCTAGCTTGGGAAGACTGTGTCTTGGTGCTACTGTATACCACTCATGGCGGCAGAGAAATGATTTGCTGCACTGTAATAATCCACGCACGGAGGAAGCTATTCTGAAGCAGATCAGGTGGGATGTTCGGTCTAGAATGTTGGCCAAAGGCAGATTTAAGTGTATTGGAAAGAACCTAGTGCTTGTGCATCGATGGAATCTCCATTCGTAGTTGGTCTAATGCTGTTCTGCTGCTTGTAGCAGCTTGAGTGTTCTGTTTTCTGCAGAATCTTGAGAAGTGCTTAGTTGTTGTTTTTAGGCCTGCATGGCTTTGTTTTCATTCTTAGCCTTATGTGATTGTAGTTGTTTGTTTGTTGCTGTTTAGGCCTTTGTTGTGAGTGGCCTGTGTTGTTGGGTGTATTCCTTGTTGGATTTGTGTTCCAATTTTTACTGGAGTTGTTTTTGGTCTGTTGCTTCTATAAAAGCTTTTATTCATCGAGAAAAAAAAAAAAAAAAGGCACTCTTGGGTATTTCGATTTGGCTGAGGCTTATACTTACTCTATGATGATGACAAATAAAGGCATGAATGTTTATTACGAGAAGGTCCAGTAATTATTCATATGATTGGTTAATGAAGACCTTTAGAATTAGGCTATTGAGTGGGAGGAGACAAAGATATTAAATAAAATAGTTTGGACAATATACCTTCGATCTCCAAGCAATGAATGTATTATTATACCCGTGTTTGCTACTTGTAAACTTATTTTTCTGTGTAATGTGATCAAACCCTTTTTCATTACTGTTTTGGTGTATTTTGGATTAGTGTGGCATTAAGATGTTGTATGTAAAATGATTTGGTGGGATCTTTTATATATATAAATGTTCTTCCTATGATTTCATATTATAATTTTCTATTACTTGAACTTGATCCATCGTTCCATTTACATGCATTAGATATCAGGGGAAAATTTTGTATAGGATAAAAAGTTGCCCATGTCAGAGTTGATCCCCAGAATTTTTTATTGTATTTGCGTTTACAATCAATAGGTATATTTCCTTTCAAAAGAAGCACAGGAAAAAAAAAAAAAAAAAAAAAAAAAAAAAGAAAAAGGAATGCCCTACAAAACCATACCCAATCCAAGAACAAGACTACAAAGGAAAAAATACAATCATTTCTTTTATAGATTCCACAATTCATCTCATCTAGCTAAAAGATCAGTTAGGGAAGGATATATGCCATTTATAGCACTGATTTCCAACTTTGGGTGTGATTTCATTGTTGGCCTTTTGGAGCACATGAACAAAGCGTGCAGCCAGCTCCCACAAACCATGCAATCCCATATTACATGCAGCCAATCTCCACAATCACGTATGCAATCACAGATTGCAACAGAGCAGGAGCAATCGCAGCAAATGAAGATTGCACAGAAATGCCAATTACAGTCCATCAATTATCAGGTATCCCGATCGATCATGTTCGTCTCAGCTCCTAGCTCCTAGCCGCCTGCCGCTCATTCTATGCTAGCTCAAGCAAACAGACTTTCGATGTATCTTGAGAAGTTGATTAAACAAGACTTTATTTTATTTCACCTTTGACCATCCATGATAAATGCTGGCTAAAGTTCATATTTAAACCCCAAAAAAAAAAATTATTCTCTACATAACTACTTGAACACATCTTGATCTTGATTGTCAATATATATATCAATAAGAGACACGAATGCAATTTGTTTTCCATCTTTTCTTCTTTATTTTTCTCTGTTTTTCCTTCCTGCTTAATTTGCTGCAATTCCAAGTTGCAAACTCAAGTGGCAACAAAAGTAGAAGAATGAATTTGTTATTAAGGGTGCTACAACTTTTATTACAAGTTTCTGACAAACTAATATAGTAGTTCATGTGACACGTGAATTTATTATAATAATTGCAGTACCTCACACATTTTCCAAGCAACAAAATTTGATAGGATAGTAAGTTTGAGTGTTGAATTCAAATATTATTCTAATTTATTGCGCGAATTACAAGGTTTGACTTTGTAAGAAAAAATTTGAACATTTGAATAAAATATGATTTATTTTCGTAATAACCAATTCAATGATAGATTTCCCTCTTGGTGTTGCCACTATTGATCAATAGCGGCAACATGTGGCCGCTAACGGGGTGGTCACTAAAAGTTTGTAGTTAATGATCAATAGTTGCAACCTCAAAGAGTCGCCGCTAATAATAGATAAATAGCGGCGATAATTGTCGCCGCTAAAAGTATTTATGTGGACACTAAAAAACTTTAAAACTTGACCCGTATGTCGCCGCTAATGCTCTATCATTAGTGGCAACATATGGGTCGCCGCTAATACTCTATTATTAGCGGCAATATACAAGTCGCCGCTAATGATATTAAAAAAAAATTAAAAAAAATAAATAAAACATTATTAGATGTCGCCGCTAATGCTCTATTATTAGCAGCGACACCAAAGTGGCCGTTAATCCTCTATCATTAGCGGCGACCTGTATATATATATATATATATATATAATAAAAAACAAATCCCAGTTGATCTTCCATCTTTAGAATTAACAGCCACAAGTTGGAAAAATTCTTTGGTAGCATCTGCACATAGCAACAAGCGTGATAATGAATGATATGAGAGGTACTTACCAATAACTTTATAGCTAATCTGTTTTCACATATGAAGTGTTAAATTTGAGAGAGAGAGAAGGCAAAAAAAAAGATTAATTTTTGAAAAATCCATGGTCATAAAATCAGGATATTTGACATATATTACCAACTCAAGCTTGATGTAGTTCAAAAATAGATCCAATAGTCATTTATCATCCTAAATTGTTTCTATACCTTCCGGCATCAAACATGGACCCAAATATAGTTGCTACAGAGAAATTAAGAATACTTATGAAGTCCACCTTTTATCCGGGCAACGTTTTTGTTGGAGCAATCTAATGCCTTGATAAAGATTCCTATGTTTTTCGTGACTGCTGCTATACATTAGTTTAGCACAAAGCAACTAGTCTTTCAACAATAGGTGTTCCAGATTCTAGGAGACAGAACCATTGCAACAGATTGGGGAAGTAGCCCAACTATATTACATAAAACAATATGGGCTCAATTAATACAGGTTTCATCCCTTTAAGCTATTTGCTGCCTTAGAATAAAGATAGATCCTAGTTTTCTGGTTAAATGCAGAAAACAAATGCAAGTTCCAGGCTAAATGGAATATAAAATAAAATAAAAATTAAACCCTTATTTGTAGGCTTTATTCATAGATACACTACATACCATGCTTCATTGTCGGCTTGAAACAATGATAACTAAACAACTCTTCCATCAAATAATGGGAACAAAAAAGAGAATGAAATTGACTTACATGCATCAATGAAACTCTGTTTCCTACAACTGCAGTTTCACCAATAACCACACTTGTCCCATGATCCAACAATATTCAATCTCCAATTTTTGCAGCTGTACAGAATCATAAAAAAAAATTGGAGAAAATTAGCCTTACATAATAGAGAAATGACCTTCATTATCTCAAATAGATGTAAATTCTCTAGGTAACAACCATCTTTCTGCAAAAGAATCTAGTTTTGTACAAAACTACCTCACTGATTCGGCTTTGTAGTGTCAAGGCCAATACTTTGCATCCTTGGCTCTACAATGCATGTGCTACTCGATACACTTGCAAAGAATGATATCCCTGCAACAAAGCATGGCTCACAACATCAAGGATGTACTTGGTTCTTTTTTCTTTTTCATATATAGAAATAACAAATCATCCTTAAGCTAATCGTACTAAAATTAGAGTTTGATAATAATTTTACAAACCCAAAACATTATTATTTCCAAATATAGATTCTGCTACGGGAAATCAATTTCCTAATCCTGTACTCTTGTTTCAGCTTTTTCAGCAACCAAACAGATAGCGAAGATCCTCTCCAATTACACATGCATCCAATAATATCCTACAATCGGCACTGTTTTTGATTAATCAACAACAGATCTAACCGAACCTAATCACATATAGTAAGGAACCATCAACATGACCAAAATGCGCAGTACGTCAAACAAAACATCCAGAGAAATGATCGGAAAATCAACAAGAAAGTTGGGTTTCTCTACCGAGAACCTTCTCAAACAAAACCCAAAGAAAAATTTCAATACCCATTCAGTCTTACAGAAAAATCTTATACAATCAAACCAAAAACTTCAACATCGACAAACCCAAAAGGATCCAACATTACCCATTCGGTGTTACTGAAATCCACTTAAAATAAAACCCAAAATCACGACACCCATATGGTTTTTGTACTGAAAATTATTCCAAAACAAACTAAAAAAAAAAAAAATATGGAAATCAAAGCCCTACTTACCGAAAAATGAATTTGTCCATGTTTGGGTGGCGAGAAAACGCCGGAAAAAGACATCTGTTGGCTTTACCGGCGTCGGGCCGTGACCCACCGGCCTCCGGCGCCGTTGCCGTCGCCCACCCCCAACGGTGGCTAGCCCACCGCGTGTCTCTCTCAGGTTCTCTCCAGCTCTCTCGGCCTCCCTCTCTCGGTCTCTCGGTGGAAGAAAAGAAAAGAACGAAAAGAAGGAAGTCAAGGGAGAAGGAAGAGAGGAAGAAGATCGAAAAGAAAAAGAAAAATGCGTGATTTCAAAAAAAGACCTCGAGCATAAGGGAAAAGGAAATAGATCTGAAATTTTGGGCCAAAATTTCAGATCGCGTCAATAACACGCGCCAGCTGTTTTTGTATAAGCTGATAATACATTATTAGCAGCGACATTTTGGGTTGCTAGAATTGATCCTGAAAAAAAAAATATTAACAAATTAGTTTGATAAAATTATATTAAAAAAAAATTAAGAAACAATTTACTTAATTATCACAACTTTTGCAATGTCCCCCCTAAATTTTAATTTATCTCAATTTAGTGTATTCATTTTTCAATTGTTTACAATATCACCCATCCATTAAGATTTCCCTTTCAATCTCATAAATATTACCAAAACACCCCTGTTAAAAAAATATTGAACTAAATTGAGATAAATTAAATTTTAAGAGGAACATTGCAAAAGTAGTGACAATTCAAAGGGTTAAGTGAAGTTAACCCCCAAAAAATTAAAACCTTCGCTATGTCAAGTTTGATCGATCAAATTAATGCATTAAGATTGATTGGATGTTCAATCAATCAAAGTAATACACTTGGATCGATCAGATCTTCTATCGATCCTACAATCCTATGATTTTCCATCAAACATAAAAGATTGACAGTTTGAAAGGTCAAAGCATGATACTTGTCTGTTTGTAGTACTTTTATAAAAAATGATTATTAGTTGAGGCTAAATTATATTTAACCCAAAAAAAAAAAAACAGTATGATTGTATCACATTCGATCGAACTAGTGCACTACAATCGATCATATTAGTTTTGCATTGAGATGATACAAAATCCAAATAGTAAGATTGGTCCTTCGATCATATCATGATTGATAGAAGGACCACACTAGGATCCATTGATTGATCTTATCATCATTTGATGGTATTACTATCGATCGGACTAATACACTACAATCGATTAGACGTTCGATCGAACATTCACTATGTCAAATTTGATCAATCGAACTCTATCACGATTGATTGAACTAATGCACTAGGATTGATCTGATGTTCGATCCATCAAAGTAATGCACTAGGATCGATCCGATCTTCTATCGATCATATTATCCTATCATTATCAATCGAACTAGTACATTAGGATTAATCGGATGTTTGATTGAACATTCACTACGTCAAATTTGATCGATCGAACTCTATCATAATTAATCAGACTAATACAATAGGTTCTATCGGATGTTCGATCCATCGGATTAATGCACTAGGATCGATCGGATCTTCTATCGATCCTATTATCCTATCATGATTGATCAGAGTAGTACACTATGATCGATTAGACGTTCGATTGAACCATCACTATGTCAAATTTGATCGATCGAACTTTATCACGATCGATCGGACTAATGCACTATAATCGATTTGATGTTCGATCCATCGAAGTAATGCACTAAGGTTGATCAGATCATTCACTACGAAAAAAAAGTTAATTCTGGACGGTTTAAAACCGTCCAGAAATGCAAAAAAAACTGTCTAGAATCAATTCCAGACGGTTTTTTCTAAACGGTTTTAAACCGTCTAGAATATGATGTCGCTAAATAAATTTATGGACGATTTGAACAAAACCGTCTGCAATTACAGACGGTTTTGTTCAAACTGTCCAAAACAGGTTCTGGACGGTTTGGGCAAAACTGTCCAAAATTTATTATTATTTTTTAATTATAATAATTATAATTTTTTTAATATATATATATATATTTTTTTTGGTCCACTAAAAATTAGCTTCTGTCACCACTGAAATTAGCTCCGGTCACCACCGAAAATCAGCCTCGGTTACCACCATCCACAATCCAGCCTTTCAGCCGCACCAAACCCCCCACCGAAACCCAGAAACACGAAACAACCCAAAAGCATCGAAACAACCCAGAAACACCGAAACCCACCCCAATTACCAACCCATCAGCTCCAACCCCAAACGACCCAGAGCCGGTTTCGGCCGAATCCGGCTAGAAATCCCGACTTCCTCGCCAGATACCCCGGAAATCCACACACTTTTAAACACAACCCAGAATCACCGAAACCCACTCCAATTACCAACCCGTTAGCTCCAACCCCGAACGACCTAGAGCCGGTTTCGGCCGGAAATCCCGACGTCCTCACCAGATCTGCCGAAAACCCACGCACACCTGCGTGGGTTTCACAGATTCGGCCCTCCATCTCCAGCACTCTCTCCCGCCGTTCCGTTCCAGTCGTCCCGATCCAGCGGTTCCGTCCAGATCCCGTCGCTCGACTTCAGTCGCCAGTCGAATTGAGAAGAAGAAGATCAACGAGACTTGCACGCCCTGCCTCTTGGGAATCCTTGGCCAAGTCTGTGAATAAAGTAATGTGGATTGTGGGGTGGTGTTATATGAGTCGTTGATAATTTTGAAAGAGACGGCTGAGATGTGGGGTGTTATTTTGTGGTGCGGATCGATGACATGGAATTAATAGGGATGAGTTTTAGTTATTAAAATTGCAGACGGTTTCATTTAAACCGCCTGGAAATTTCTTTTTTTTTTTCAGACGGTTCATCTAAACCGTCTGTAAATTTACTAACGGTTTTTTTAAAACCGTCGTAATTTATTTTTTTACGGACGGTTTTCAAAAAAACCGTCTGTAAAAATTTAATTTTAGACGGTTTTTAAAACCATCTAGAAAAAAACCGCCCAGAATTTGCGTTTTTTTTTTTTTTTTTTTTTTTTTTTTTTTTGTAGTGATTTATTGATTCTATTATCTTATCATGATCGATCAGAGTAGTACATTATGATTGATTAGACGTTCGATCGAACATTCACTATGTCAAATTTGATAGATCAAACTCTATCATGATTGATTGAACTAATGCACTAGGATCGACCTGGTGTTCGATCCATCGAAGTAATGCACTAGGGCCGATAAGATCTTTTATCGATCATGTTATCCTATCATGATCAATTGGACTAACACATTATGATCGATCAGACGTTTGATCGAACCTTCACTAAGTTGAATTTGATCGATCGAACTCTATCATGATTAATCAGACTAATGCAATAGGTTCTATCGGATCTTCTATCGATCATATTATCCTACCATGATTGATCAGACTAGTACATTATGATTGATTAAACATTCAATCAAACCTTCTCTATGTCAAATTTGATAGATCAAACGCTATCACGATTAATCGGACTAATGCACTAGGATCAATCTAATGTTCAATCCATCAAAATAATGCATTAGGATCAATTGGATATTCTATCGATCATATTATCCTATCATGATCGATCGAACTAGTACACTAGGATAGATCAGAAGTTTAATTGAACCTTCACAATGTCAAATTTGATTGATCGGATGTTCGATCGATCGAAGTAATGCACTAGGATCAATCGGATCTGATAAGCGCTTAATGTTGCACATTCAAACCCTTTAACTCGAATTTTTTTAGCCCTTTAACTCGCATTTATTAAATGTTATTTTCCCAGTCAACTATTAGCGACGACTAAAATGTCGCTGCTAATAGTAGATTATTAGCGGCGACATTGAAACATTTCAAAGTAAAAAAGAATTGTCACAAAAGCTACACCACTAGCATATCCCACTCTCTATCTCTCTTCTTTAAAATTATATTTTTATTGATAAGGTTGATGTGGTAGTTCTAATCAACCTTTAATTTTTTATTTTTTATTTTAAAAAAAAAAATAAAATAATGATTGATTCAAAGGTTAGTTGTACGGCCACGTCCGTCAACATTTTGAAATAATTATGAAAAAAAACAAATATAAATTTTAGCCTTACTCAATAACTTATAAAAATGGTTAACCTATTATGCGCACTTCACACCAAAAAGGTTGAAATGAAAGTCGTTGGGGGGAGTGAGTGAAATTGTGAAAATTCTTTGCCAAACTTTACGGGTTTCTTGTTGTAATCTTTCAATAATGGAATTCTGCTCGATCAGCAAAAGAAAGAATAGGGAACAGTGCTTCCTCTCTCTCACATGAGTCCAACAAACAAGTCCAACACAATACAAAACAACTCTCCGTGACACACTCTAAACTACTGCAGAAGCTTTTGGAAATTAAATCTAATGTCAAATCGAACCCCTGTGTCTTAATACATCATATTATATTGCGTGCTTTCTGTTTCAACGTACTTGGGGGTTTCCTTTCTTTGCCAAACTCCAACTCCATGAGACAACTGAATACCTACTGCCTCACCATCGTATCAACCCGGCCTCTTCCTTTTTCTTTGGTTTGGTCATTGGTTCCGACGACAGAAAAAGTTTTCCTAATCTGATGCAGTATTTTTTTTGTTATTAATTACGTTTGAACCACAAGCAAATTAGAATTGATTTTAGTGACTTAAGTACGTACAGAATTATAACAAACAAAAATATTATTTGGTAGACTGAACGAACGTAATACGACTCTTAATTATAAAAATTAGGTATTGATTATTCTTTTTTATGAGCCCTTATTACTTTAGTAAAAGTTGATTTGCACTGTTATGTCATTCAAGTTGTATAGCAATTTAGTCTATTAAATAGCATTATTCTATAACAAATGCTAAGATTATTTAGTGATATCCCCATCAAATGTAAGGTTCAAATTTCTTTGGGTGCAAATTAACAATTTCTTATGGTGACACCCATCAATGAAGCCAAAGTTTTATCTGATCCGTGTGAAAAAGGTGTTTTGCACGGGTCTGAAATTTCATAGACAATAATGGATTCACAAATTAAAGTATATATCCATGCCTTCTAAGAGTCCTCGTCATTTAAAACAAAAAAAAAAAAGAAAAAAAAAAGTTTTTAAAATTATATTTTGCTACACAGACTAGATATTTGGGGTTGAACAAAGTTTAAATGATAGATTTAACATGATATAAAGGACTTTTTGGAAGAAAATTTGAATCTACAGGTCAATCAAATTGTTATAATATTAATTAAATAATTAAAGTTAAACCACGTTTCATCTATCCAAGCTAGAGCCTAATTAATTAGCTGTGTTTTAAATAAATATCACATATATATATATATCCTAGGCCTGTATAGAATCAAGTAGGTAGATAGATATGGTCCACCACGCAGGTTAGGGTAAACATGCATGATGACAACATAGACTTTCAGACCACCCATGCACGGCTAAAACTATGCACTCCCCAAAGATAATGTGATTCCACAACGGCCCTAAAACGAAAGTCTTTGAAACAAGCAAACAAGAGGAAAAACCCAAACCAAACAAAAACAACAAACAACAAATCTGCTTAGCCCCAAGACAATATTTAAAAACAAAAGAAAAAAGAAAAAGCCTTGCATTGGTTCCAGTTCTTTGCCTTGGCCCCTTCCCTTTGGCCCCTTCTCCATCTCCCCTCGATCCCCACACACTGCCTCATCACGGTCTCACCCCCCCCCCCCCCCCCCCCCCCCTCTCTCTCTCTCCCTAGATCTCACACACACTGACACACAACACAATCAAAAACTCCTTTCATTATTTGTTTATAATAAAGGATGAAGAAAATATTTAGAAAACTCAGCTCTCTCTCTCTCTCTCTCGTCAAATCCTTCAAACCCCACTTTTTACTCCTGCAAAATACAAACACCCTACACATTACTCCTATATATAACACAATACAATACCCTCTCACAGCTCTCTCTCTCTCAACTTGAACACAGTAGTGCACCAGCAACCCCAGCCTGGCCATAGCCACCGCCAAACCGAAGCCATGCAGCAAAAGAAAGCAGAGGAGAAAGAGAAAAAACCCAAGTTCTGCATAAACGACCACACCGACATCCTCACTGAGATCCTGAAACGCCTCGACGGGCCGTCCCTCGGCGTCGCTGCCTGCGTTTGCCGACTCTGGAGCGCCATTGCCCGCAACGACTCCCTCTGGGAGCACCTCTGCTTCCGCCACGTAGCCTCTCCGGCCCCCTCCTCCGTGCGACCCGTCGTTCTGGCCCTCGGAGGCTACAAGCGCCTCTACATGGTCTGCGTCCGACCCGTCCTGAGTCGACTCGGCCACTCGGACCTTGTCAGACGCCGTTTCTGGACTCGCGACGAGGTGCAACTCTCGCTCTCTTTGTTCTGCGTCGACTACTACGAGCGGAGACTCGGTGGTGCGTCCGCATCGTCCCTCATGTTCCTCTGCAAGCCCGTGAACGTTTGATTTGTTTACTTTTTAGCACTTTGATCACTAGTTATTAATTAGTCTAGTATGAATCAATAAACCAAGAAAAGGAAATTTATTTATTACATTAATTATTTATTAGTATTATTTTTCCTTAGATTCAGTATTTGTAATTTTTTTTTTTCTCTGGAATTAATGTGAAAAATAATTTATTTTGAGATGTAATACATTTATATGGACACGATTGTGGAACATTTGCAAAATTAGCTGTCTTTGATAGTGAAGGTTCATTGTGCCAACACGAGTAAAATTCTCTTTCCTTTTGTCTCTATAAGCCCGTATGAACTTTGTCTTAATTAGTTGGTCCCATGAAAGAAAAATTGGGAAATGAAATAGTATTAAATAATATTTTCCCTCAAAATTGATTGATTGATTTATTTATTTATTTTTTTGTAAATACCAAAATTGATTTATATTTATAGCGGTTGAGCAGATCAAATGTTGTTCTTAATTGCTTGTCATATACAACAACAATATTCAAGTCATTGAGTTGAATTTTTTTGTTATCTAACTTTACAGTAAAAGTTAAAAGTAATTTTTGAATGTTTTAGATATTTTATGTTTTGAGCTATTTGTTAATTTTATTTTTTATTTTTTAAAAAAGTTTTTCTTTAAATTAGAAAAGTCCATTAGACTATACACGTATTTCTCACCTACATTTTTAATTTTTAATTTTTGAAGTGACTTTTACATTTTTAATTAGGTTGCCGTTTGAATTCCTGTGTTGTAGTTAGAGTTTAGGTTGAGGGTCATTTTCCATATATTATTTCTTTGTTACTTTGACCTAGATATGTTAATTTAACATCAATATAATTATTATTATTATCATAAAGTCACTATTAACCATTTGGAAGGGCTCATGAACTCTCAACCTCACGACCAAGAATAGAGGAATCACACTTACAGAAGGATAAAAAAAGAAAAAGATAAAAAGAAATAGAGGAATCACATGAAAAGCTAGCCCCTTCTGGATGCTACTTGGGTCAGAGGATAGTTTTTTATATATATATATATATAAAACGTCTTCTCTCTTCTGCTCTTTTGTTTCTTCTGCTTTTGTTATAACTATTTACGTCTCCAGTGTCAAAGTGAGTTAGATTTTGTGCAGTAAGAAATCAGATCTATATGGACCTCGAAATGCTGCTCGGGATTGGACATGCCAGATGCAAGTGGTCCAACATGCATCCTATCATTGACTCATTATGTTAAGATCCACACCCGAGTAATTTGCTCTTCAAATTGCTAATCAGAAAGACTTATGAGCATATGTACAAACAAAAAACGGGTAATTTTAATTTCTTTTTGGACAATTAGGTTCATATTAACTCTCTCAAAATTACTATCAATTCAGACAATAAATTTCTCGAAGATCTGTGTCTATATTTCAAACCTGAGCCACAGGTTTTGCCTTTTGGTTGTAACACGTTTCCAGGTTGATGATATTTGATTACTTTTAGGAGGCAGATTTATTCACACAACTTATTGCCTCTGCACTAGGAATCGTGCATGTTATCTAATAAGCTTTCTCTTCGCCTGATAATGATTTGATGACATGTTGTACGATGAGATAATGGTGTGAAGAAATTCCTCGATCTCTTTTCATCCATACAATATGACTTAGTGCGGCACTGGCCTCATGTAATGATCCCAAATTAGCACATCACAAGAAAATTCGGATCAGCTGCAATGAAAATGGGACAGGAACTTCGGTTTCCATCCCGTCCGGATATATAGCACTTGAGCACGTGTTCGAACTGTCTGAATATTTGTCCGAACAAATTGGAACGACCCAAATACCCTTTCACCGTGCCTTAAACAACTCTCATTGCAGGAGATTCCCATCCGATTCTTGACCTAACTTACATAGGCACAAAACAAGCTAAAAGATTTGGGTGGAAGACATCAGAACGACCTACTTTAGCACATCCCGGACTCTATTCTTTGCTTAGTCCACACTCCACAAGATACAAATTAAATTACAGAGGATAAAACAAATGTAGCAGAATCCTATGAGGGTCTTTAATTAAAGTAAAATAAAAAAAGAATAGAAACTCTTTTGTTGCTTGAAAATAAAATATGGAAGCACGTGCACTTTAAAGTGTGTATACACATTTTCTGAACCTAATTGTAGCATACATACCACCTCCATGACGCCACTAATTCTCAAAAGATGACCAAAATTTAGGCATGTTAAGAGTTTACATTGTCAATTTATATTTGGATTGTAGGTTTTATAATTCGTGAGCAAATTCTTTCCTTAAATGTGCATTTTTGTCGAAGAGTAAGATTTATGCTTCGTTTGTTTCGGTGTAAAATAGTTTCCATCGTAAAATAGTTTCAGGGAAGTCATTTTTCAGAAAAATATTTTCCGTCGAAATCATTTTTCGGTGTTTGGTGCGTACGAAAAATTACAAATATTTTTTATATTTTAATTTAATCATATTAATTTTAAAAAATTAAATTTTATTCACAAAATAAAAAATATTAATATAAAATAATATAAAAATATTTTTTTGATATTTGGCATATACATATTCCGGTAGAAGTTGCCGGAATCCGGCACAAAACGGCCGGATCCCGACCCGTCCAGGATTCCGGCCAGATGGCCGGATCCGGGCCGGGATCCAGCGAGATAGCCAGAGATCCAACCGCTCTGGCCAGAATCTGGCATGGTATCCCCGGAATCCGGCGACATCTGCCGGACGTCGCCGGATTCCGGCTTAATTTGTTGAATTCCGGCACCAACTGGAGTCGGAATTTGACTTGTCGAAATTCGGCAATAGTCAACTGCTTGAACGTAAAGGTCAACTGCGTTGTTTAAAAAAGAGTCGACTGCATCTACCATCTACGGAAAATGATTTACGCTTTTAAAAATCGTAAATCACTTTCCGAAATTTATTAAGTATTTTTGGTTAAACGAAAATCATTTTCCAGTTGACCATTATTTTCGCCCCTACCAAACACCGAAAAATTCAGAAACAATTTTCCAAAAATCATTTTACGCCGAAACAAACGGAGCATTAATGAACTTTATCTTGGTATCAAAGCTTCAGGGCCTTGGACAATGTTGGGTCTTCCCTTCCATTGTACACATGTTTGAACAATAGTGTCACACGTAAGGGGACGTGTTTAGAGTCCCACATTGTAAATGTATACCTGAATTATTGGCTTTATAAGCCTTGAGCAAACCTATAGTAAATATAAAATATCAAACAAATATTCTCAAGGCCGGTTGCACTTAAACTTCTATATTTATCATATAATTGTAGTATAGAAAGAAAGCCGAGATTCACCACATTGTATCTCTCCAAAAATTTATGGATCAACCTAGTGAAGGTACTACATTGCATCATCTCGATCCTTGGTCTAGCTAAACAGGTAAGTATGTATAGAATCGATCACTCTTAACAGTGTTTATGGAGATCAACATTAATTTGTTGGAGCCCTATTTTTTAAAGGTATTGAAATTCTACAAAAGTTTACAAAAGTACAAACTACTACCTTCACTTCTACTTTCACTATAGGGTAAACTAAGATGCATTCCTATCTCCTAGCTTTTTTTGTTCTTGTTCATGTGACTAGACAGTAGAAATGACCCCTCTTGATAGTTCTTGTTTTTACTATAACGTACAGTACTCTAGGCTACATCAAAGGTCAGCTTATTTAGAGCAGATTGGAAATTTTGTTGAGAGAAGTTCCAAATTCTGCTGCAATTATATATCCACTCAGTCAACTTCAAAAACAACCCATAAAATGAAGACTCACAAAACTATTCGACCATTGGACAATATCACAAGAATGATATTGTCCTTTTGAAGTGCCTATCTTCTTTTTCAATAGTTTCATTTTCACTATCATTTACCACGTTTATTGTGTGGGAGGAGTTAGAAGATGAAATATCATTTACCAATCAATTAATTTAAGACTAATTTCTGTATATATTGAAAGGTCACTCATAGATATTACCTAAAATTTAAGCTCTTTGAAAGAATGTTGTTATTACAATGGCCAATTTTCATCTTTCCTTTCCACACAATAACAAGTTCACTCTAGGTGACTAACTTATGACCACTCACATGAAACCCTACTTTGAATTAAAGCCTATAATTCATTCCATTGGACATCCAAACATGCTCAAAATATTAAAATTTTCGATCAGTAAATGTGGCTATCCTCTTCTTGTATACATAAAAAATAAAAATAAATAAATAAATAAATAAAAAGAGGAAAAAGAAAAAGAAAAAGAGAAATTGCCTTTTCTTTTTGTATTTTGGGAAGTAGACCTTACCTTTTTCTAATAAAACACTCTCTTTTCTTTTCTTTTTCCTTTTTTTTTTTAATTTTTTATTTTTATAAGTAAACACTCTCTTTTCTAAAATAAGCAGGTAGATAATTAAATAAATGAAAGGATAATCAAAGTCCACTTCTACCCACTACCAAACACACAACAATTTTTATTTATTTATTTATTTTATTTTATTTTTTTTAAAAAAAAAAAGAAAGAAAGGGAGAAAACTCCATGCCCACAACGCACCACAGCGCACATTAGCACCACCCCACCATTAAGTCCCCATTAACACACCGTTTACTCCCACTGAAAAATCACCACTTTTATTATTACCCACTAAAATCACTTATTCCCCTACACTACATTTTCCGATCGCCGATCCGACGGTACTTCCTACTCGTCGCCGGAACCGGATTCACCCTCCGACCCGGATCCGAAACCCCATCAACCCGGTCCCCCCAGCTCCAATTTTTCTATTACACAAAACCCTAACCTGTCCCATTTGGTACACTCCACTTTGTGTGTCTGTGTATAAAATAAAAAGGGGGTTTCTCTGTATCTGTGTGAGTGTGTTTGGTACAGTGAGATTCACAAGCAGCTCATCTTGATTTTTGCTTTTGCTCGAGCTCCCAAGTACACGTGGCGATCTGGGTCGGCTTCGCCTCCAATTGTTGCTCAAATCTCAGTGAGTTTTTAAAATTTTATTTTTTATTTTTAACTTTTTTATCTTTAATTTTTGTGCTAATTGTTACTGTAGGTTTTAATTTTGTATTTAGTTTTTGTTTTTTGAGCTAAACATGGGTTCAATATGTAGTTTTCTAGGGTTTTTTCGGGTGTTGAATTCTGATCGATGTGCATTGAATCTGGGTGGATTAAGTTGGATTCGGGTCTTGATTTAGAGAATTGAACTGGTTCTTTTGCTTTTTGGCGGGTTTTAAGAAATGGGTTTTCGGATTTTGGAGCTAAGAGTGTTTGGTAGGTGAAAAAATTGAGGAAAGTGAATGAAAATGAGATTTCGAAGATGTTTTACTTTAATGTTGTACGCATGCTAAGAAAATGAGTAAGTCAGCTCTGGAAAATGATTGTAGAGTGTTTAATTTAGTTGATCAATTCATTTCCTTGGGTCAAAGAATTAAATATTTAAGGGTTCGATTTGATCTTTCTTTTTCTTTTTTTTTCTTTTTTTTTCCTCAGGTTTTTCAGTAGTTAAACAAAGCGTAAGTTTTAAGTTGAGATCTAAATTTATTGGTATGAATTGAAATCGTAAGAAATTGTCTCCAAATTATTGTCTTGGTTTTTTCAAAATGAACAATGTATATCTTGATAGACTGAAATTCTAATGTAGATAACGGTATGTCAGAAGCTTCATATCAACCGAAACCTGAACATCTTTAGCCATTATTTGCAGACATAAAATTGATGTCACATACGAGAACTCAGCTTTGCGTTCAGTTAAGTATGTCGAGCTGGTCATAGCTTTTGTTTCAAGAGTTTGGTTTTGAAGTAATTTGAGTTCCTACATGGAAGCAAACCTAGAGGAGGCTCTTAAAGCCAAAGAGATAGCCGAGAAGCGATTTGTGGAGAAAGACTTTGCAGGTGCGAAGAATTATGCATTAAAGGCTAAAGCACTGTATCCAGCACTGGAGGGTATATCTCAAATGGTTACCACATTTGAAGTTTATACTGCTTCTGAGGCTAAATGTAATGGTGAAGTGGATTATTATTCAATTCTTGGATTGAAACCTTTTGCTGATAAAGATGCAGTAAAGAAACAGTACAAGAAGATGGCAGTGTTGCTCCACCCTGATAAGAACAAATGTGTGGGAGCTGATGGGGCATTCAGACTTGTTTCCGAAGCGTGGACGTTATTCTCTGATAGTACTAAGAGAAGCTCTTATGATATGAAGAGAAACAAGCAATTATCTTCTGGGGTTAACCAGACAAATTTGTCTTCTGTTCATGCTACAGGGGTTACAGGTTTTAACAACTGTTCCAATTCGTCGAATTCTCATGGTAGACTTGACACTTTCTGGACTGTTTGTACCTCTTGTAAGGTTCAGTATGAATATCTGCGGAAGTATGTGAATAAGAGACTTTCTTGTAAGAATTGTCGTGGTATCTTCATTGCTGTGGAAACTGGGACAGCCCCAGCAAATGGTTCTTTCCCTTATTGTCCTTGGTCACATGTGCCTGGTAATGGGTATGGAAGTCATGGATTCGATGGGGTTACTTATATTCCAGCGAATACTACCTATGTTACAGGAAATGGGGTCTCAGGATTTCATTCTGGACATGGATATGAATATGTTTCAAATGTGTCGTTCCAATGGAGCTCTTTCTCTGGAACTTCTGCTGGAATTGTGGGTCCTAATGGACCATCTACCATATCCACTGATGTCTATCAGGCTAATGGAAATGTTAATAGCGCAAGAGCCAAGGCTAAATCAGGAGCCAGCAGAAAACATGTGACGGAAAATGCTGTTGCTAATATTAATTCACCCACTGGCTGCAGTGAACCTCCAGTATCCAAGGCTGGTAGATCCGAAAAGAAAAGGAAGGTGATCATGGGAACCAATGTTAGAAATGGGTATGAAGACAAGGGATCAAAATCTGCTTCAGAAGCAAGATTGGCTGATGGAAATGCAAGTAATGGACATGATCCCAAGCTTAGTAATCCAAGTGAACTTCCAAGTAGACGTTCTGTTGCACCTGCATTTGATGCTAGAAAGTTGTTGATTGAAAAGGCGAGGACAGAAATTCGGAAGAAATTGGAAGAGATGAAGTTGGTGTCAGAGGCAGCTGCTGCGGTTAAGCAGAATGCAAAAGCACAGGCGGGACTTGATCAATCGGGAGGAACTGGAGAGGCACCTAAAATAGCAGATTTGCGTGCTTCTGGTCATCAATTAGAGCCAAATAAAACCCGACCAATCTCACTTGCAGTCCCTGACCCGGATTTCCATGATTTTGACAAAGATAGATCAGAGGAATGCTTCAAGCCAAAACAAATATGGGCATTATATGATGAAGAAGATGGTATGCCTCGCTTGTACTGTCTGATACGCGAGGTCATCTCCGTCGAACCATTCAAGATTCATATCACTTACTTGAACTCTAAAACTGATAGTGAGTTTGGGACAGTGAACTGGCTGGATTGTGGGTTTACCAAATCATGTGGAAATTTCAGAGCATGGAACTCAGATGTTGTTGACCAAGTTAACGTTTTCTCTCATGTTCTTAGCCGGGAAAAAGCTGGTAGGGGAGGCTGTGTTCGATTATACCCCAGAAGTGGAGATATTTGGGCTGTATACCGGAATTGGTCACGAGATTGGAACAGATCAACCCCAGATGAAGTGAGGTACAAGTATGAAATGGTGGAGGTTCTTGATGATTACTCTGAAGAGCTTGGTGTTTGTGTAGCTCCCCTTGTCAAGTTGGCTGGATTCAAGACAGTATATCGAAGGAATACAGACAAAAATGCCATTCGATGGATCCCACGAAGAGAGATGCTACGCTTTTCACACCAGGTGCCATCTTGTCCACTCAAGGAAGAAGGAAGTAATTTGCCAGATAAGTGTTGGGATTTGGACCCGGCTGCAACTCCAGACGAGCTGCTTCATGTTGCTACAGACGCAGGCACATAATATACTATTCATGCGGGAAAGGAAGATCAGTTTGGAGTTCGTTTTAGCATTCTTTAGACAAATTTAGATTTAACTGTACAAATATGTCTCTCTCTCACACCTTGGTTAGAGGCCAATGTAACATTAACCCCATATGGTTTTAGGGGGTGCAGTGTTTACGGAGTGAAACTTGTGTCTAGAATATTGTTAAAATTCTAATTGCTGTTGTTTACAGACATTTCTATTCAATGATAGCCGTAACACCTAATGACAAATGAGTAGTCCTGGCAGATCAAGAACTCTACACATTGCATTGTGTAAGAATTGCAAGGGTGAATGCAATAAAATCTTCTACAGCACAACTAATTAGAGATGGTAGCAATTTGAGTTTGCTTGTTTGATTTGGGTCATATTTTACATATGTCAAATCTTAACTTGAGCAATTTAATGAAACAGGTTCAACTTTTTAATCCAAATTTGTTAATTTCTTTCGTGTTGAGTTCACTGGTCATGTCAAAAATTACTAGTCTTTGCGTTGTGTGTCGGGTTTAAATAGTGTCAAAACACGTGTATAAAACTATATAGGTCAATTTTAACTCGACCTATTTAAGTAAATGAGTCAGACCACTCAACTTAAACTTGTTTATTTTGTATCAGAACCTAACGCTCCTAGATCTTTTAGATTAATAGCAAGGCCTTTAACAATTAGTATTAGAGCAAATACCAGTATACCATATTATATTAGAAAAGGAGCGACATAAATTGGATTAAAATGTTTCGATATATACATAAAAAAAGATAAATGACTAATATCCAATATCGATAGAATATACCACCGTAAAAATCAGATTTGCAAGCGTGATAGAATATTATGATCTTAAGGGTTAAGAAATTAATCAAACTAGTATTCAACAGTCTATTAGTACATGCATGGAAATGAGGATTCCATTTTCTCCTTGCATAATTTGTTCTTTTAAGAAATGAATTCTTGAATATCTTTCCAAAAATCTGAGGCAGATAGCAAGCAAATCTTCTGGGGACTTTCGAGGACGATATTATTGAAATAAAAACTGCACAAACAGAGTTTTCTTTTAAATTGAGTCGGAAGAAGTTCCTCCAACTCAGTTATAAAAATGATATATTTTCATTAAGCATGTGAAAAATACATAATTTTTTAATAATAAAGAGAAAGTTAGAATGAATTTTATTAAAAAAATATGCATCTCACGTGTTATTAAAACAATAAACACGTCATTTTTATACATAAAGTTCAAAGAAATTCTTCCAAACTGCTTTATTCAAACTTCATGCGGAACGTCCAACAGCAAATGACTACTGCATCAGGCCGTCAGCCCCAAAAGATACATCTGAGCTACAAGTCGTTTAACGCCGGCGAATTAGACGAACCCTTAAAATGACTCTTTCTTTCTATGTTATCAAACTACGTCGTTAGGAGAACTTTGGCCGTGCGTGAGGGAGTGTCCGAAGAACCCAAGCGGAACCGGAAAACTCATAGCGAAGCAAAGCAAGCGGGTGAAGAAGATTAATCAAATGAATCCTCAACTCTGGCACAAAGTTGCTGCGCTCTCTGGTAATACCACTACTACCTTCTTTCTCTCTCTCTCTTCCATACTTTGATTTGTGTGTGTATGTGTTTTTTTTTTTTTTTGGGTAGAATTTGGGTGATAAATACATACATTTATTGGTTTGTGCTGATGGATTTATCTGAGAAGACCCTGTTGTTTGATTGAGTGAAACAGGAATGGCAGCTCTTGGTTTGGGCACGTATGGTGCTCATGGCTTCAAGCCCAAAAACCCAACTTACAAAGAGGTCATTTTTGCTCTTTCTGTTGCTTTCTTGTTTTTAAATTTCATTACCCATTTTGATTTCAGTCCAATTTCATGGTAGATTTTGGTTACCCTTTATTCTTAGGTGTTTTGTTTATTCTACTCTGGTTTTGATAGTTTAGTTTGTTGTGCTTGAATGTTGAGAAGGTCTGGCAAACAGCTTCTCTTTACCATTTGGTTCACACTGCTGCTTTGGTTGCTGCCCCAATTACCAAGCACCCGAACATTGTGAGTTTCCCATTCCCAGTTAAATGAGTTAATATCTCATTGTTTTGCTTTTTATTTTTTGAAGTATTTGATTAGGACAAGTGACTTGCAAGTATTGTTTGCTTTTCTGGTCCAAAATATAACCAATCATTTGGATTTGGATCCAAATATTTGTCAATTGTAGATATTACAATTCTTATTGTCCTGCTTGACCTGAGTCCTGAGTACAATCTTAACCATGTGTATATAAGCTTTTGAGCACACTCCCTTGCAAACCGGTTTTCAAGGTTCTTCGTAAGGTTTGTATCATTTGGTATCAGAGCAAGCATCACGTCAAGGGTTCGAGTCACGGAGGGGGCAACCTACGGGATAGAGTGAGCCCTCGTGGATGTCCGAATCAGAAGCGTGATGATATGTTACGATCCTAAGTACTTCACATGGCTTAATTACAATCTTAACCACGTGTATATAAACTCTTGGGTGCTCTCTCCTTGCAAGCCGGTTTTCAAGGATGAGTTCTATCTGATTTTTGTATTAGTAGACTATGCAAATTTTGTTACATAGTATTTCGCTTACATTTTGTATCTGGTGTATATAAATAGTGTTTGTGCATAAAAGTCTAAGTGGTTTAATTTTGTTTCTCTTGTTGGCTGTTTCAGTTTGGAGGCCTTTTGACAACTGGAATTCTTGCATTCTCTGGAACGTAAGTGCCAATTTCTACCCTTTGATACTCACATATGATGAAATGGATTTGTTTTCATTCAGACAAATCATACTTTCATTAAGGATACTTGCCAGTGGAATCACAAATCTAGTTATGTAGTATAAATCCCTTTGGCCTTCTCTAGGTTAATGATGCTACAAATTGGGGAAAAGGCCAGTTCGATCCTACTTAAGACGGAAGGTTTGTAGATCTGACATCCCAGAGAGGACTTGTTTTGAGACGACTCTTGATAGTTTTTCATATTAACACGCCATCATTATTAAGCAGAATTTTTTCTACTGTGATTAGTGTTTTTTTTTTTTTTTTTTTGGGGGGGGGGGGGGGGGGAGGGGGTGGGTTACGGGTGGAGAAAACCTTATGAACATCTTACTTTTATCGTGACAAAATACTGCATGTGTAAATAGGAAACTTCTGTTGATGTCTTTTATTGAAATAAATGGAGGGTAGTACAAGTTCTTCAGTTGTATCACAAGCAGACATGATGTATGAGTCAATTTGGAGAAGCATAGGATCCAAATGCCTTGGTGTAACTTAACATCATTTGACTTAAACAACAGTATATAGATCCTGATGCAGATTGCATCACAGAAATTACGTGTGTCTTCGCGTGATCAAATAGTCACATTAAAGGGGTCTTTAATGTGACTATTTGATGATGTTCAACCTAGTTGTATATCACATGTTGAGTGGAAAGTTTTGGCTCCCTATGTTGCATTCGTTCATCATGTAACAACCTTGCAACTATATATGCCTCGTCTCCAGCAGTAGAGGGATCTTGTTTATGATAAATGGTAGTGGGTTTGCTGTGTTAGGTTTTGTGTTGGGATAATTCTGTGTCAAAACAAGTTGGTGTAATTCTAGGTTGGTTAGGCTAAGTTGGTACTCAAAATGGAATACTGAAACTTGGTCAAAGTTGGAGAACCGAATGGCTCAGTTGGAGTTCCGGTTGGTGGACGTCCGAACAAGGTACTTTTGTAAGGATCAAGTTGTTCAATGGCAGAATGCTTCGGTTGCACTTCCGTTCTGAAGACTTTTGAATGAGCCCATCAAAAAACTCGTTCTTACTTCCAGAACATATCGGTTGGTATGGAGGGTGCACAGCGTTTGAACGAGAGGCTTTAGTGAAATAATGAACGTTTCATACCTGCATAGTCGGACAGCATAACTCCAAAGCTGTCACAGAGTTGCTCAGTTGAACTCATGGTTGGTCTCAATCCGAACACAAGAAGAATTGCAACTTGAGGGATGCTCAGTCGGATTCAATTGTTCAAACAGAAGAAGGATTGAATACAAGCAGAGTTGCTCGGTTGGACCAGGGGTTGGACCACGTACGAACGCCTCTAGCTTGTAGACTGTGGAAACCCTAAGACATTTATCCATTCAAACGCCGCCTTCAAAAATTTATTTTTTCAATAACCCACTTGCACGAAAAGACTCTGTTCCCATGGTTTATATAAACCTTAGAGTGCACGATTTTTCAGCGACCTTGTGTGCCATTATTTTGTGTTCTTGGAGAGAATTTTAGAACTTCTATGCCTTTATTCTAATACCTCTCACTGATCTTTGTTTCAACTGTTCAATCATGGAAACAAACCTACAACCACCGGAGTTCCAAGATGTAAGAGGAAGCTTAATAGAAGATTGACTAGAGTATTAGAGCTATTACGGTAGAGACAAACGGGTCGTTTATTGAGGTACAATTTAGGTTTTACTACAAAAGTTTTATAAGTATAACTGATTGTAATTAATCTTCTATTGTGGATAAGTTTTCTGGATTTGGCTGCCTCGAAGTGGTTTTACTTTTTAAGAGTTCTTCAAAAGGTTTTCACTATGTCACCAAAATCCATGTGTTTGATTTGTTTTATGCTTTGGTTGATTTTGGTGATATTATATGTGGTTCTTAATTTTAATTTGCTGATATTTGTTGTGCTTGAATTGAAAACACCTATTCACTCCCCTCTAGGTATTGTTTGGAGTCGTTAGGCGTAATTTCATGTTGAAATTAAAACTGATTACAAATCAAATTTGAAGCCGATGACTAAAGGGAGGGGTTCTGCTGTTGTTTTAGAATTGTTTATTCAAATGTCTGTTTTATGGAAACAATCGTTCATACTGACTCGATATGATTTAAAGGTCAATGTTGATTGTTGGAAAACGCCTTGGGATTTTGTAGGTGTTATACTGTAGCATTCCTCGAGGACAGAAAGTATTCTACCTTAGCTCCATTTGGTGGCTTTGCATTTATTGCTGCTTGGGCAAGCTTGCTTTTCTAAGGATTCAAAGTTCCTTAGATGGTACCATCGCTTAAGATGCTGCACTTATGATTTCATGCGTCTCTGAGATCTTGGAGAACATAACTCCCACATGCACTTTAGTTACTGTTGAACTTTTTTGTCATATACCTCCTTCCTGATTGTCCTGTCAATGTTTGTTGATGTAAAGATCAATGTACTTATTCTGCTACTCAGTTTCTATTTCGGACAAAGATCCAGTGCAATACCCCTATCCTATTGCATTTGCATAGATCCTTATCCTTCTATTTCATATCTTGTACTTGGGATATTGGAAATATATAATAAATAGATAGTACGTTTCTCAGTTTCTGCATAACTCTCTTTGTCCTTACTTGGAAGAAAGTGAAGATCAGCTAATCTAATTTATCAAAAGTTAGAACAGATACTAGTTTATTTGTTTATGTATATCTATAGCTATATTTGAGAAACCAAATTGCCACTAATTGTAAGAGCACCAGCTCTTAGGTTGTGAATATATGATGACCATGCCTGAAAGCCCAAAATCCCATTCACAGAGGGCTCATCTGTTCAGTCTCATTCCAGTTTCATTGGACAAATGTTCCGTCTGTTCCCCATTTATCACTTCAGTTTCTATGATTTGATTTTGATATATTTGTTGTGGCATAGAATGGGAAATTTTGCCACACAACATCCTGAGCTCCTCTCACTTTATGTTGAAATTATTTTGTTTCAGCTTCATAATGTGTCTTTTTTTTTTTTCTTTTCAGTTTCTATGATTTGATTTTGATATATTTGTTGTCACAAAATGATAATGCTTCCAGTGTAATAAGTAGAGCGATTCATCTAACAAGATTACGCAGAAGCTAGTTGGCGTTGCGATGAACTTTCCAAGAGACTAACCAAGAACAAGATTTTCAGGACTGGCGAATTTCCGATTATCGGAAGGGAGTTCAATCTCCACAGCATGTTGATCTTCGAAACTCCCCTTCCATATTGTGTACTCATGACGACACCTTTTAAGGCATGATAACATCGACTCAACAATAACGTAGAACGCATCCTAGCCTTCAGGCCTCAACATATCCTATTGTCCTCAACGCTCTTCTCCATTACCAAATTTTCAACTCACCAAGCTGTGACCTCTCTTTCTCTCTCTACCAGGAGCCAACTTGGTCAATGGAAAAGTAACTTTTCTTGTAGATCGTAAATAAGAGTGTTGTTAGGAGTACTATAACTATTAATACAAGTCTTTTACACAGTAATGTGGCAATCCACCACAGCCACTTACCATGTCATGCATGAAACAATTAAATTTGATTGTTTCTGACACGATAGTTTCATGCGGACTGTCACGAAAGTTCGTAAGTTCACGTCAATTATTAGACAATTAAATTGTAGTAAAAACTGTAATTTTCCAAATGTTTTCCCCGTAACCAAACATAGTCTAGCTTTGAAATTAAGTTTTGCAAAAACAAGGATTCAGGAAATCAGAGAGCGAGGAGGATCACATTGTCATTATCACAGGCTCACAGGGTGGGTATCTTTTGTATTTGTCATTATTGTCAACTTTCGCAATCATCCTCGGCAATGTGTTTGGGGTATAGCAATGTGTGGGGAAACATGTACTGATGAGAATTAAAAGACTTAATAGGACCACGTGACACAGAGATAGACGTACCTTAAAATACTAAATGTTAACATTTATAATCAATTCTTAGTTTCGGCTTAGAAGTTTTCTAGAATCCCAAATGACAAGCCTTCCTCGTAGCTCCCTTAAAATACTAATGCTCCATTATTTCGGCGTAAAATATTTTTTAGAAAATATTTTCGGCATTTTTTCGGTGTTTGGTAGTGGCAAAAATAATAATCAACGGAAATCATTTTCAGTTTGACCGTAAAAGCCTATTTAACTTTTAGAAAACTAAATCGTTTTCTGGGATTTAAACTCTTAATTCTTGCATGCACGTTTGTAGAAATTCGCCACCGCCGAGCATTATAGTTTGTTAATAGCCCGACTTTACCACTGAAGATCTCCAAGTTTTGGTATCTGATTGCCGGAATTTGACAGCACTGGCCGGATTTCGAAGATAGTCCCAGGAATTCGGCAACCACTGTTGGAATTCGGCTGGTGCCGGAATCCGATCAATACAGCTGAATTCCAGCCAAATTGTCTAGATTCTAGCTAGTTTGGCCGAAATCTGAAAATTTCAGCCGGATTCCAACCAAGCTATGCTAGATTCCGGTCGACAGCAGTCGAACATTGCTCGACTGCTGTAGCCAAAAAAAATGATTTCATTGAAAATATTTTACGACGAAAAACATTTTACGCTGAAACAACCGAAGTATAAGATAAAAGAGAAATGATCCATACACTCCTTTTTCACAACAGCTCCACAACAAGCTGACGTGGCTGGTAATTTGTTTGTTTTCTTTTCTTTTCTTTTTGTAAAAAAATAATAAAATATTACCAGCCACGTCAGCTTGTTGTGGGGCTGTTGTGAGAAATGAGTGTAGGGATCATTTCTCAAGATAAAAATATTTGAGAAATGTTACATGTACATCTTTTGTACATCTCTGGTACATCTTTTGAATTCAATAATTATTATTATTATTTAAAAAAAGAAAAAGAAAAAAAGAAATAGAGTACAAAGATATAAAAACATAATTTCTCGAAACATAATAGTCAATAGAGAGTGCAGCGGTGTGGTGCCGTGGCTGGCTGGCTTTGTTGTTTTAAACTAATAATGGTCCTTGTGTGTTATTTAATATGAAGTCTTTGATGTCACTGTCCCTCCCTATGCCGGCACCATCATGTGACAATAACTTGCATATTTCTTAAACGGTCTCCTTTGTATATTTTATATTTCTTCGGTCCTCAATTGCCAGCAAAATCCCATTTCAAGTTGTTGATTGATGGTGCATTTTGCCCAAATAATTCGGATTTTATAAATCTAGAGACTACTGCTGTCAGGGGGATTGATAGCTTGAGAAGTCTTTTAGTAAGGCAATAATATCACATGTTGGAACTTTAGTCGGTTCAAAAGTTGTGGAGAAAACTTCATTTATAACCTCTTCATTATTTTTTGCTTTTGCCAAAAAGGTGTCCAAACTTTAAAATTGTTAATTTGAGATATTCATCTTTTAATTTTTTTTCAATTTTAACCATCATTTATAATTTTTCGTTAAATCTTATCAAAATTTTCAAAATACACATGTGTTTATTTTAAAAAAAAATTATAAAATTTCTAAAGATTCATGTATGAGTATTTTTGCAAATTCCGTTAAATTCTTACTAATACCTAAAAAAAAAATAATAAATAAAAAAAAATTGAGGGATATTTTGAGAATTTTGACAAGATTTAACAAAAAATTCTAACAGAGTGTTAAAATTGAAAAAAATAAATAAATAAAAAAAAAAAATTAAAAGATGGATATCCTAAATTCATTTTTAAAGTTTGGATACTTTTTTGTAAAAGTGATGAAAGATCAGAGATTATAAGCAAAGTTTCTCCAAAGTCATATTAACCATCCTTTCAAACGATAAATTTTTTACCAGTCTTATGGGATGTCTCTAAAATCACTTGTGTGGTAAGTGGGTTGTCTTATGCCATTAACCTATGCCCCTTATTTCAAGGACTCTACTCAAAGTCTCATAGGTATTTTTAACAGAACATTTAAACAAATCCGTAAACCGTGCAGGGCTTCTAGGAGAAGAGTGATGATGGCTTAAAAAGGCCCAAATTATGGAATCCACTGGTAAAAAGTTTCCATTTACAATCCAGTGGAGGATTTGATTTGGAGGGATGAGTTGCTGCACAAACTTAGCTGTAAAATACAAACTGGATGATCATATCAATCAAGTCGTTCACTACCTAACAGAAGAGAGAATGCCATCAAGGGTCCACAAATCTGTGCTGAAATCAAAAGCAGGGCCACAACTCTCATCATATTTCATCAAATACCCACATCAAAGCCGCTTTAAGAACATGCGTTTCATGGGGTCACTCATTGGAAAAGTACAATACCTTATTGGCTGTCAATGGACTGTATCATGATACAACAGCTAGGCTTAGATGGGGAGTCTTTGGTTGTTGGAATAGGTATAATAATTGTAGGGAAAAATAAACTAAAAATAAGTAAAATTAGGTTAGGCACATAGACACCACACAACAGACAATAATTGTGCACCTTTGGTTCCAGCATTTAAGGGTCTTTTGTACCGGACATAGTTGGAGTTGGTGGACCTTTGCTGCCATAATGTTTTCTGTTCTGCTAAATTGTTTCTGCAGAATGTGATTTCTTATGTTAGGACTTAGGATAGTTGCTTTGTTGATAAAGATTTTCAGAAAACTATATTTTGCAAGCATGATTTTTGAATCAAATTGTCACTTTCAATTTGAGTGAGAACTAATCCTCACTGTTTAAATCATTGGTTATATCAAAAATTGTGATTCAACACGTAAAATATTTAACTGAAAAAGATAGTAAATTATGAAGTCTAAGTTTTAACAACTTATATTTAGGATTTCAATGGTGAATTATGCTGGTATGTAGGAAAATTATGGAAAATCATTTTGACATTCACTATCATGTGCATGTCTTCTTCGACTTTAATGGGAAAGGGGTTAGTGGTGTCATGACATGCTCCCCACTTAGGACATGCAAAAAGAATATCAGCTGGTCGGCCGAAGAAAAACGATTTTGATATTAAGTCATAAATATGGCACATAATCAACACTATTCTGGCACACCCACAAATAAATAAATGAGGAATGTTAAAACTATTTTTAGCGTTCTTCTGGAGTTCTTCTATACTGGCATAACACCCTGTATTTTTTAATAAAAACATGAAAGATAAATCAATCTGTAGTTTTTTTTTTATTAAAAACAGAGTGTCATGTCGACATAAAAGAACCTTAGAAGGACACTAGAAAGAATTCTAGCATTTTTCTAAATAAATAAATAAATCTACTAATGTAAACGCTGACGCTATGTATAGATAAAGATTTATTAGCATTTGTGTCCCCAGTGTTGCAGAGATCTTTACACCTTTCTTCTTTCCCTGAACTCTGATTTTCTTGTTCTTTTTCTTTTTCTCTACTTCCTTTCTTCAGCTAAGGAGACTATATTACATACTATTTCTAAAGACCCACAAGCTCTCTTGTTTGCCTTTGTGATTACTTTGAAAATAAAAATAAAAGAAACTTGTTTACAATATTAGCTTTTCTGTATCGTTCTTTGCAATCTCCTCCACCAAAAGTAACATGGAGAAGACTTCTTCTAGTGTGGCTCTCACTCCAATGAGTCCAATGGAGTTGACGGTCGAAAAGGAATATGGAAAGAAAATGTAAGTCCTGTTGTATCAAACCCTTGAATTAGTCTTGGAACTCATTCCTCTACTTCTATACTTCCTGTGTCTGAATCTCTATATAACTGTTGAAATGCCATTTCCTATAGCAGATGCAAAAGGGCTCTCTGGAAGGTTAAGTCCATGGGTGCTGCAAGGAGTTGATCTAAATTTTTCAGGTCCAATTTGAGCAATAAATTAATTTAACTGTATCTAAATAAAGAAATATTATTTAGTAGACTGTTATACTACTGTCATAAGACTGGGTTAACGTGGCAGTAAAAATCAGCCATTGATTTTTCTTTGAATAATGCTACTCTTCACACTCATTTTACACCAATTGACATGGAGTGTTTTAAGTGGCCTCTAATATTAGCCACTTAAGCTACGTCCCGCTAGCCGACGTGAAATGGGTTTGAAGAGTAGCATTACTCTTTTTCTTTTTACAATTCCTTACTGATCCAAAGGCTGATTTTCACTGTCACGTCATCCTAATTGTATGACAATCTAATAACAATCTACTAAATTTGCATTATTCATCTAATTTCTAAATATTGCCAAAAGTATACTTCTTCATACCTATCCTGGTCGATGTAGTTGGTGTTTATATGCCTCCTATTGTCCTCACTGGCGGAACCATTGTTCAAAACATCCAGCAAATAATTAAACTGTTCAGCGGATGGAAACTCTGCTTGTTCTGCACAGGCTGCAGTGTTGCATAAGAGAAAGTTTTGGTCATCAAGAACAAAACAGGAAAAGGAAACTGCTACATTTATTATGTACATAAAGAGTTAAATTAAACCTTCTGAGAGCTTCAATTCATCCATTGAGTAACCAAAATAAGAGTGATGGGACAAGGGTTTAGAAGCTAGTTTTAACTCTGAGAGAAGCCTGCTCTCAAGTTCAAGTGCTTGCTGCTCATGTCCCTCGATGAGCTGCTTTCGGGGTAGCCTTGAATTATCGCAAACTCTCACCACTAAACAGAAAAGAGAAATTACACCAAACAAATTCTCTCAGACATAAGGAAGATCGTGACACAAATAAAAACAGAATATAGATTATTGCACTTGTCTGAGGGTTTTACTCACTAGAGTTGAGCTCACAATCTCCATCTATGAGGTGTGGACTGTAATACACAGGGTGCTGCATTTTATCTGTGTACTTCCTGCACAAAAAAAATATCTTTTAAGTGCCATAGACCAGTCGGCAAACTAAACTTGGAGATAACATGGAAAGTGCACCAGAAATGCAATTTAAAGTTAAATACCTCCAAGACATTACCACTAACAAACATTGATAGAGCATTACAATACATGTTCTAAATTATTAATTTCCAACTCAGAATTCGAAAACAATTTTATTGAGATTTACCAAATTTATTTAGATTTCATAGGCTTCAAAGGCAGGAAGCCAGAGAAGGGATATTCTCTACATACAGACCTCCCTGAAATTTTACAAAAGTCATAATTTTGTTGTAAAAATATTGAGATAGTGAAAAGAAAATCGGCGTTCAAACCAAACTAGCCTTATCCAATGACTTTTAGAAACAGATCGGTACCAGGAAAAAACACTTAGTCTTGTGAAGAAAGGGACACAAGCCAGCTGGAAACCCAAAATGTTGTAAACTTCTCAAAGGTGAAGCTTAGGAGCTTAATCAATTATTGATGTTGATGACTACAAGAAATGCAAAGGAATCAACCTTAAAATATACTATTAATTAGTGCAGGAGTGCCCAACATTTCTGTTTCCATAAAAGAAAGCTTTTACTTTGATTTTAGTCAACATTATTCGCCAATTTAAGCCAATACTGTAAGTGCTAATTTTTAAAAGTAAGGGCCCTACCGCAATTGCAATACCACCAACTACAACAAAGATGCTGTTGAATGATGAGAAAATTCAATGAAAGGCGAATTTAAAAAATCAGCAAATTCAGGAACCAACATAAGTAGCCGACAAAGGTTAAGCGATAAACACCATTTAATAATAATAATAATAAATCAGACATGTTGAGAGGAAATCAATGGTACCAGCAGGTGACACCTGTAAAACAAAAGTGTTTACCACACAATAAAGGAGCTGAAGTTGGGAATGAAGATTGAAAACAACATGACCATAATTATACAGGACATAAGGCTTCCGGAGGCCCCATGTGTTTATCAGAACTGATATTGCAGACCACAACCATCAATGAAAAATAAAGCAGTAACTATTATGCTTTGCTGGACCAAAGGAGATGATAATATAGAAGCATAAAAGAGCCAAGAAAACTGAAAAAATCTTATCACAATCAAAGACATATAGCTACTTCTTTAGAAAAGCAAATATGTTTTACCTGTCAAGCCTTGACTTTTCCCGGTACGGTTTCACCAGAACACGAGCCCCACATACAAAATGAGGATTCCCCTTAGCTAAAATTTGCTTGACAGTCTCCGCATAAACAAAAGTGACAAAACCAAACATCCTCTTCTGCTGGCAAGGAATTCTAACATCTTGGACAGGCCCAAAGTTGCTACAAAATAGAATACCAAAACATGGAAAATTGCTAAACTTTAAAACCATATTCAGAAAATAAGTTCCCGAATAACCAAACTTTCCTTACTTGAAGTAGTTAGAAACATCTTGCTCTGTGAAAGTACTCTCAGCAGGAAAGGTAAGATAAATCTGTCGAGAACCAGCAACAATTCCACCAGGATCATTTCTCTCACCAATATACTCCAAGTATTTCGGGATATCATCTGACAAGATTACTGAGTGCTGCCCATGAGGCCTGTAACTCAAACAATAACACTCCAAAAGTTAAGCAATGAAGCAACTGTTAGAATATATTTCCATATAATTGTGTTTGATAATCAAATCCTTGTGATTTAATTACCTTATTTATACCGTATTCACTTACCACCATTTTCCTATAAGGTATTGTAAACATCATCAAGAATAAGAGCAAAAATGTAGCCTCTAAGGCTTTAACGATGTAGGTTATAGACCGAACTATATTATTCTTGTGTGTCTATCTCTTATTCCCTCTCTAACTTCTATTTCATTGTAGTTTTCTTCAGTAACAAAGCGTGAAACATATAAAAGTTGGAAAAAATTAACCTGTCAATGAGTCGAATGCTGGTCTTCAACCGAGCAAGAAGCTTTGTCAGACTATACCCAGCCTTACCATGTCTCTGGCTTTCTGTAAGGTAACCTTCAGCCTGAAGTGTCCTCCCAAACATCTCATAATAGATCATTGGCAGTGAAGCAATTGAAACAGGAAACCCTCTTCTTGATTTCAAAAGCTCGGTTAACTCCATTTCAAGCTTTTCAAGAGACCTAGGAGAGAAGACATTGTCTTCATGAGGAAGCTCATTTGAACTTGGACTGAGAATCTGAGAAAAGCTTTCTGAAATGGGATTGCCATGGAAATACCTACAGTTGTTTCCGTGTTTACAAAACCCCTTATTGAAGTAATGGCAGACCTTAACAGGAAATTCAGGCAAGCTCGGAGACCTTCGACTGTTTCTCTCACCAAATGCAGGATCTTGGTAATAATAATTGCTTGAAATATCTGAACCAACTGAATTGGCAGATTCTAGTTGATCTTCCATTGTCAAAAACTGCATTTGATTCTGAAGGCGATAATCTTCAACACCGGAATCCGAGTACGCCGGTGGGACAAAGTCTACATTATGCAACAGTTGCTGCTCGGTAGCCACTTGGTGATCCCAGTAGGAGTACTTTGTACCTCGGAGAGTCACCGGAGACGAAATTGGATGTGACAAAGCCGGCGAGTAGGGTGTGAACTGAAAAGGCAGGTCTGAAACGGGTACTTGGTTCACCTGAGACAGCAAGATGGGAGCAGAAACCGGGGGTTTGGATAAGCCAAGCTCGGTTTTGGCTTTGTTGATCAACGTGTGGATCAGATTATCAGGGCTGAAGGCCAACCGGATCATTTCCCGCTCACCATGATCTTGTAACAGAAGATACCCGATAATCTTCGAGACGTTTTCAGGCTCTACTTTCTGAATTCTATTGTACACAACTTTCGTGGAATCAGAAAAATCCATCTCAATCCCAACCCTGGAAATGCAAACTACTTGTTACGGATCACAATGGAACATATATGGAAATTTGAGTTACACCCTGATGACAACCATAAAAGTAGATATTATTCAAAAAAAACAAGAACGCCCTATAAGTGTGTGTGTGTGTGTGTGTGTGTGTATACATCTAAGAGGAAAAGAATCAAGACGTAACCTTGATGGTTCTGACATTAGTATACTTTATATCCTTTACATGCACTTCACTATCAAACCGCAAATGCATTTACAAACATTATACAATAATCTGCAACTCCATAGCCAAAAAAGGAGAGACATATCTAAACAATATTTAAACCAAAAAGGGAAAGGGAGAACAGCAGAGCAAAGGCCTAATTCAGCATTAAGAAAAAAGGAAAACAGCAGGAAAATCACCAGTTCTAAAGCAGCAGCATGTGCAGTGGGAACAAACAGTTGTTTTTTAAGACAGAGTGAAAAGTAGAATGAATTTTGACCACAAAGAGCATAAACATAAACCATTAAACAGAAGAAAAAACAAGTTAAAAGAGTCATTATTAAATAAGACAAGTATGTACCTTTGTGAGACCAAACTAAGTTAAAACCAGAAAATAGTGTTTGTGATCAAATTTGAGGGGAAAATGAACGAAAGCGGGCATTTTTTTATATGTGAAACAGAAAAGAGGATAAGTTTTCCCCAAACTCAACCTCGAAGCATAAGTAATAAGTTCATAATATATTAGACAGTTTGAAGATATTCATCCCAAATGGGAAAAAACATTTATTATCTCTCCTCTTGTTCCCAAAGAACAAGCTAAAGTTAATATAAAAACACAAACAAGGGATATAAATACAAATTTTTGACATTTAAAAAAAAACTCTAAAAATCACATATTAAGCACTGAATTAAATGCTTTAAAACCATTATGAGACAAACCTATATCCAATATAAATTTTCTTATGAAAAAAATTAACCAGTCAAAAGGCACAAGCAACATAATACCAAATTAACACATTAAAATAAAAAAGACTAAAGAGTTCAAACTCAAAAAATCCATTTTTGACCTCAGAACCAGAATTTGCAACATCTCTGACAAAACCCATGTTCCCAAAGTCAGAAACTTCACCACATTGACCATCACAAGGGAGCAGAAACAACAAGAAAAGGGACTTCCTAGCAATTATTGAGCAAAGATCTGACATACCCACCAAATCCAACTGCACTCTGAAGATGGAACAAAGTCAGACAAACCAATCCAAGGCCTCAAACTCCTCCATGGCCATGATTGATTTTTCACTCTCTTCTCCTCTCTCTCTCTCTCTCTCTCTCTGTGCTTTTTTTTTGCTATTTTTATCCTCTCCTATGCCACTCAGTATCCTATTTCTCTCTCAAAAAACGACACCATTCTTAAAAAAGCAAAAATGACAGAAAGGATAGCTTTAAAGGGCGCCTTGTCTTTAGTTCAAATCAACACACACACACACACAAATTTATGCGTACACATACAACACAACCTCCTCAAAAAAAAATTATTTCTTTTTTAAACCCAAAAAAATTGAATAGACATGTTCTCACTCTTATCTTTGATTTCTTCAAAAAAACAATTGTAAAAAACGTGTTGTTTGTTCCTAAAGATAAACAGGTTGGACGTCTTGTTACAGAAAATTGCGGGAGTTCTTATAGGCAACGTGAGCTATTTCCGAAACTATCCCTCAGTCAATGCTGAAGAAAAAGTCTTCCTTCAGTTTATGTTTCGGCTTGGCTTTACAATCTGACACATTTACAAAAATCACTTCATTTTCGACCGTTGGATCAAATGGAGAGTTCTTTTGTATGCATTCTATGGGCCCATTGATGGTGATTGTAGCGGTGGTGGTTTGAGCAAAATCTATCTATGACTTTGCATGGAAGACACGTGTCGGTTCGGCAGCGAGCTTCCGGTGTCTGTTTGTTTTCCGGTGGTTGCTAGTCCACGGAAAGGTAGCGAATCATAACCGCAAGTAGTAGTAGTGCTCTGCTACTACTACCATCATTTTCTGAATTTTAGATGGGTCCCACGTCATCCGCACCCCATATCCTATCTGGGTTGTTGTGGGTCCCGATGACTAAAGGCTTAATTAAAGTTCTTTCTGATTGGTGATTGGTGATTGGTGATTGGAACAATTTTTAGATTTTTTTATTATCATTTTAAATAAATTAATTCTACCAAAAATAAAATAGAATAATAGTACTAGTTTAATAAATTGTTTGCAATATTTTTTAGAGTAGTGTGTTTTTTATTTTTTATTTAAAAAATATGTTTTGATTTAACATTAATGTGAAAGTAATTTTAAGTATTTTGTAAGTGTTTTGTATTTTAATTTGTTTGTTAATATTTTTACTTTTTGGTAAAAAGCAAAAAATTTAGGCAAAAATCGTAGACTGTTTTTTCCAAATTAAATGTTATAAGTACATATATACCAAGATGAAGTTGCACCATAATTATGATCTTGAGTTCCTTTTTTGCCGCAATTTTTTTTATTTTTTTTATTATAGATTCTCAAAGTTATGCTTGTTTAAAATGGATATATATATCAATTTATTGAACAAATACGAACATGTTTTATAAATTTAGAGTGCTCTTAAAAGTATTACAGTTTTTACTATAAGTCATTTATAAACTGGCGATACCGTCCACGTGACATTTGTCATATCAATCGCTTAAATGCAGATTGTCGCGTGACAGTCCATGTAACATTTATCACATATTTCAAATTAACATAGAAGTTTACATAATTCTTATCACATTAACCATTAATATATTAGTTGTCACGTAAATTTATAAATAATTATAATAAAAGCTGGAATATGTCAAATATTTTCCATAACTTAATAAGCACGACTCTTTTGTATCGTGTTTAAAACAACTCATAACACTAAAACCAAATTACTTGATGGATTTTCATTATTATATCAATTAAAAGACAATTAGGTAAACTTGAAATGAACATTTAATCCCAATATTTTTCTTTACGGAAAACATTTGGCAGGTTTTTCATTGTTTGTATTTCTTTTTTTTAAAAAAAAATAAATAAAAACCTAATAAGTTATTCACAGCAAGTCAACATGATGTAGTGACCGGTTCAACCGGCAGGAAATAGGAGAAATCGCGGGTTAGCGTACTTGGCGTTGTAATTGTTGTAGTTTGCAAGTGAAGAAATACAAAATGAGGCAAATGTTAGGTACGATATAGTGTTGACATTTGAGCTTATCCGGTTGTTTATGATTTGATTGTTGTAAGCACGTAACGAATATTTTAATTAGATTATTATATCCCACTAATTGAAGTTAGGATAGTGATAAGTACTCCTTTCAAGGACTAGTTACTCATAATATATTTTTATTTTTATTTTTGGTATTTTTATACAATTGAACGCCAGTAGGACTTAATTAAGTTGTATGTTTTTAATGCCGACATAGGAGCTCAATATATGCAATCTTTTTTTCTTTTATTTTCTTTTCCTTTTTTTTTTTTTAAAAAAAAAAAAAAAATTTGAGTATTTTATTGGTCAAATATCACGAGCATAAAACTCTTATAT
The DNA here is from genome assembly GCF_958979055.1 of Alnus glutinosa. NCBI lineage: Eukaryota > Viridiplantae > Streptophyta > Magnoliopsida > Fagales > Betulaceae > Alnus > Alnus glutinosa. The sequence continues at coordinate 1,018,174 of NC_084887.1, read as the reverse complement.
CATAAAGCATAGGGGTATACAAGCGGTGCGATTATTAACCACAAATAACCAGTAATCACTAATAACCGGCAACAACCGGGTACCCTGTTGCGGTTATCGATTATTGTACTTTAAAAAATCGGTTAATAACCGGGTAACCACAACCGGTTTATATATATATATATAACTTCATTATATATATTTTACTAGTGTTGTTTAACTCACGGTGTCTGGATTGTCTACTTGTTACATTTTCTTCTAGTCAAAATCCAATACCCAAAATAACAGAACCCATGTGTTTAGGAAAAAATTTGATTTTTTAAACGTTGCTTTCTCTTTTTGTTTTCACTTGTATTAAATTTAACTCTCTTTTGACTTTTCTTTAGTCTTTGCCAAGAAATAAACTGAAACCCCTTCCCCTTTATCCTAATCTGTCAAAAAAAAAAAAAAACTAAACCCCCCCAGAAGCTCCAACGCCACCATTGTCATTTCTCAGTCTCTCTCGCTCTTTGCCAGTAAGTGTCCTTTGCACCTGATCTTCTTCTTGTTCTTGCCGTTGCTGTCTGACTGTGAAAGATATATACTAATAAATAAGAATGACTCAAGTTTATTGTTTATTTGGTAGTGTTGAATATACAGTTAAATTATGAAGAGCAAAACAAATATTGATTTTTATTTTTTTTAAAAAAAAAAATTGAAAAATTCAATGATAAAAGAAAATTGGTTATCCGGTTTAAAATAACCGGATAACCGGCGGTTGGTAAAAACTGCAACCGGCCTACCAGTTACGGTTGTAAAAATATGAATAACCGGAGACTCCAGTTGCGGTAGCGGTTATGAGCAAATAACCGCTACTATAACCGGTTGTACACTCGTAACAAAGCATAAAACTCTGTAAAATTATAGTCACATACTATAAGGTTACAAAGATATAGATACAAACAAAATTTTTACAATAAAGTGTTATCTATGACTTTCATCTTCCGCTAACTCATGTACAAAAATAGTTAAAGATCGAGCAGATCTGCTCCGAGCAAAATAGATCTAAGACAAAGGTATCCGAATATCTTAAAAAAAATTATTTAAACCGGATATGAAAAATAACCTCTCACATCAAATTATCTAGGCCGTAAGAGATAACCTCTCACTCCGAACTATCCAAGCCGTGAGGGATAACCCCTCACACTTAACTAACATTTATCCCATAAATGGTCTATGAGGGCATATCTATAGAAAAGAAAATTGTTACCAATCGAAGCGGCGATTAAAGGGTAGAAGGAAGAGTTCAAACTCTAGAAGAACGTTATGGAACGGTTGAGAAGCCATGTGTATCTAAAGATGAAGGGTGCGATAGCTGTGAGGATAAGAATAAGGCTTTTACGTGTTAAGCTGTTAGTGGTTAAGTGAGATTACGCTTGATATAAGCTATTAGAATAATTGGCTATCTGTTGTAATGCCAGTTAGTCAGTGGGCTTAGTCGAGTTATAAAAGACCCGTTTCAGTTTGTAAAGTGTATTGAAGAGATTTGTAACCTTTAATTTGTTCATAGAAGGAGGCCTGATGTACCTCGAAACATATCATCTAATGTATCTTTCATCCCATTTTCAATACAATTCCGTATTATCCATTGAATCTTTCCATTTCAAATTACCATAATATCTTTGAGAATACACTGGTGTGTTACAAAAACTCTTATTCAAAGCAAAAACACAACCAGCAAACAGCAGCAATGGCCATGAAGGAGATGAACGACACAACACAGAGGTAGATGGACGGATGTATATCGAATATACCAAAATTGCTGATCTGGTCAGAAAATACCTGCAAACAAAAGAAAAAACCATAATGGAATGAAGTAGGAGCATAGAATAAAAAAGGAAAGGGAGAGGAGGAAGGAGCAAGAGCATATCTGCTCCCTCCTCCTCTCAAATCTGTTTCTAAGAGCTTTTTCTCTAAAATCGGCTCTGGACAAATTAAGATGTAGTATTCAATATATACAATGTTATATACTAGAACTTCAATACTTTTTTTAGTAGATAAAGTAATGTTAATTACATTCTTCCTTTCTAACGAGAGTTTCATTTGCATTCGTATATGTATTGATTCATAGAAAGCGATAGTAATATCTGTACGGTCATTTTAAAAAGGCTAATTAAGTTATAATTTGAGCTATTTAAAATTATTTATAAAGCTTCACTGAATAAAGAATCAATATTGAACTTAGCATCCATAATAACTTTTATAATCCACCCATGAGCTAAGCTTTTACCATCTTTACAACTTCCTATTCCTCTCAGAATTTTTCATTGGCTTAAACGTTAGAGTGTTCTTCAACGACACCTTCGATGAGTGACCCTTACATGTTTCATGTCTTTACAGGTCTCTTTAACTTGACTACCGATGTGCAATCAGTTGTACTAAAATATATTGTTGGTTTGTTTTATTAGCTACATTCTATTGACAAAAACACTGTCATATCAAGGACATCGTATTTCTAGAGGACTTCTAGAAGATTTATTGCAGAATATCATTAAGAAGGAAGGGTCCTAATAAAGGAAATATTCTAGAGACTTTACAGCTCAGTAAAGTTGGTTTTCTCTGCAGACTGCTTGAACGGCCAGAAGAAACATCCGGACGCCATCCACAGAAAGTTAGAGTTCGATACCTGTTCACACGGCCCAACGAACGCAAACCACCGTGAGCTCTTGTTTGCAACCTGTCTGGATGGCTCAGCGAACGCAAACCATCGAGAGCATCTATTTGAAAGGATATCTGGACGCAGAAGTGAAGATTGCAGACAGAGAAGCCTTTTGTACAACCGTCCGGATGCGTTTTAGCAATTTTATGAAGACGCAGTTGCAAAGTCCGGACGCTAGAAGACATGTCTGGATGCTGCCTATGGAAATCCAAATTTATATAGAATTAGGATTTCTGAAGCCTATTTAAAGGGGCTTTTATGCATTGTTTATGTATGAATTCTGAAAAATATAATTACTGTGTGCTAAAAGAAGGTTATTAGGCAGAAAAAATTGTTAGATGTGCTGATTCTCTTAGAGTTTGTGTCGTAATCGTTCAACCGTTTTGAAGCCTAACTAGATAGGAGCTCTAGTTAAAGGGATCTATTGAAAAACCCTTCAGCCAAGGGTCTAGTAGAAAAGCGCTCAAGTATAGGTACTTGTTAGAGTTCAAGGTACGACTACTGCAAGAGTATTGTGAGTACTATTATCTTGTAACTAGCTATTTATTCTGTTAGTAGATTTTTTAAGTTTGGTTGCTCCATAATGGTTTTTCTTTTTTGTGCAAATAATTTTACTTCTTAACTAAAATATTTGTGCCTGTCTCTTTACTGCTTTTTATATTTTGGTTATAGTTGATTATTTAGGAGTCATCATTATTTTTCATATATATTACCATAAAGGTGATCACATATTTTCAATCAAATCTCTTGTCTGTCGTTGTGGTTCCCATCACTCAATTGATTTCTTAGCTTGTGAATGGATGGATCGGTCCACAAATGAGTGCCACAAGAGATTGTTTCTAATCATGTGTTCTTAAATAGATCGAGGTCCATCACCATCAGGCATTCTAATCGATCGATAGGGAGAAGAGATTCTCGTTTAGATTTTACAAATAAAATTTCTACTAGTACATGCTTCACACGCTGTAGTTTCTCTTTCTTCTCTTTTTTTCTTTTTCCTTTCTTTTTTTTTTTTTTTTTTTTAGTTTTATATTTTTATGTATTTAATATATTTATATCTTTTTTATTAAAGAGGGAATGTGACGCATTTTAATTTGGTCTGACGTAGCAACCAAACGAATTCTATTAAGTTATGGACGGAAATTGACTTCAAGAGTAAATTGTCATTTGTGCCTATACATGGACTTCTGAATTATTTTTGATACCACATGAAGCGGTTTGTAAATTAGACCAACCAAAATGACTAGTTTTATATTTTTTTTTTCCTTTTTTTTTAATAGCATATGTGCAATAATTTATTTTACCACATGCAAGTCGGATTGTATTTTTAGTTAATTTGGTGAATGCTAAGGTAGACCTACCCTACCTAAAAAGAATGCAAAGATATTGTATTTTAACATTTTTTTTTTTGAAAAATCATTAATATCATTGATTAAACCATAATCTCTTGCTAAGCAAGAATTACATTCCGCAAAAAAGAGGGACACTGCCTAATCCAAACCTCATCAAATAACCGTGAAAGAGCTAATTTAGCCACCTTTTAAAGTTTTAATAAAAATATATTTTATGTTTTTCTTTTTATTTTCATGAGGCATGTTACATGTACATTTTTTTTATATCTCTCATACATAACTTTTTTAAATTAATCATTAAATCTGTAGAACTCACATGTGGATCTTTGTAGATCTTACAGATCTAATTATTAATTTAGAAAAAATATGTACAAAAAATACAAAAAAAAAAAAAAAAAAGAATCATTTCTCAATTTTCATATGGGTGATCATTTATAAATTTTTAAATCAAAAAGATATTAAAAAAAGAATAAGAAAATAAATAACCTTAAATGGACAACAATTTTAAAGTTATGATATTTCAAAATTAAAAATCCTTAAAATTGATATGAGAATTATTAAAACAAAGAGTCTACGATCATAGGTCGAGTTGACCACTTTTTTCTTACTACTTCTTGTATAAGAGTTAACAATAATGTTTTTGGACAGCTCTTACGTAACTTTTACACAACTTTAACAATTTTTTTATAAGATTAACCATTGAATATAGAGTCCACATGTAGGAAAACAAATCCAATGGTTAATCATAAAAAAAAAAAAAATAGTTAGAATTGTGCAAAACTTGTGTAAGAGTTGTGCAAGAAACATTACTCGTAGTTAAAAATAAATCTTCGTACGTGTTAGATAATATATTTTCCATATATGAGATTATATGATTTTATTGTAATTGATTATAATCAACTCAGAATTGAATACATTCAATTATGATTTAATTTGATATTCTTTCATACCTTTTTGTACTCTCATTATATTTTTATAAATAGAGATAATTTGAATTGTAAATTCATCAAGAGAAATAAGAGTAAAATGTAGTCTTTTGGGCTTTATCCTGTGGATGTAGGTTATAGACCGAATCACGTAAAGTTCTTTTGTCTCCATTTTATTATTTCCGCTTTTGTCTTTATTTTTCCTATGTGTTTATCTCTTTCTTTCATGATATCATAGCTATAGGGTAACGTCTATGTTTGATCCGGTCCTGTGAATTTTTCTGTTAAATACTCTATTGGTACCTGAGTTTTAGGCTTTTTTTAATTTAGCACTTGAGTTTAAGGCTTTTTTTTTTTTTTTTTTTTTTTTTTTTTAATTTAGTACTTGAGTTTTAAGCTTTTTTAAATTTAGTACATGAGTTTTCATTTGTTTTATAAGTAGTACTCGAGTTAGGGGTAAAAACTCATTTAATACCTCTGTTATATTTTCGTCCAAATATTAATGACCCGTCACTTGTCAACCGTTGAGGTTGACATGTGGCACAATAAAAAAAAAAAAATTAAAAAAAAAATTGAAAAAAAAAGAAGAAGAAAAGGGGTGGCTCAACCACTCCTAATGGGGTGGTTTGACCACCCCAATGTCAAAAACCCATCAAAAAAATTTGAGGATTTGCCCATAAGGGTGGTCGAACCACCTCCATAGGCCACGAGGGTGGTTGGCCACCCATAGGCCGGCTCCCGTGGCCCTTGGGCCAACCCAAATGACCAAAACTCGTCATTTTTTATTTTTTATTATATATATATATATATTTATTTTAGCGGTTGATACGTGACGGGCCGTTAATATTTGAACGAAAAATGTAACAGATATATCAAACGAATTTTTACTCTTATCTTAAGTACCATCTATGAAACAAATAAAAACTTAGATACTGAATTTAAAAAAGTCTAAAATGCATATACCAATAAGATACTTAACATTTTTTTTTTATCTAATTGTCTTATTTTGATACTCAATACTTTTATAGATCTCCTCACCATAGGTCTTGCAAAATTGTATTTGTTAATGAAAAAAAAAATGTCGCTTCCTCTGTGCGTCACCTCCTTTTGTCGTTCAGTTGCTTTTACACATCATTCTTGTTGCTTCGTGACTACTCAGTTTGAAAAAGAAAAAAAAAAAAAAGAAGTCTTTGATTGAATCTGTGTGTTTCATCATCCCAAAATGACGGTCTTGTTCTTACCAGTTGGGATTTTGATATCAGAGAAAGAAAAAAAAAAAAAAAAATCCAAGACAAAATGATGCAGCCCAGATCTGAAAAGATGACGAAAAGCACGATCCGTCCACCGTCCACCGCAGATCCATCGGCCACCGATCGACCCAGACCTCGCCGGAAACCACGTTCAAGCGTCTTCTGATACCGGATTGAAATGAAGGAACAGGAAACTCAAGAAATGAACAAGAAATTAAGGATAGGAGTTCACCACCCAAGAGATTCACCAAGGGGATATAGATTATCACCACCCCAAGGATTAAATCAGGGGATACAGAACTATAGGAAGTTCACCACTCAAAGGTTAACACCCAAGAGATACAGAATTTACAAGAATGAGGATTCACTCTTGTCACAAACCAAACTGATTTTCACACTCCAAAAAACGTCCCCCTTCAGCTTACAACCACAAGTATTAAAAGAGCTTGGAACAACCCTCCAAGCATAGAACAAACAAGACAACCATGCTGCAATTCTTACACAAAAAAAAGACATGGCAAACAGGTCAGGAAATTCAGGAGATAGACAGGGGACAACATCCAAAAAACAGGCAAGGAGACAAGGGATGTTCAAAAGTAAGAAAACAACATCCCGGATTTTCCGAGTGGACCCAACGACTAATTTCAAAACGGTCGTATCTTTTTGCCTGTTTCTCCAAATAGACTGAAACTTCTTGGGTTGGAAAGATAACGTCTTGAACTTTAATTTGGACCTAAGAAACTCTCAAAAAGGACATCTTTTGATCCTATTATGATGGGCCTAAACCCAGTAGTAGACTGCTGCATCCGAATCTTCTTTCATTTTGGGGTTTGGGCCTTGCTTACTTGACAAGAGTTTACATGGCTCTTGCTGGGCATAGCCAAGTCAGGCTGGACATACCCATGTCAAGCATACCCATGTCATCTTCCCTCCGTCAGTCTGCCGCCAAACAAAACCGCGCCGTTAGCCACCGCCCAATCCTCGGGCACCTTGCAGATCTCCTTGCCATGTTGTACCATGGTTTCAAGTTCCTCCTCTGGAGGCTAGGCGTAAAGCCTTATTTTTCCTTGGTTTCAACTTTCAAGTGAACCGGTCAAACCCTAATATATATATATATATAAACCGAAAAAAAGGGTGAAATTCAGTTCAAGAAAGAAAAAATCAAAAGAGAAAATTAAAGACCAAAAGAGGGAAAAAAATAAAAAAATAAAAAAGGGTGAAATTCAGTTGAAAAAAGAAAAAATCAAAAGAGAAAATTAAAAATCAAAAGAGGCACAAAAATAAATAAATAAATAAATAAACCCCACAATGGAGGCATAGTTGCCAACATTGTTTCGGCCCTTTGTTGGCCCATTATTTCTATTCATCCATTGTGATATTATTTTAAACTTAGGCCCATTTTAAGTCATTGTTGACTTTTATATTTAGCTCATAGTTGGCACATTATTTGTACTTTAGCATTTGTGGTATTGTTTTAAGTTCATGCCCATTTCAACCCTTAGTTAGCTTCTATATAAGGCCCATAGTTGGCCCGTTTCAACCTAAAAGTTGCAGATGTTCAAGAGCTGCCGATACTTCCAATTCTAGCGCCATCACCTCCTTTAATGCAGTGTTTAAAGAAGAAAATTCAAGATTTCATAAGTTTCCACGTTGAGTTTGAGGGGGAATGTTAAATAATATATTTTTCATATAATTGTGATTATATATGGTAAAAGAATATATGAAATTGTATGATTTGATTGTAAGAGAAATGCAAGAACATTTCTTGGTGTTCTCCTGAAATGGCATAGATGTAATTTTTTGATTAAAAAATTACATCTATGCCATCGAAAATGACATAGATGTAATTTTTTTAATTACATCTTTGCCATTGCAGGAGAATACTAGGAGAATACAAAAAGATACTCTAGCATTTTCTCTTGATTGTAATTGATTATTATCAAATCATAATTGAATACATTAATTCTAATTTGTTTTGATATTCTTTCATACCTTTTTGTACTTTCCTTATATTCCTATAAATATGGATCATTTGTATTATAAATTCATCAAGAGAAATAAAAATAAAATATAACTCTTTGGGCATTATCCTATAGACGCAGGTCATAGACCGAATCACGTAAAATTTTCTTGTCTCTATTTTATTATTTTCCCTTTTATCTTTATTTTTCTTATGTATTTATCTTTTCTATCGCTACGTATGGTAGTGTCGATGCAACAACTGAGGCAGCCTTTACAACTTGTTGAAGGTTTACCGTTACACAATTGGCTAATTTATTTATGAATGATTTCTAATTTGCACGACACAAACTAGGAACAAAGGCAACAAACAAAGAACGTTGTATAAAAATGGGGAAAAAAAGTAAAAAATTCTTCAAAATGAGTAAAAAAAAGCTCTCGTCACTGCATATAATTTCTTTCCCAAATTTCTCAAATGGTAACTCAACCAGGTGGAGAGCCTCCCACCTTTGTTCATGGCTCTGAAACTGTTTGAACAAAACGCCGTGGCCAAGTTCCAGGTTCCTAGCGAAGCTTCCCACAACAGCGGAGAAAAACAACCCCATCTCACGAAATTACAGAAAAAAGTTTGCCGCCAATTACTTCCCCTCTTTGAAATCACACTACAGTAAAGAGATTAATACAACCATTAACAAAAGATCATAATTTTTACAACCCCATTTCACGAAGTTACAATCCCACACAAAAACCCAAAACCCTCAAGTCTTCGCATTTACCCCCAAACGATTTGACACAATGCCAAAGAGAACCCCCCCAAACGGTCTGTGGCGGCGGCAGAGAGTAGGACGGAGGGAAGAAGAGTTTGCAGTTGTTGCAATACATCAGAGGCTCCTTCCCCGGCCACCGCCATACCGGAACGAAGAATATCTTCAGGACCTTCTCGTAATCCACCAGATCGGCCGGCGACCGGCACGCTATGCACCTGCCCACACCATATTTCAGCAACTGCATGCCTGACCTGTTGCTGTACTCCTCCTGCAAAGAAGAAGAACATTTCCTTCGTCTTTCTTCTGCCTTTGCCTTTTTTCCTTTCCTTTCTCCTTTTCCTTTCTTTTCCTGGAGCCGGAGCGTGGGCGTGCTGGAGCTTAGAAGAATCAGGAGAGGGGAAGGAAGTGAACGGGAGAGAAAAGTGAAGGTGGTGGAGAGAGAGAAGGGAAGAAGTGAGAAAGCGGGAAAGAAAAAAAAAAAAAAAAATCAATAGGTAATTAAATATTGAGTTAAATTTAAAGTGAAATTTTGATAATAGTAAAAAAAAAAAAAATTATAAAGAATTTATTGGAGTGAATTTTTTGAGTTTTTAATCAAATTTTGATGGAAATTTTGAATAAGAGCTCACTAAGATGCAACATGGCCAACCATTTGTAAATAAATTCATTTTAAATTCAGTTACACATGGCCAACCATCTTTATGATCATCTATTGAACCAATTTTTTTTAATAAAATTTCCATTTAATCCTTAGGATAAAAATTTCATATAAATCAGTTTGTAGGAAATTTTATACAACCCTCATGTAAGAAATATATATTGTTTTAATAACATGTATTTCTCACATGCTTTTTTAATATCATTAATAAAAAAATATGTGCTTTTCATTTATTTAAAAAATACATGTCAATCTTATATATGAATTATATGAAATTTCCTACAAATTAATTTATATGAAATTTCTGTCATAATCCATATGCATGCTTATGTTGCCTTCGTTTCTTAGGTGTGTTTCTGTGTTTTCTTCTTTCTCTTCTTTTAACAAACCCACATATATTTATATTACAAACACAATTGTCGTCTAAATAGTCACTTTCCTATATATGCCCAAAAAATATTTATAATTAAGACACTTCTTGTATTAGTTTTAGGATCTTAGCTTTCCATGCTACGGAGATAATTGCTCACAATTTCTTTTTCTTTTTTCTTTTTGAAATACAGAAGAGGAATGATTATAGAAATTTTAATAATTATTAATACTGTGGTTTCTGTCGTAATTAACAAACGAAAATCAGAACACATATACGTCTGCCATTTTCCCAAAAGCTGTTGCGAGATGGTTGCTCCAAATTCTAACCCTTTCCTTGAGGACTTTCTTACATGTTGGTCAAGGCCATTTTCCCATTTTCTCTATCCCCACACATGGCAGACATGCACCAAATCCCCTGCGGTATTGAGACACGCACACCCCCTCCCCTCTCTTCTCTTTTCCTCTTTAAACACACGATCCCTTCTTTCTCTTCCTTCCCTTCTTATTTCCTCCTTTCTTCTTCCAGACTTTTCCTCTCTACCTCTTAACCGAACAAAACCAAGAAAGGGCGAGGGAGAGACACAGAAAGACCGAGTTTGAGAGAGAGATTCACGGAATCACGGAGTGAGAGATCGAAAGGTCAGATTTTTGGAGTGGGTTGAAGCGGACGACGCCGGTGGAGCCAAGGAGCGTTTTCCGGTGTTTTTCTCGGTACCCAAACAAGAAGGAACTCGTTTTTGGGTAAGCAAATTCCTTAAGCTTTGATTTCTTTTTTAGTTGATTTGGGTTTGGATTGAAGTGGTTCTCGGTGATTAGAAGGATTCGTTGAGTTGTGAAAATTTGGGGGGGATTTTCTTAGAAAACAGAATGGGTATTGAAAATTCTTTGAGTGTCCTTGATTTCTTTTCAAGCCGAATGGGTGTGGAATCTACTGCAATATTTATGGGTTTGCTTTGGGGAAGATTTTCTGTAGATGGGTGTTTTGATTTTGGGGGGTATTTTTCTGGAGAATTTTCTTTGTAGAAAAACCGAATAGGCGTGTAATCTATTTCTGGGTTGTTTTTCCGGTAGAGGAACCGAATGAGAAGGTGATTTTTGTTTAGGTTTTTCTGGTGATTAAATGAATGGTATTTTTTTTTGATTGGATCGTGGAATCTTTTGAGTATTGTTGGATTTTTGGTGATTTTGTTTTAGTGGGGATGATTTTCGGTAGGACAACCAAATGGGTATGGTGATTTTCTATTAAAGATTTTCTGTTGAAGACCGTATAGTGTGTGGTATCTGTTGACATTTCGGAATTTGCTTTGTGAAGAATTTTCTGAAGAAAAACCGGTTAAGTGTTTTAGATTTTCCATTGATGCTGAATGAGTTTTTAATTACTATTTGAGGTTGAGAAGGATATTCTGTAGAAAATATGTTAGATATTGAAGTTTTTGATGAATTAAATTCTGAATTTTGTTGGTTAAGTTGAGGGTGAATTCCGGGTTGGCGAGAGAGCTTTTTATGTGGATTAGGCCGAATGATTTCATGTTGAAATTTTTGAGTGTTGATGTTTTAGTCTGATAAATTAGCGATGTTGATTTAGTTATGAATATAGATATGCGGTATTTTTTTTAGAAGATTATATATATATATATATGTACCTTAGTTTAAGTTAGACTTAAAATTTCAGAATATTCTTCTAAGTTTCTTCTCTCAATTTATTTGGGTAAAAGCTCGACCTTGATTCTAATGACCGGTTTTGGTAAGGGAACACAACTTTAAAACCCGGGTGAAATTTTAATAGAACTTTTTCAAGAAAAAAAGTCGGGGATTTTTCTAAAACTCTTTCACTTCTTTATATTGCTTGTCTTTTTAAATTCTGTAATGATATTACTCTTATTATCAAATGTGATTGAGAATTCATGTGATTATATGATGTAGATAAAATTATAACTCTCAAAGTATGAATTGTGCATGAGTTACACGTGCACCATATGAATGAAGTTAATGAAATTATGGTTCTCGAAATGTATGTGTTATATGATGATTTTATGAGGTTATGTATAGTTGTATTTGTACACCATATCGTATGTGTTGCATATGCTCCATGTGAGCGAAAAATGATGGCATCATCATAATTTTATGTGCATCTATTACACAGTTTTATCCCATGGCAGCATCGTGTTACGATCCGGATCTATGTGGGTAACGTGGCAACCACACCAAAAGTGTGGGTTATTGGTCAGGGGGCCTTCACCTAGGGAAGTTCCTAACCCGTCGGCTCTCCCTTTTGATGATAGGATGAGCGTATAGGTCCTTCGGGATCAATCCTTTTGGATGTGCCAAACGTAATGTGTGCCGCTCACGGCTAAATAGCGGAGGTGGGTTGGTGGAGGGTAAAACTTACACGTTGCATAAAATGATTCACGCATCATTCTACATTTGATCTAATTGTATGTCATTTAACTGTTTCTTTACTTGCTAAATTATTTGAACTCTATTTAGAATTCCTGAAAAATATCATACTCGTGTTTGTTGTGCTTTCCTTACTGAGTTGTCAAACTCACCCCTTTTCCCCCAAATCTGTTCAGATGACATAGTAAGATGGAGTCATTTCTTTGAAATGGCGTAGATCTCGCTAAGAGCAATAGATCGTTGTGGACAGACCTAACCTTTATATTGTATAATATATCTCTTTTTGGAATTCATGGCATTGTAAAGAATTATTAATAGGCATAAATATTAAAATATGAAGTTACAATCTAGATGTTGTAAATGTACGCTTTCATTTAAATGTCTTTAACACTCAAGTTCGCGTTTTCCCTTATATCCAAAAACGGGGGTGTGACAAGATGGTATCAGAGCAGTTTGCTCTATTGACCGTAGGAGTTGATCTTATTAGAGTCTAATTTCTATAGGAACTAAGGAGCGAATAGGATCTTGCATCATAGCAGATTGACTTTATGGACCATAGGATTGATTTTATTAAAGTTGAGGTCTTTAGGATCTAAGTTATAATTTGGAATTAATACCAAAGTATATGCTATGAACAGTATCAAAATGAAATAGGTTTCAAGATCTGTTAGCCTAAGTATTAAGTTGCGCAATCTTTTTCGAGGAGTCTAGCAATTATTTTATATTGCATCGGTTATAGGCCAACTTGTTTTGGATGGATTGATATCTAGGACCATGTTTTGAGGTATGATTAAGAAGGATACTTACTTGCAAACTTTTGGTGCATATTACTTTTACAGGCTTGTGGTCTATTGATAAGGTATATGGATATAGGAAATAGAATTTGGCTCATTGTTATCACGTAGTGGAAGCAAATTTTTGACGTGAATACTAAAAGTTCGATGCGCACTCGAAAAATCTTGGGAGAATTAGGAAAGATGTATTTTGAGGACTTAGCGTATCAAGATCAATTAAATTGTTGGAAGTTCCATAGTGCATCAAAATTACAAAAAGAATAATATTAAGAGTTTAGAGATGTAATGGACCTAAAACTTCTTTCTTATGATGGATATCTATTTCGAGGATAGATAGTTTCAGTAGTATACTGAAGGGATTGGTAATGGCATGGAATGCTAGTTAACCACCAAAATTGAGGTAAATATGGAGATTTAATCAATTTACCCCTTGGCAATGGTGGTATCAAGTGATACTAAGCTTATGTGGACTTTTGAGGACAGTAGGCTTAAAATCTAAGGGTGGATCTTGCTAGAATTTTGTTGTAGTGCTAAGTTATTTGATGCGATCAACTATATGAAATTGTGAATTCTTTGTGTTGACTTATATTGGAACGGAGTTGGTACTTATATATAGTACTAAGAAAATTGATGGTAAAGAGTTATGTGCGAATTTAATTGGATATATTTGGTTTGGGATCATTCTGAGGATAGAATGTTTATGACATTTGGTTGACTAACACTCTAGCTACATATATGAATTTGATGAATTCGGTGATTTTGTTTTTGATTATAATATATTGGTGTAATCTAAGGCTTAGAGAAGCATGGATATCTTTTGAGGGTGGAATAACAAATCTCAAGAGAAATGATGTGTGGGGGTGTTGATCGAATTTCTATAGAGGTGAATGTTGTGGTTCTTTGAGCAATGTCGACTAGTGTGATAGAAGTTTCTTAAGTCTTGTTGAATACTATAATGGAATGATTATTAGTATGGCGATCTCATTGATATAGTTGACTGGACCAAAGAGTGTAAGAAACATTTTCAAGGATTAAAGCAGATTAGTGTTTCCTTTTAGTAGTTAGAAGATCGGATTGTATTAAGAAATTTAAATTTTTGGTTGGAAGTTTTTGACGTAGTTGCTGTTAGATTATGAAGTTTATCGAGGAAACTAGGTTGATATGAGAAGGTTTTGAGTATACTATAATTTAATTTGGCTACAAAGAATTGTGGATAGATGATTGATCTTTGTTTTGGGTGGATGTGTGTTTTGTTATGATTCTGGAAGTTAACCAATTAGGGTAGGATTGATGATATGTGGCTTATTGACTAAGAGCTTGTAAGTATGTTCATTTCTTAGTTGCTAGCTTGATCTTGATGTTTGTAACTATTAAATTTGGGAGTTATATTTGGGTTGTTAATATTGATTTTGAAGATTTGGAGTTTGATTTTGACTGTGTGAAAAGTTTTTAAGTTTTTTTAGGACCACTCGAGCATATTGGTAAGTTGCTGAAGAATTGATTAGTTTTGAGTAACTATTGAATTGTATACTTGATGATGAGGCTATAATTGGTGAATACATAAAGAGATAGAACATACTTTGTTAAGGTCTGATTCATGATATGGTATTATATGCTGTATAGGATTTTGGTGGTGTGGGTGTATCTCATTAATGAGTTTTATTAAAGTATTAACTTAGATTTTTATGTCTCTTAATGTAAGATTATCATTGTTCTATGATACAATGATGGAATTATCTGAAGAAATGGAATTTGTTTTTTGGATAGTTTTGCAAATACTACATAAATATTCATTTATTCTTAAAGACTTAAAAGGTAGTATGGATGATTTGAGTTGATTAATGATTATGATCTTTGATTGATTACTACTCTAGAAAGGCTAATGTTGTGACTGATACACTTGGTAGGAAAATCCCCTGGGATATCTATAGTTATGATGGATTCAGTTTGGCTATGTAGGTATTGGAATTTAAAGAGGTTTAACACAAATGACTGTTTAAGTGAAGAGGATACTAAAGTATTTTTAAAAACATTTGATATGAACACATGTATTAGAGAAGAGTTCTAAGCATGAGATAGTAGCTGCGTTATCTATGGTGTGCAATGGTGTTATTGCATGATTACAATTTCATATAATATGTTTAGGATTATAAGTATTGACTACCAGGGACAGAGCGAGAAGCTAGTTGATCTAAATAACAAGAAAATGTGGAGATAGGCAAAATCGTGAAGGCATGGTTAAATTGGATTGAAAATGTAGGTGATGTATCCTTTGGGAATTATGATGCTTATATTTAATCGAGGTATAAGCCACGATACCATACGAGGATAGGTTCAAAGGTTTACATTTGAGATAGTAAGAAAGCCACACGAGTTTGGATGTTTTGAAGACCACAATTGAGAACATTTAGAGTGCTCGTTTGTAATGCTAGGAGTTGATAAAATAAATGATAAGTGGAATTTATATAGAATAATCGGTTCGCATATAGAACGGAAAGTTACTTTCCATAGTCCTTCAAGTGATACAATCAAGTAATATTGAGGTTGCTTGAGGAATAAATTTTGTGCCTAAAGTTTTTGGGATAAGTTTCTACATTATCTAAAAGTTTGAGGTGCTAAAAGTAAGCTAGAGTATGTGGTATAAAAGAATTTGTATGATTTACCTTATGTCATTAGTCTAACTAATGAGTCTTGAACTAATGAGGGAAGATTGGCGAATTGATTTGAACTTAAGATAGATATAGAAACACAAGTAGTGCTTGTAAGATCGTAGTTGATAAAGTGTATAGATGTTATTAAAGCTTGTAGAGAATGTAGACTTTTGTAAGACTGAAATACTAGTTAACAAGGGTAAAGACTAGTTATTGCTTTGAGGCTAAGAATAAAATGTTAGTGGCTCTAGATCAATAGAAAGATTATTATGAAAATATGTGATGCTGTTGTGCGATTAGTTAAGAAAAATTCCGTGGAATTTTTCTAAGGAGGGAAGGATATAACACAAGGAAATTGTGTATAATGCTAGATATTGTTAAAAGAAAATATAGTATATTTTTCCTTACTATAAGAGAACCCAAAAAAAAAAAAAAAATTGTTATAATATTAAATATTATTAAAAGAGATTAGAAGGGATTAAGAGATGAAAAAAAAAAATTTTGCTTGACACGTTTTTATAGACCTAGCAAAATAAAGACAAGTGGGGAGCCTTCTGATGACACATTTCAAAATAGTTGAAATGTGTCTTGCTCCCCTTTTCTCTATCCCCAGACATGGCAGACATGCACCAAATCCCCTGCGATATTGAGACACGCACACCCCCTCCCCTCTTCTCTTTTCCTCTTTAAACACACAGCCCCTTCTTTCTCTTCCTTCCCTTTTTATTTCCTCCTTTCTTCTTCCAGACTTTTCCTCTCTACCTCTGAACCGAACAAAACAAAGAAAGGGCGAGGGAGAGACACGGAAAGAATGAGTTTGAGAGAGAGATTCACGGAATCACGGAGTGAGAGATCGAAAGGTCAGATTTATGGAGTGGGTTGGAGCGGACGACACCGGTGGAGCCAAGGAGCGTTTTTCGGTGTTTTTCTCGGTACCCAGACAAGGAGGAACTCGTTTTTGGGTAAGCAAAATCCTTAAGCTTTGATTTCTTTTTTAGTTGATTTGGGTTTGGATTGAAGTGGTTCAAGGTGATTAGAAGGATTCATGGAGTTATGAAAATTTGGGGGGATTTTTCTTAGAAAATAGAATGGTATTGAAAATTCTTTGAGTGTCCTTGATTTCTTTTCTAGCCGAATGGGTGTGGAATCTACTACAATATTTATGGGTTTGCTTTGGGGAAGATTTTCTATAGATGGGTATTGTGATTTTGGGGGGTATTTTTCTGGAGAATTTTCTTTGTAGAATTACCATATAGGCGTGTAATCTATTTCTGGTTTGTTTTTCCGGTAAAGGAACTAAATGAGAAGGTATTTTTGTTTGATTTTTTCTGGTGATTAAATGAATGGGTATTTTTTTTTTTTGATTGGATCATGGAATCTTTTGAGTATTGTTGGATTTTTGGGGATTTTGTTTTAGTGGGGATGATTTTCGGTAGGACAACCAAATGGGTATGGTGATTTCTATTAAAGATTTTCTGTTGAAGACCGTATAGTGTGTGGTATCTGTTGACATTTTGGAATTTGCTTTGTGAAGAATTTTCTGAAGAAAAACTGGTTTAGTGTTTTAGATTTTCCATTGATGCTGAATGAGTTTTTAATTACTATTTGAGGTTGAGAAGGATATTCTATAGAAAACATGTTAGATATTGAAGTTTTTGATGAATTAAATTCTGAATTTTGTTGGTTAAGTTGAGGGTGAATTCCGGGTTGGCGAGAGAGCTTTTTCTGTGGATTAGGCCGAATGATTTCATGTTGAAATTTTTGAGTGTTGATGTTTTAGTCTAATAAAGTAGCGATGTTGATTTATTTATGAATATAAATATGTGGTATTCTTTTTAGAATATTATGGTTTCATGTTATATAGGATATATGTAGGTACCTTAGGTTAAGTTAGACTTAAAATTTCAGAATATTCTTCTGAGTTTCTTCTTTCAATTTATTTAGGTAAAAGCTCGACCTCGATACTAATGACCAGTCCAGGTAAGGGAACACAACCTTAAAATCCCGGCGAAATTTTAATCGAACTTTTTCAAGAGAAAAAGTCGAGGATTTTTCTAAAACTTTTTTACTTCTTTATATTACTTGTCTTTTTAAATTCTGTAATGATATTACTCTTATTATCAAATGTGATTGATAATTCATGTGATTATACGATGTAGATAAAATTATAACTCTCAAAGTATGAATTGTGAATGAGTTACACGTGCACCATAAGAATGAAGTTAATGAAATTATGGTTCTTGAAATGTATGTGTTATATGATGATTTCATAAGGTTATGTATAGTTGTATTTGTGCACCATATCTTATATGTTGCATGTGCTCCATGTGAGCAAAAAATGATGGCATCATCGTAATTTTGTGCATATATTATACAAAGTTTTATCCCACGGCAGCATCGTGTTACGATCCGGATCCATGTTGGTAGCGTGGCAACCACACCAAAAGTGTGGGCTATTGGTTGGGGGGCCTTCACCTAGGGAAGTTCCTAACCCATCGGCTCTCCCCTGTGACGACAGGATGAGCGTATAGGTCATTTGGGATCAGTTCTTTTGGACGTGCCAAACGTAACGTGCACCGCTCACGGCTATATAGCGGAGGTGGGCTGGTGGAGGATAAAACTTAAATGTTGCATAAATGATTCATGCATCATTCTGCATTTGATCTAATTGTATGCCATTTAACTGTTTCTTTACTTGCTAAATTATTTGAACTTTATTTAGAATTCCTGAAAAATATCATACTCTTGTTTGTTGTG
The DNA here is from genome assembly GCF_958979055.1 of Alnus glutinosa. Taxonomy (NCBI): domain Eukaryota; kingdom Viridiplantae; phylum Streptophyta; class Magnoliopsida; order Fagales; family Betulaceae; genus Alnus; species Alnus glutinosa. The sequence continues at coordinate 999,614 of NC_084887.1, read as the reverse complement.
CTTTCCTTACTGAGTTGTTAAACTCGTCACTTTTCCCTCACATCTTTTCAGATGACACAGCAAGACGAAGTCATTTTGTTGTAATGTCGTAGTTCTCGCTAATCGTTGTGGATCGACCTAACCTTTATATTGTATAGTATGTCTCTTTTTCAGAATTCATGGCATTGTAAAAAATTATTAATAGGCATAAATAATAAAATAGGAAGTTACAATCTATATGTTGTAAATGTACGCTTTCATTTAAATATTTTTAACACTCAAGTTCACGTTTTCCCTTATATCCCAAAACGGGAGCGTGGCACCTAATCCTTCCAATTGCGCTCCAAAGAGCATCATCATCAAGTCGTCTTGATGAGACAGTTACAAAAGAGCCGCAAAGAGCCCCTTTAGTAAGACTTCTTTACATAAGGATTTTCAGAGAGCACTGTTAACAATCCGTTCTCATTCTTTAGTAATTACACTGCCAATACTTTAAAAACCCTAGAGGCTTTTTGACAAACTTAAGTGTTTTGGCGCTGCTACGTGATTTGCATGAAGTATTTAATTCTCTTGAAGCATTTTTGTTCAATCCACATCTTCATTAAACAACCTTCAGTCTAATCGGAATTCCATTTAAGGAAACCAAATGGTAGAATTGTCTAGAAGTTTTCGTTTTGGGAAAACAACTGTGGGGACGAGCAAGTGAGCTACTTGTTTAGTTGAAGAAAGTGTTATCTATCAAAATTTTATGAGTATGAATTTCTTTTTAATATCATACCAATTGATGTAATGTAATTTATGTGCATTCATATAATTGCAGGATATTGCAGTAAGGGTCTATTTGAAAAAAAAAAAAAAAAATCTAATATTTAATTTTATTTATTTTCTTTTTTTAAAAAAAAAAACTAAAATTTTTTGAAGAAAAAATAAAAGAAAACGAAAAAATAATTAAAAAACTTAAATTAAAAAAATGGAAAAAAAAAGGAAGAAAAAAGAAGAAGAAAAGGAAGATGAAAAACCAGTTTTTTTTTTTTTTTGTAATTAGGAGGGATATTGACATTTTTTTTGGTAGTTTAAGGAGAGATATTGACACAATTGATAGTTTGGGGGCAACATTGACAATGAGGCGGTAGTTTGAGGAGAATATGTGTACTTTTTTCTATATTTATATTTTTTTAATCAAAGAGGGACACGTGTTGCTTTTTAATTAAGTCTGGCGTGTCAACCAAACGAATTATGTTAAATTGTGGACAGAAATTGACTCTAGAGGGTAAATTGTTATTTTCATCTAACACATGGACTTCTGAATTATTTTTGATACCACAAGAAGTGATTTGTAAATTAAACGAACCAAAAGTAGGAGTGTAAACCTGGAAGTGATTCCCGGTTATTGGCCAAAATCAAGAGTCGGCTCCAGGGTCTTAATAACCGGTTCTGGTAACTGGATGGCCAGCCAAAACCCTATTATCCCGGGTGGACCCGATTATTCGGATCATCTTCTAAATTTTTTTAAACCCGCCTTATTCAATGAAATTCATAACATCACCGGTTATTATATACACATCGATCCACGTACATTTTTCGCCATCGTTGGATTCACATGATCGACGGTAGAGAAATCCGAGCAACATTATTCTAGCGGTCCCATGCTGTCTGCGTTCATTTTGTCTTTCTGAAGCTCCCTCTCTCTCTCTCTCTCTCACACCTTTTCGGATTTCTTGGAAATTTCTTGTGCTTGAAGCGAAAGCAATTAGGCAAACTTCTTTCTCTCAGTTTCAATCAGTTCTCTGATCTAGGTAAATTCATTTTCGCTTTTTCTGGGTTTGGTGGGTTTCTTGGGCAATCGAAAGTAGGGGAATTGGAATTCAATGGCAGAGGTATTGGGCGGCACGAATTTGATTTCATCGTGTCATCATAGTCAAGGCGATGGGCTTTTTTCTGTTTTCCCAAAGAAGAGCTGTAATTATAAATCATCTTCTTCCGTGAGGTGGTTTCAACCTCTAAACCTGACGACGCCACAGTCCCTCAGATCGTCTTTTTCACGACGCAGTGATTTTCATGGCAGAAGATTTGTTCTTCAATGAAACCAATCCATGTCCAAGAGAGGGAATTTTCTATTTTTTAATTTATATATATTAAATATACACCCAGAGCGGTTACTTGATTATAACTAAGTATCTAAGAACTGAATAACCGACTCCGGCTTCGGGTGCCCGGTAAATAACCGGATACCAAACCGGTTTCCCGGTTTTTTGGTTATCCAGAGCTGGTTGGTATCCGGTTACAATTTTCCGGCCGCTTATAATTACACCCCTAACCAAAAGGACAAATTTTACATTTTTTTTCTTCTTTTTATAATAGCATATGTGCAGGAATTGTTTTTACAGCATGCAAGTCAGGTCATCATTTATAAATTTTTAAATCAAAAAGACATTAAAAGAAGAAGAAGAAGATAATAATTAGCCTTAAATGGACAACAATTTTAAAGTTATGGACTTTCAAAATTCAAAATCTTTAAAATTGATATGAGAATTATTAAAACAGTCTTTTCACAGGTCGAGTTTTGACCACTATTTTCCTACCACTTCTTGTATAATAGTTAAGAATAAATCTTCATACGGTAGTGTCGATGCAACAACTAAGGCAGCTTTTGGCCCTTTACAATTTGTCGAAGGTTTACCGTTATCTAATTGGCTAATTTATTTATGAATGATTTCTAATTTGCACGACACAAACTAGGAAAAGAGACCACAAATTAACAAATATGGTGGTTTAAAATAAGGAAAAAAAGACGCGCAAACTCACACACACAAATAGTAAGATATTACATTGAAATTTTTGTAGGCTTACAATTCCATCAAGCACCATATAATAATGCTAGAAACATAAACATTTATACTAAATTCAAATTCATGATATTCTCCAATTTACCATTAATTCTTCAAGTTTGCTACATCTTTCCAAAAATCTTCAAAAACCAATGATACTTCCTTGCAATCACAATTTGCCCAATTATAGCTCCTATTACAAATCCACATGCATACCCTATGGCAACTACTTTCCAACCAAATTCAAATGAAGACTCTGAGCTTTCATTCACTTCAAAGGGAGAAGGTGGAGTCTGAGGGTACTTGAAATCTCCACATTTCTTTGATAACGGCCTTCCACACAATCCTGAATTACCTCCAAATGAACTATTTCCAAATGTGTCAAATTGACTTCCATGTGGTATAGGCCCTGTGAGACGGTTGTTGGAGACATTAAAGGATGCAAGGAAAAAGAGTTGTGTTAGTTGTGGAGGTATCTCTCCAAACAACTTGTTTTGAGAAAGGTCCATTGATTCTATATGTGTCAAGTTCCCTAAAGATGATGGGATATGACCAGTGAAAGCATTATTGGAAAGATTTAGCGAATTAAGACCTTTAAGACTCCCCACAACTTCTGGAATTTCTCCTTCAAATCTATTACTCGAGAAATCAATGACCATGAACAAATCTTGGATTTTCTCGTACTCCAACTTTATGCCTTTGTTTGTCATTGTATCCGTGTATTGGACAGAAGAATCCCACCCGTCTCCGGCAAACCCTAGCTCCATGTATATCAATTGATCATTTGCACCAACAACTTTCATGGCATTCCAATGTAGGAAATACTCTGCGGGCAATTTTCCAGTGAAACTATTATGAGAGAGATCAATGATATGCAACTCGGGGAATGTATAATTGATTTTATGACTCTTTATTCCACCATGAAATCCATTAGAACGGAGGACAAGAACCTTCAACTGAGAAAGAGTTCCCAACCAAAAGGGAAAAGTGTCATTGATCTGATTGTTACCAACATGAAGATACTGTAGCATCATACAGTTTGCCATTGACCTTGGTAGCTGACCTTGGAATTGGTTTTCACTTAAGTCAATCATCTTTAAGCTGCTTCCCATTGCCCAAGTTTTTGGGATGTTGCCATGGAAGTTGTTGCTTTGTAGAAGAAGTACAGACAAAGAACTGAAGTTTCCTAAGCATGGATGAAGCTTGCTAGTGATGTTGTTATAGGAAAAATCAAGTACTTCAGGTGAACTCAGATTGCAAATCAACAGTGACATTTCTCTTATCAAGTTCCTTCGGACACGATAAATCTTGATAGATGGTTGTGGAATGGGGAGTGATCCTTGTAGCCGGTTATATCCTAGAGTTAAAATTTCTAGTTTAGACCATGGGAGAACAATTGGAGATTGCTCAAAGCCTATTAGAAAATTTCCATGAAGAATTATAGCCCTAAGAGTTTCTAAACTCGTATTATACAACCATTTGGGGATTAAGCCTTGAAGATTGTTGGATTCAAGCTCAAGCCAACTCAATTTGTTTTGGTTACGCAAGAAATCTGGAAACTTCCCTAACTTGCAAGAACCCAATGCTAGAGTGTGAAACTGTGCAAGAGTGTCATTTGAATTGGCCTTGGTTAGCAATGTCAAATTGTTGGATGATAGCATAAGCACACTTAAACTTTTGATCTTAAGAAACATGTCTAACTCCAACATCCCACTCAATTTATTGTTTGAAAGGACTAGTTCTGTGAGTTGGGTGAGATTACTGAGTGAAGGTGGGATAGATCCAGAGAAATAGCAATTCCGAGCATATAAAACATGTAAAGAACTTAAGTTTCCAATTGAAGTCGGTAGTTTACCAGAAAAACTTGTGCTCTCAAGTGTCAAATCCTTAAGAGAACTAGTAGAGTGAAATTCAGGCAAATGACCAGTGAGATTCTGATTGAATCTTATCGAAAGAACTTGTAAGTTTGGTAGTTGAAAAATTTTTGTTGGAAATTCCCCATGCAATTGACAATATTCTAGATATAGAGTTGTCAAAGAAGATAAATTTGCCAAAGTTTCAGGGATTTGTCCTGAAAACATGGAGTAGGAGAGGTCGAGATGGGTTAACCTCGAAAGATTGCCAACTGCCAATGGGATTTGAGAGTTATTAAAGTCATTATCAGCAAGATTAAGACTTTGAAGTTGAAGAAGGCGAAAAACGCTACTATTAGAGTTTATAGAACCATAGAGACAACTGCCACTGAGATCAAGATCGATAACATGACCTGTTTCCTGATTACAGTTGACCCCATCCCATACGCAGCAATCACCATTCTCTCCTTCCAGAGTCCATGATGCAAGCTTAGAACATGCAGAAGGATATGATGAAGCAGACTTGTCTATAACAAAGCTATCCTTGAATTGCAACAAGGCTGATCTCTCATCTTCAAGGCAAAGTGGCTGCAGAGAGGACAAAGAAACCGTGAGTAAAACGAGGAACAATGAGAGAAGAAAAAGCAAGCGCAAGAACATGAAGTGATCCATGATATATATTTTACTACGTTTTTCGCTATGTTGATAAGGCCAGAACTACAAGTGAAGGGGCTTTTATAGCCTAGCAAGGATATAAACTTTCACACTTGAATTGAAGCACTTTTTATGAAGTCTAATTGCCTGTTTCTTTTCGTGAATCACATGCTTCAAGCCTTCAAGTATTGGGTGCAATATGACTTCACATCTCATCGCATTCACATCTTATCGTGGTTTCACTTTTCCCATTGTCTGTTTCTTTTCGTAACTTGAAATTGCTTTTGCTTTTGTATGCCTTCCCCTTGCTAGTTAAGTGGCCGCAATGCGCTGTAGAAAAGATGGGAAAATTGCAATAATTCACAATAAAATTGGAGTGTTAATTAGTCCAAAAACCAAACTTAAAAAATAATTAAGTGGAGACAAGAAAAAGAACCTACGGAAAGTAACGCTACTTACAAGCCAAGGATAGATTTTGTCGAAATGTTTGAAAAACACATTTTGAGAGAGTGAATGAAAATCATATGTAGACGGTGGAAACGCGGTTTGAAGCAATAAAGAAATTCTGTCCCAACTGATCGTTTTGAGGTAATAAAGCAATAATTATAATTAATGTTCTACGAAAGACTTTTTAGAGTGTGGAGTAGAAATGCTAGTCAACATAAACATATTTTCTTCCGCTTCTACTTCCACTTTCATCCATGTCCGCTTTCACTTCCACCCACTTTCATTCCCACTCAAGTGGATTTAAACAAATAAAGTTCAGTAGAGAAATTCAACCAATAAGAAAATAACAACAAAAAAATGACAACACAACTCCAATTTGGTCTTCTAGTAAAATCTTGTGGAGATAACAACAAAAAATATTATAAATTTAAAAAAAATTGCAATACAAAAAAAAAAAAAAAGGACATTTAGTGCCATTTTTTTAATGTCATTTTAGGCTATATAAACGGCACTAAACACTTGGTACCGTTTAATTAATGCTGCTTCTCAAATGGCATTAATGCAGTGGTCTTAAATTAATTTAATGCCGCTTAATACGCAAACGGCGTTAATTAAATTTAATACCGCTTATTGTTTAAAACGGCATCAAATACATATAATTTTTTAAAAAAAAACAAAAAAAATCCCAAACTAATAATAATAATAATAAAAAAAATTCCCAAAAGTGTTCACCAAAGATTAAATGCACCCTTCAGTCACATGTTACAAAAGACATATAAAATGATCAAAATTGCATACTGATTGGTAATGTAATTTAAGTAGATTTACATGTCAGACACTTAAAAAAAAAAAATATTTATTGTCTAAGCATGTTATATATGTAGATGTTGTATGGGTATAATGAGTAGCATTACTCCTTAATGGATATATTTTGTGGTTATTGAGAATATTTTCTTTAACTATGTATTGAATATATGTTTCATCTTCAGATATTGATTACTGTTCATTACCAACGACAATCATGGTAGTGATTGTTGAATTAAAACATGACACGCGTCTAATTTGGGGTTGTCACACGTCAAGCTTATACGACTTATGGTTTGTTAAGTACGGAGCACCGAATACATACCAACTCATCTATAAAAAAATAAAATAAATAATAATAATAATAATACCAACTCTAGTCGTTTACTCGATCAATAACAAACAACGACATCCTCTACAACGTGCCAATACGACCGGTCAGTTGGTATGTATCAACAACAGTCGTTGGTCCCGTTCTTTCTTCTTCTTCTTTTGCATTCATTCAGTAGAATTTAAAGGCCGGTTCTTTGTTTATTATTAACTCTGGATTGTGTTTGTTGTAATGCCTGGGTGAAGGTTGAGAGCTCAGAAGCAAAGCGAAGTGAGCTCAAAAGCTCCATTTTCTTCGTCCAAAGAAGGTTAGTTTAGTCCCATTGTTTTCATCAACACCCACTTCCATTTCATTTAAATTTCGTTGAATTAGGACAAAATAATTTCAGTCAAACAATCACTTTGGTTTCTGTGCTTGTTCACGTACCAAAAAGGAAAACCCATTTTATCTGTTATACATATGAGGAATTTATGAATAACAATTCTCCATTCCGCCGATTTTCGACTTTGCTTAATTCCTTAGCCCAAACTCACACCTCTGTGAAACCCACTATCCCTGGGAATTTTGGAGGAAGGAAATGGAAACCAATTCCAATACCCCACCGAACAGTCCCTGAGCCCAGAGGTCAAGACCTTGATTTCATAAACGTTACACACAGCCACCTAATTCACTCAGATTGGACTAAGCTCAGTTCGTTATCAACCGGTCTAACACCCCTCAGAGTGAAACATGTGTTGCTCAAGATTCAGAAGGACCATGTTCTTTCCCTCGAGTTTTTCAACTGGGTTCGGATTCAAAAACCCAGTTGCCATTCCCTCGAAATTTATTCCATAATCCTCCACATTCTCACCAAAAATCGGAAATTCAAATCTGCAGAGTCTATTTTGAGGAGCAGTCTTGTATCTTGTTCGATAGATGTACCCTCCAATCTGTTTGAAGAAATGCTACAGTCGTACCGCTTGTGTGATTCTTCGCCTCGTGTTTTTGACTCACTTTTCAAGACTTTTGCGCATATGAAGAAGTTTATTGACGCCACTGATACTTTTTGTCGAATGAAGTATTATGGATTTTTTCCGACTATTGAGTCGTGTAATGCGTACATGAGCTCTTTGCTTGATTTGCACAGGATGGATATTACTTTGGCATTCCATAGAAAAATGCGACATCATAGGATTTCGCCGAATGTTTATACTCTTAATATGGTCATGCGCGCTTACTGTAAATTGGGAAAATTGGAGAAGGCTGTTGAGGTGTTTAGGGAGATGGAGAGCATGGGTTTTAGACCAAATACTGCATCTTATAACACATTGATTGCAGGATAATAAAGCTTAAAAACACAATGGAAAAGAATGGGGTGCACCAGGATGTGGTTACATTGAACACGCTTATCCATGGATTCTGCAAGGAAGGGAAATTACATGAAGCTAATAAGGTTTTCATTGAGATGAAGGCCATGAATGTTACTCCTAATACTGTGACCTACAATACCTTGATAAATGGGTATAGCCAAGTGGGTGATAGTGAGATAGGCAGCAAGCTTAATTTATGACGAGATGTTGAGGAATCAAGTTAAGGCTGATATTTTAACGGATAATGCCTTGATATTTGGACTATCCGAGGAGGGTAAGACAAAGAAAGCGGCATATCTGGTTAAGGAACTTGATAAGGGTAACTTAGTGCCAAATGCCTCAACGTTTTCTGCCCTTATTTATGGTAAGTGCATGAGAAAGAACTTTGAGCGTGCCTTCCAGATATATAAAAGCATGTTAAGGAGTGGTTGCCAACCAAATGAACGTACTTTCAAAATGTTGGTATCAACCTTCTGCAAAAATGAGGACTTTGATGGAGCAGTCCAAGTCTTGAAGGAAATGTTTTGAGAGATTAATGGCTCCTGATTCAGGCAGCTCATCTGAGATTTGCAGTGGGCTTTGCCAGCGTGGAAAAATTTAAGAGGCAAAGATGTTATGTAGTGAAATTGAAGCTAGATGTCTTATGCCACAAGGCTTTGACAAATCCAAAACAACCAACTTTGGTTCTGAGTATGAGAAGAAAGCATTTGGAGGTAACTGCTAAGGTTGTATGCACCTAAGCTTTCCATCTAACTTATAAAGGTTGTGTTGTTGTAAATTCAGCTCTTCATGCACCTAATCTCACCTTGTGACTTTTAAATCTTAGCTTTTAGTGGGAACTACACTTTATTTTTCGTTGTTTTATTTTTCAATGAAGTTTAAAGCAAGTCGTATAATATTCCATTGTTTTATTTTTCCCGAGAAAAGTAAGTATAATGATTTCTTACATTAAGGTTGCAAAACTTTGTCTGAATGTAATCTGACTGAATGGCACTAGGATGAATGGCAAATCTTTCCACGTAGGACCACTTGTAGTTTGATGTCTATTGCTATCATCCAGGCGTTTAAAGACCATTTCATTAATAATTTTTGGATTTTTGTTGTGCAAATATTACTTAAATTAATAGGTAAATAATTATACATTTTACTTGCAAGTGCACAAGATCAAAACAATAGTATGGAAGGAAAATATGAGATTATTCCCACTAAGATTGGTATAAATTATGCTCAAAGAGTTCCAAATTTTGGAAACTTTGGGTGGCACATTGCAAATTTTAAAACTTTGATAACCAAATTGAAAATGGGCGACAACTTTGGGGTGGGTGGAGGTGAATATTATTTAACCCTTGATTTTCTTGGTTGCATATATCCCTTAGTTCATAAGTCTGAATTTTTTTCAATATTAATGTTTTGTTAAATTTAAATTACTTAAGAAGAAACAATTTTCCAATGTGATCAAACAAATTCATACTAATACTGATAATGGTGGGGATCCGGAGTATGTCTCTAATCAATTTAAATCCTATCTGAGTCAAAATGGCATGTTTCATAGAATCACTTGGTCCATGTCTAGTATATTGGTACGCTAAGAAATATCATGTTTATGTGTGTTTGGCAAACACTTTTATTTCTTTCTATTTTTTTCACTTCTTCCAGAGAAGTCAAATTCAAAACATTCTATTTTTTTTTTTATTTACTTTTTATATCGCATCTATAATTTTTTATTATTATTCAAATAAAAAAATTCATTACAAAAACAATTTCAAATTTTTTTTTATATTTTATATCACATCAATCACTTCTTAAAATTATTCAAACAAAACTTTCGCAGCACAACCATTTTATCAAACACACTCCTAATGTCTCGGGTTAGTACCGAGGTCGAATACCGGTATACAGCCCTTGCCATTGAAGAACTATTTTGGATTAGGATGCTGTTACGTGAATTACAAGTTCCACTCTCATCTCAGGCCATGGCCAACCTTATGGTTTGCTATTGCCTTAACATCTAAACCCGGTGTTTCATGTTCATACTAAACACAGTGTGTTAGATTTTCTCATAATCCGAGAGAAATTCACAAACAGAGATATTCATTTTGTTGTCTTTCTACCCTATATTCACCGAGGGTCACACTTGCTGTTTGATTTTGCGTTCTCCGCGTCAAACTGAAGGTTTCACCATTGGAAGGGTGTTAAGGTGTCTGATGATTTGGACAGCAAGGGAGTTACGAGGGGCCAACTCATGCAGAAACGTGGAAGCATCAACAGAAGTTCAAATACAAAGAGTTGCAAATAACTCAACTTCTATCTCCAACTGCTCAGTGACTTAAAGGGTGCAGCTTTCAAACTTATTATCTTTTCATTACTTCAGAATATTGTTTCTAGTTAATTGAATTCCTTAAAAGTTTAGAATCGTCGTGTACAACATGGAATTATCTTGAATCTTTGATTGTTGCATATCACGATTCACAATTAATTATAACAAACACTCTGTGTCTATCAAATATAAATACAATCCTATTTGCTCTGTTTTGGATATCAAACAAAATATATTCTCAAAACTTTTGTACACCTACCAAAACAGAATGCAAAGATATCATTTATGAATGATTTCTAATTTGCACGACACAAACTAGGAACCAAGCCAACAAACAAAGAACGTTGTATAAAATAGAGGAAAAAAAGCAAACTCACACACACAAACAGTAAGATATATATTACATTGAAATTTGTATAGGCTTACAATTCCATCAAGCACCATATAATAATGCTAGAAACATAAACATTTATACTTCAAAAAAAAAAAATAAATAAACATTTATAATTTATCTAAAACATTTTACATACCTAAATTCAAATTCATGACATTCTCCAATTCACCGTAAATTCTTCAAGTTGGCTACATCTTTCCAAAAATCTTCACAAACCAATCATACTTCCTTGCAATCACAATTTGCCCAATTATAGCTCCAATTACAAATCCACATGCATACCCTATGACAACTACTTTCCAACCAAATTCAAATGGAGATTCTGAGCTTTCATTCTCTTCTAAGGGAGAAGGTGGAGTCTGAGGGTACTTGAAATCTCTACATTTCTTTGATAACGAGCTTCCACACAATCCTGAATTACCTCCAAATAAACTATTTTCAAATGTGTCAAATTGACTTCCATGTGGTATAGGTCCTGTGAGACGGTTGTTGGAGACATTAAAGGATGCAACAAAAAAGAGTTGTGTTAGTTGTGGAGGTATCTCTCTAAACAACTTGTTTTGGAAAAGGTCCATTGATTCTATACGTGTCAAGTTCCCTAAAGATGATGGGATATGACCATTCAGAGCATTATTGGAAAGATTTAGCAAATGAAGACCTTTAAGACTCACTACAACTTCTGGAATTTCTCCTTCAAATCTATTGCTTGAGAAATCAATGACCATGAACACATCTTGGATTTTCTCATACTCCAACCTTATGCCTTTGTTTGTCATTGTAACTGTACTGTATTGGACAAAATATACCCACTCATCTCCGGCAAACGGTAGCTCCATGTATATCAACTGATCATTTGCACCAACAACTTTCATAGCATTCCAATGTTGGAAATACTCTGCGGGCAATTTTCCAGAGCTTTTATTTCGAGAGAGATCAATTATATGCAACTTTGGGAATGCATAATTGGTTTTATGACTCTTTATTCCACCATGAAATCCATTAGAAAGGAGGACAAGAACCTTCAACTGAGAAAGAGTTCCCAACCAGAAGGGAAAAGTATCATTGATCGGATTGTTACCGACATGAAGATACTCTAACATCATACAATTTGCCATTGATCTCGGTAGCTGACCTTGGAATTGGTTTTCGCTTAAGTCAATCATCTTTAAGCTGCTCCCCATTGCCCAAGCTTTTGGGATGTTGCCATGGAAGTTGTTGGTTTGTAGTAGAAGTACAGACAAGGAACTGAAGTTTCCTAAGCATGGATGAAGCTTGCCATTGAAGTTGTTATAGGAAAAATCAAGTACTTCAGGTGAACTCAGAATGCAAATCAACGGTGACATTTCTCTTATCAAGTTCCTTTAGACATGATAAATCTTGATAGATGGTTGTGGAATGGGGAGTGATCCTTATAGCCAGTTATTGTCTAGTTCTAAAATTTCTAGTTAGACCATGACAGAACAATTGGAGATTACTCAAAGCCTATTAAAAAATTTCCAAAAAGAATTATAGCCCGAAGAGTTTCTAAACTCGTATTATACAACCATTTGGGGATTGGGCCTTGAAGATTGTTGCCCGCCAGATCAAGCCAGCTCAATTTGTTTTGGTTACATATGAAATCTGGGAACTTCTGTAAGTTACAATTACCCAATGCTAAAGTCTGAAAGTGTGCAAGAGTGTCTTTTGAATAGGCCTTGGTTAGTAATGTCAAATTGTTGGATGATAGCGTAAGCCTACTTAAACTTTGGATTTTAAGAAATATGTCAAACTCCAACATCCCACTCAATTTATTGCGTGAAAGAAACAAATGAGTGAGTTGAGTGAGATTACTAAGTGAAGATGGGATAGATCCAGAGAAATGGCAATCCTGAATACCTAAAATACGTAAAGAACTCAAGTTCCCAATTGAAATCTGTAGTTTACCAGAAAAACTTGTGCCGCCGAGTCTCAAAACCTCAAGAGAACTAGTAGAGTGAAATTCAGGCAAATGACCAGTGAGATTCTGATTCCATCATATTAGAAGACCCACTAGGTTTGGAAGTTGAAAAATTCTGGCTGGGAATTCACCATGCAATTGACAATAGTCTAGATCTAGAGTTGTCAAAGAAGATAAATTTGCCAAACTTTCAGGAATTTGTCCAGAAAACACTGAGTAGGAGAGGTTGAGATAGGTTAGCATGGAAAGATTGCCAACTGCAGATGGGATTTGAGAGTCATTAAAGTCATTATAAGCAAGATTAAGCCTTTGAAGTTGAAAAAGGCGAAAAACACTACTGTTAGAGTTGAAAGAACCATAGAGACAACTGCCACTGAGATCAAGATCGATAACATGAACTGTTTCCTCATTACAGTAGACCCGGCCATCCCATAAGCAGCAATCACCATGCTCTCCTTCCAGAGTCCATGATGCAAGCTTAGAACATGCAGAAGGATCTGGTGAAGCAGACTTGTTTATAACAAAGCTATCCTTGAATTGCAACAAGGCTGATCTCTCATCTTCAAGGCAAAGTGGCTGCAGAGAGGACAAAGAAACAGTGAGTAAAACAAGGAACAAGGAGAGAAGAAAAAGCAAGCGCATGAACATGAAGTGATCCATGATATATATTTTACTATGTTTTTCGCTATCTTGATAAGGCCAGAAGTACAAGTGAAGGACGGGCTTTTTATGAAGTCTAATTGACTGTTTCTTTTCGTGAGTCATATGTAGACGTACGGTGGAAACGCAGTTGAAGCAATTAAGAAATTCTGCCCCAACTGCAGTGAACTGCTCATCTGGAGGCAATAAAGCAACAATTAATTAATGTTTTACAAAAGACTTGTGGAAAAATCATACAAATAATCATAGCGCGTTGTGGAAAAATCATACAAAAAAGGAAAAGTAGGCTGGGACTTCGACGAAGATGACCGAAGGCGGTCGGCGACTGTGGAGATGCACTTTAAATATCAATAAGCCATTAAGGGCTAAATAAGGCATAGATTTTAAACAATACCACAAATGTTAAAAAGTGGGTCAATTACGGACCAAAATGATAATTAGTGATGGGCTGAAATTAGTGAGTTTTTATCAAGATCATGAAGGCTAGGCCAGAGTCTTTAAACAATACCACAAATGCTAAAAGATTGGTCAATAACCAAAATAAAGAGTTAACAAGGGTCAGAATAATATGAGCAACTTGGCCTCTTTTGAATTTTTTTTTTTTTTTTTTTTTTCTTTTCAACTTTTCCTAAACATTTTCATCTTCACGAGAGTATACATGAACACCCATTCACCATAAAATAACCAAACCTTTCTCTCTCTCATCATTTTTTTTTTTTAAACTACTCCACCTGTACCAATTAGTGATTTAGTGCATAATAGCCATACCTTGGTCATACGTGTAGCAACCAATTACCCATCACAGCCATCAGTGTTGAATCTAGAACAATCGTTCAACAGGGAGAGAGTCATGTATACAACATGAAAGTGAATCTGCGAGAAGTCTGATCGAGTCTCATGACATTCAGATCTGAACACGAGAGAGATGAAGAGACGAAGGCCGATGGTTGTCTGCAAGTACAGCGCTGGAAGTCACAAGCGGTATTGCTGGCTGTGGACGGCTGGCCTAGGCGCAGCTGAGATGGCGGAACGTGGCTGCATGGGGTGAGATCACTGGAGGCAGGAGGAAGATCACCGGAGGCGCTGCAGATGGCTGTCATGCCGTGGATCTGGATGGAGTGGCTGATGAAGCAACTCATTTGTGCACTGTCTGTGTTCAACAGAACCTCCAATTTTATTTTATTTTTTTTCTTTTTTACTATGCAAGATCTATGGTTAGGAGATCTGCAAAATACTGACTATCAAGAAAAAAAATAAAATCCAAGAAAACGAAGAGGACATTGCGTTAGCCTATAGTTCTGATACCATGAAAGAAAATATAAAGTTCATATAAAATAAAGCAGAATAATAGAAATGCGACAAGAGATTTTACGTAATTCAGTCTATAAATTATATCCACATGATAAAGCTTAAAGTGCTATATTTTACTCTTACATCTCACTTAAAAAAAAAAAAAAAAAAAAAAAAAAGAAAAAAAAAAGACAGCTGTTTGAGCCCTTTTTTTGGAGCTGTTTTAAGGCCTTAAAAAGGCTCAAAATGTTTTGTGCCCTTTTTTTTAGCCGTTTTCATGGCTCAACACTAGCGTATTAAAATCTCAGTTTGAGCCGTTTTGGACTAAAACGGCTCAAATTGGAACTGTTTTAAAAAAGTGACTCTAATTAGAACCATTTTAGTTAGAGTCATTTTAACCAAAATGGCTCTAACTAGAGCCATTTTGGTTAAAACGGCTCAAATTAGAGTTGTTTTAACTAAAACGGCTCTAATTAAATCACTTTTAAAAAAGCGGCTCTAATTTGAACCGCTTTAGTTAAAAATGGCTCAAATTAGAGCCGTTTTGTTAAAATGACTCCAACAAAAATAGTTCAAAAAGTCGTTTTTTTTTTTGTAATGTCTCTTGATAAATTTGCGATACAAATGAGATTGTACCATGGTTTCAAGTTCCTCCTCTGGAGGCTAGGTGTAAAGCCTTATTTTTCCTTGGTTTCAAGTGCCTCCTTGGAGGCTAGTTGTAAGTTCCTTTATTCTTTCGAGGAATAATGCTAGAACATTTCTTGATATTTTCCTGGTGTATATCTAGAATAGCATATATATATATATATATATATATATATATATATATATATATATAAATATATAAATATACATATTTTATTAAAAAATTGTATCTATGCCATCCAAACGGACATAGATGTAATTTTTTAATTATATCTGTGTCATTCTAAATGTATACTAGGAGAATACCAAGAGATGCGCTAACATTCCTCTATTCTTCCTTGGTTTCAACTTTCAAGTGAACCGGTCAAACCACCAAAAAAAAAAGAAAGAGAAAATCAAAAATTGAAAGAGGCAAACAAAAAAAAAAAAAACAAAAATTGCCCACAAAAGAGGCCAAAGTTGCCCACATTGTTTTGGGCCTTTGTTGGTCCATTATTTGTATTCAGTCTTTATGGTATTGTTTCAAACCCAGACCCATTTTAGCCCATTGTTAGCTTTCATATTTGGCTCATAGTTGGCACATTATTTGTACTTTGGCATTTGCGGTATTGTTTTAAGCCTATACCCATTTCAGCCCTTAGTTGGCTTCTATGTAAGGCCCACAGTTAGCCCGTTTCGGCCCAAAAGTTGTCGATGTTCAAGAGTCGCCGATGCTTCCAATTCTAGCACCATCACCTCTTCAATGCTGTTTAAGAAACAAACTCAAGATTTCACAAGTTTCCATCTTGAATTTGAGAGGGAATGTTAGATAACATATTTTCTATATAATTGTGATTAGATATGGTAGGAGAATATATGAGATTGTATGATTTGATTGTAATTGATTATAATCAAATCATAATTGTATTTGATATTCTTTCATACCATTTTGTATTTTCTTTATATTCCTATAAATAGGGATTATTTGTATTGTAAATTTATCAAGAGAAATAAGAGTAAAATGAAACCCTTTGAGCTTTATTCTGTGGACGTAGGTCATAGACCGAATCACATAAAATCTCTTGTCGATTTTTTATTATTCCGCTTTATTTTATTTTAGTTTTATGTTTTCTTTCATCCTATAAATAAATGAATGAATATATGATAATTATACCTTAAAAGTATAGTTGGTTAACTTAATCTTTTAAATCCCACTTTAAATTCAGTTAATTACACAAGCCCAACTATCTTTATATTCATCCATTGAACCAATTTTCACTAATAAAGTTTTCATTTAATCCATATGTATGCTTCTGTTGCCTTCGTTTCTGGGTGTGTGTGTTTCTGTGTTTTTTCTTTTTCTCCATTCATTAAGACTTGAATGGGCAATCTCTGGACATGATTGAAATGCTAATTAAGAGCATTCATGCATGTTCCCAATCTCAAGTAAGAGGGTAAAAATCTCGTTCAATTCACACATTCGTTTGTAAGGAATTTTCTTACTTTTGTTTGTGTGAGCTTTTACAGTCTACAAATCTATCAAGCAAATATTACAGTGCTTATTTGTTTCCAGTTTTAACCGGAGTGTAAGGACGTTAAGTTTGAGCTTTATAAAGGGTTTTATTCATCTAAAATAAAAAAAATATTACAGTGCTTGAAATGAGTACAACTTGTTAAATTTTAGAGATGGCCAAAAATAATGTTTGTAAGTAATCTTTTTAAGACTTAGGACACGTTGGTATACGAAAGAGTCGTTATTTTAAGAATAATAATGTGTATTACTAAGAATATAAGATGTTGGAATTAATGGATCGGAATAACCATCCCTTATTTTTTGTTTAGCGACAATGTATATGCTCTTACTAAAATTAAACCAAAATTTTTAAAATATTTTAGATTTATAAAAATTAAATAATAAAATAAAATAAAAATTTTATGAGTAGCGCACCACCCAAAGGATCGCAGGCCACCTAACAGAACACCAAAAGTGGCCGCTATATATGTAATCAGGTTTTCATACTGGAAGCATATATGGTGGCTTGCTTTGTTAGAATTATGGTTTACTCAAATGTGTAAATTTACTTATATATCAGAAATACAGAAGAGGAATGATTATGGAAATTATAATAATTATTAATACTTTGGTTTCTGTCCTAATAAACGAAAATAAGAACATATATACGTCTGACATTTTCCCAGCTGTTGCTTGATGGTTGCTCCAAATTCTAATCCTTTCCTTGAGGACATTCTTTACATGTTAAAGGTCTGATTCATACACATGTAGTTTGGTAAAGTTGGCTGAGCTGACCTTTTTTTTTTCAGTAATAATAAGAAGTGATTGATGTGATATAAATTATAAAAAATTTGTATGAAAAAGTAAAAAAAAAAAAATTATTTTGTAGTTAGTTTTTTTTTATTTGAATAATAATAAAAAATTATTAATGTGATATAAAAAGTGAAAAAAAAAATAATAAAAAAAAATAGAATGTTTATAAGTTGACTTCTTTTTAGGAGAAGTGAAATTATGTGAAAATAAGGGGAGGACCATGTCTAAAAAAAGAAAAAAGAAAAAGAAAAAAGGAGGATGGTTACCAAACAAAAACACTATAATTTTATTCAACAATGCTAACGTGACACTTCCAATCCCTTTGACTAATCCGTGTTAAGTAATTTTAATTTTAATTTTTTTTAAAAAAAAATGAGCAAATGGTTAGTTGAGAGTGTCATATCAGCATTGTTGATAAATGATTAATAAAATTATAGTATCTAATATTACTCATATACCAAATGTGCCTAGATTTTGTGGTTTTCAATTGGAGTTGGTTTTGTGAAGATATGTACTAACGTTAGCAAATGCGTCAACAATAACATCCTGGTGTGGTCACCTAATTAGAAGGCTACCCGAGAGCTTTGTCAGCAAATCTGTCAAATGGGCGTAATCCTTCCAATTGTGCTCTAGAGAGCCTCGTCAACAAGTCTTCTTGACGAGAGACAAAAGAGTCACAAAGAGCCCCATTAGCAAGACTTCTTCGCATAAGGACTTTCAGAGAATACCGTCAGCAACTCGTCCTCAATCTTTAGTGTTTACACTGCCAATACTTGAAAAACCCTATAGGCTTCTTGACAGACTTACTTATGTGTGATGATGCTACTATGTGAACCGCATGAAGTATTTAATTCTCTTGAGGTATTTTGTTCAATCCACATCTTCACTAAACAACAACCTTCAATCTAATCGGAATTCCAGTTAAAGAAATCAAATAAAAGAAGTGTCTAGAAGTTCTCGTTTTGGGAAAACAACTGCTGGGGTGAACAAGTGAATTGCTTGTTTAGTAGAAGAAAGTGTCATCTATAAAAGTTTTATGAGTATGAATGTTTTTTTAATATCATATCGATTGGTGTAACCTAATTTAATCGGATTCACATATCAGTTACTTAAAAAAAAATTGTATTAATCACTTAAAACACATCATATATGTCGATGTTATATAGATGTAATGAGTATGTGTAGCATTAGTCTTTAATGGATATATTTTGTGGTTATTGAGAATATTTTCTTTAACTATATACAGGGGCGGAACTACTCTTTGGCTTCGGGGGGCCTGGCCCCCCCCAAGCCAAAGAGTTTCCCCCCCCCAAAAAAAAATATCTGGAAAAAAAAAAAAATTAAATTTTACCACTTATTTTTTTTATTTTCTTAGTTTTGGCCCCCCAAAGTTTTTTTTCTCAATTTGGCCCCCAATGTTTGAAATCTGGCTCCGCCCCATGACTATATATGTATTGATATGTTTCATCTTCAGATATTGATTACTGTTCATTACCACCGATAATCATTGTCGTGATTGTTATCTCAAAAAAAATTAAAAAAAATTAAAAAATTCATTGTAGTGATTGTTGAATAAAAACATGACACGCGTCTAATTAGGGGTTATTATCATTATTATTATTTTTTTAATAAAACAAAATTAAAAAAAAAAATGATATACACTTGGGGTTGTACGACGTATGGTTTGTTACGTACTGAGAGCACCGAATACATACCAACTCTAGCCGTTTACTCGATCAATAACAAACAACGACATCGTCGACAACGTGCCAATACGACTGGTCAGTTGGTATATATCAACGACAGTCGTTGATCCCATTCTTTCTTCTTTTTCTTCTTTAACATTCATTCATTCTGGATTGTGCTTGTTGTAATGCCTGGCTGAAGGTTCAGAGCTCAGAAGCAAAGCGAAGTGAGCTCAAAACTCCATTTTCTTCGTCCAAAGAAGGATAGTTTAGTCCCATTATTTTCATCAAGAACCACTTCCATTTCATTTAAATTTCGTTGAACTAGGACGAAATAATTTGAGTCAAACAATCACACCAAAGTTTTTGAGCTTGTTCACGCACCAAAAAGGAAAACCCATTTTATCTGTTATATATATATTGAGGAAATTATGAATAACAGTTCTCCATTCCGTCTGTGAAACCCACGATCCCTGGGAATTTTGGAGGAAGGAAATGGAAACCAATTCCAATACCCCACCGAACAGTCCCTGAGCCCAGAGGTCAAGACCTTGATTTCATAAACTTTGCACACAGCCACCTAATTCACTCTGATTGGACTAAGCTCAGTTCTTTATCAACCGGTCTAACACCTCTCAGAGTGAAACATGTATTGCTCAAGATTCAGAAGGACCATGTTCTTTCCCTCGAGTTTTTCAACTGGGTTGGGATTCAAAAACCAGTTGCCATTCCCTCGAAATTTATTCCATAATCCTCTACATTCTCACCAAAAACCGGAAATTCAAATCTGCGGAGTCCATTTTGAGGAGCATTGTCGTATCTTGTTCGATAGATGTACCCTCCAATCTGTTTGAAGAAATGCTACACTCGTACCGCTTGTGTGATTCTTCGGCTCGTGTTTTTGACTCACTTTTCAAGACTTTTGTGCATATGAAGAAGTTTAGGGACGCCACTGATACTTTTTGTCGAATGAAGGATTATGGATTTTTTCCTACTATTGAGTCGTGTAATGCCTACATGAGCTCTTTGCTTGATTTGCACAGGACGGATATTACTTTGGCTTTCTATAGAAAAATGCGACATCATAGGATTTGGCCAAATGGTTATACTCTTAATATGGTCATGCGCGCTTACTGTAAATTGGGAACATTGGAGAAGGTTGTTGAGGTGTTTAGGGAGATGGAGAGCATGGGTTTTAGACCAAATACTGCATCTTATAACACATTGATCGCAGGATATTGCAGTAAGGGTCTTTTGAGCTTTGCAATAAAGCTTAAAAACACAATGGAAAAGAATGGGGTGCACCAGGATGTGGTTACATTGAACACGCTTATCCATGGATTTTGCAAGGAAAGGAAATTACATGAAGCTAATAAGGTTTTCATTGAGATGAAGGCCATGAATGTTACTCCTAATACTGTGACCTACAATACCTTGATAAATGGGTATAGCCAAGTGGGTGATAGCGAGATGGGCAGCAAGCTTTATGAGGAGATGTTGAGGAATCAAGTTAAGGCTGATATTTTAACGTATAATGCCTTGATATTTGGACTATGCAAGGAGGGTAAGACAAAGAAAGCGGCATATCTGGTTAAGGAACTTGATAAGGATAACTTAGTGCCAAATGCCTCAACGTTTTCTGCCCTTATTTATGGTCAGTGCGTGAGAAAGAACTCTGAGCGTGCCTTCCAGATATATAAAAGCATGTTTAGGAGTGGATGCCATCCAAATGAACATGCTTTCAAATTGTTGGTATCAACCTTCTGCAAAAATGAGGTCTTTGATGGAGCAGTCCAAGTCTTGAAAGAAATGTTTGAGAGATCAATGGCTCCTGATTCTGGCAGCTTATCTTAGATTTGCAGTGGGCTTTGCCAGTGTGGAAAAATTCAAGAGGCAAAGATTTTATGTCGTGAAATGGAAGCTAGATGTCTTATGCCAGAAGGCTTTGACAAATCCAAAACAACCAACATTGGTTCTGAGGATGAGAAGAAAGCATTTGAAGGTAACTGCTAAGGGTGTATGCACCTAAGCTTTCCATGTAACGACTTATAAAGATTGTGTTGTTGTAAATTCACCTCTTCATGCACTGTAACTTTTAAATCTTAGCTTTTAGTGGGAACTACACTTTTTTCTTTTTAGAGCAAAACTAAAGCAAGTTGTATAATATTCCGTTGTTTTATTTTTCGTGAGAAAAGTAAGTATAATGATTTCTTACATTAAGGTTGCTAAACTTTGTCTGAATGTAATCTGACTGAATGGCACTAGCATGAATGGCAAACCTTTCCCGGTAGGACCACTTGTAGTTTGATGTCTATTGCTATCATCCAGGTGCATGTTTAAAGACCATTTCATGAATAATTTTTGGATATTTGTTGTGCAAATATCTACCTAAATAAATAGGTAAATAATTGTATGCTTTACTCGCAAGTGTACAAGATCAAAACTATAGTATAGAATGCCAATACGAGATCATTCCCATGAAGATTGGTATAAATTATGCTCAAAGAGAATTTTCTAAATAAATATCTTGAATGAAAAGAGATAAAATATTGAATTGAAATAATAAGGAGAAAATGTATGGCTTCGATATCCACCGCTAATCATACTCAATTAAGATTCACAATATACACAATACTACGATCATAACATGGTGCTTAATGTTTACCAGCAACAAGGGCATGATATGTAACGACCCGCTTTTTACAAAATGCGTAAGTTAAAATTTCAATTTCCACGTGTCATTACGACGTCATCAGAGTTAAATAATTGGCAGCGGAATATATTTTTTTCTTTAACAACTAGGAAACATAACACGACAGAGCTAACTCAATTACCTCATTTTATTAAAACATGAACCATAAGTTCTAATACCATAAATACACTCAAAGCAATAACATATGTGCCACATGCGGCACTTAATAAGTAACCATTGTTTTATCCTACATATCAAATATTACATATTAAAAGTTTTAGCCTTAAACAAAAATGCTATTAGTTGCATCGTTCCTTCCATCTTGCAAAACTCGTATGTGGTTGTGGTTAACACCACAATCTCATATTGTCGAAACAGTGAGTCAACTATCTCAATAACATAATGAAATACTGAATCATTTAAAAGTACACTACACAATATTATGATGATAGTTATATGTATGCATATTCTTAGTCTTTGCCTTAGGACTTTAACCTGCAGTCTTATTCTTACTTATTGCCTCAGGACTTAAGCCATCGGTCTTAATCCTGATTAGTGCCAGAGGACTCTGACCTTAGTCTTACCATTATTGGTGATTACCAATCAGTGCCTGAGGACTCTAACCGCCTTTGGTCTTATTTGAACATATGGTCTAAATCAACACTGCCTTGGGACTCCAACCGTCGGTCTTTTGCCATGGGACATTAACCTTCGGTCTTCAAAGATTAATTGATGCCTTGGGACTTTAGCCCGCAGTCTGTGATCCATTAGTGCCTTAGGACGTTAACCTTTAGTCTTTTTATTAACAAGTTCATATCTTCTCATAGTAAATATGAATTGATAGTTTATCAACATGTTCACCATTCATGACAATAAAATAGACATGGTTCCAAACAAAATGCCAAACAACTTGTATGCAATTAAAGAAACCAGAAATCAAAACATCATCAAAGATCACCACGTATCCCTAGTAAGTAAGAAATACTCACAGTTATTTGTTTGCTTCAAAAAAGTGTTCACACAAATATTAGGGTGAGGATCCTTTTCCCGATGAAGCAACACCACCAAAAGAGATGAAGAACTGCTGGAATCCAAGGAAAACAGAGGGAGAAGAGCTCTCTAGTTCTTGTGTTGATGCAACCTGACTGAGAGAAGAGAGAGCTAAGAGAGAAAGCTCTCTGTTTTTGCACCACAAAACAGAGAGAGGGAAGGATTACAGAGAGTAACCGAGAGAGAAAATGAGAGAATGAAGAAGAGAGTGATGTGTGAATGAAGGGAGGGGTTACACCTATATTTATGCACTATTGAGAGGCCAAGATCGATTTGAGTCACCATTGATCGAAGGCTGGAAATTGGGCAGGTGTTCCATGAATCACAGCTTGGGCAACACGTTTGGTGAGTCACAAGGCCAGCTAAGAGGTGATGATTCATTCTATAATATCTACTATCTATAACTAAATGATTTCTACTTCTAACTTAGGAAGCTAACTAACCATATCTAAGTTTTCTTTGTGGTTAAGCTCAGTTGGGCAATTTAACGTCTAATCTGGCTTAACGTGTATGTGTGGGCTGGGTTGGGTGTCATGTATGACTGGGCTGGGTTCATAAAGAACAAAATGGGCCCACTAATGTTAGATATTAATTTTCGTCCAAATCAGGGGTAGTAATTTTTGTGGGTGTTTTCGTACTCTTAACAAAGTCAAAAAATTAGGAAATTCGAAGGGTAACTAAAGGACTTCGTAACTAGCTTTGTTTTTGGATAGTGGATTTACTGGGTTTGGCTGCCCTGGAGTGGTTTTTTCTCTTCATAGAGTTTCCACTTCGTAACAAATATATTGTCTTATTTAAATTTTGCATTAAAGATATTTGTTTGCACACAAACACACACACTTGGTTTGTTTTAGAAGTCAATATTTTATTTTCAATTAGTATTAGAGCGGGTTCACTTATGTTTGGATTTATTTCCTAAGTGTGATCTATGACTTCTTCTAACATAAATCTTCCTGAGTTCTCTGAAGATAATTTTTATGATTTCTCTAAAATACCATTTTGATAGGTAAACTCTTTAAGAAATCCAATAGAAAACTCAAGAAGATTGAGCAAGAAAAAGAGTCTTTGATTTTACAGTTATCTAAATCACATGCCTTGATTGACTCTTTGACATCTAAGAATACCATGCTTTTTAATACCGTCAATGCTCCAGAGAATAAATTAAAAGAATCAGAGGATCTCTTGAAATAATTCTCTAGTAATAATTTGAAAGGCATGCTTTGTATTCATACAGATATTTCTAACAAGCCTGGTTTAATTGTTAATGATTTAAGTACTTCTACTTCACATGCTTCTGGTTCTAAATTAGATTCTGTTGATATTAAGCCTGTGATAGTAAATGAAGCTTGTTCTGAAAATTCTTGCTTAAATAATTGTGTGAAGCCTAACTCCAAGGATTCGGGAACAAAAGGTAAGTTTGTTCCTATTTGTCATCATTGTGGGAAGGTTGGTCATATTAGACCAAAGTGTTATCTGTTAAAATCCCACAGACCTTGGAAGAAGCAGGAGAATTCCAGAAAGGGCTTTATTGAGAAAACCTCTTCAGATAAATATGTTCCACCCCATAGGAGGCATATATCTCAAAGAAGTAAGGACTTTGTTATTTGTGAAAATGCTAATCTTAAATTTGCAGAGCCCTTCAAGAAGCATTTCACCAAACAAAGTCAGCCTACCTACTTTCATTGTGGTGTCTTTGGACACCTCAGGCCACACTGTCCTCAGATTCGACATCAGTAGCCTCAGATCAGGAAAACAGAGCAAAAGACAGGTAAGTCTAGCTCTAAACCTTCCATGCCTCATCATGCTTTTCGGCAACAACGGCATTATCCTCAAAGGGGTTCTCCTTGTTGCCGTCAATGTGGTAAGTATGGCTACACCAATGCCAAATGCTTCAGAATGAAGCCTCACAAGCCCAAAAAGATTCAGACCAATGAAGGGCTTGTCAACATGATGAAGAGTGTCCTAATCAAACTAATCAATTTGGACATGGCTCACACCCCTGCCTCACAGGTAAAGAATGTATGGGTAAAGAAGGATGAGACCATTCACCCCTTGAGGGGGAGTGGACTCACTTAGTAGGTGAAGTCTCCCATGCCTAGGATTTTGGTTCCTAAATCCTAGTGCATGTCAGGTATGTTTTGCATGTTATTGTGGAACCACATTTTCTATCCCTATATTCTCTCTTGTTTGTCTTGAGGAAATTCTGCAGGTATTAAATAGGGATGATAGTAAAAGCACGTCGAGTAGCTGTTTTTCTATCTTGGTACTATCAAACCTCTCTCCCTGATATCAGATTTGTTTTTACCTTACATGCTTCGTCTATATTATCTTCTTTATTGTGAAGCATGTTTTTTTTTTTTGTAATAAAAAAATTGGGGGAGAAAATGCAGAATTTTTTTTTTATATAGCTTTTCAGATATTGTATGTGTTTTTTCCTGATATCTCAGTTCATTGTGCATTAATTGAATATACTTATATATGATTGAGAGTTTATGTATGATACCTGCTAAGTTTTTCTGTGCATCTTAATGCTGGATAGTTGCTTTTCTCATACGATGAAAAATTATTCACTATCCAAAGCTCCCCTAAGGTACATTTTTTTTTTCTCTCTGACTTTTAGCTTCTGGAAATTCTATTGAGAGAGATTTTTTTGCTAAAATGGTCAAATTGACCAACTCGATAGTTGAACCTAGAACCCATATATTCTGGCATTCTTTCTAGGTTGCAGCACCAAGTGATAAAAAGCATTCAAAACTGAATAAATATGGATAAACAAAAAGATCCACTGCTTTTGTGCTATAAATCTATTCTTAAACTTGTCCCTATAAAAACAGTCAGTGACCAAACCATTGCGGAAATAGACGGTCACTAAAGGACGAAGTAAAAGAAAAGTGATACAGCTTAGGAGGAGTGTATCAGATGAGGGTGGCTAGACCCTAGTAAAATAAGGTTTGACTTTTGACTGATCTAACATTGATTTTCTCTCTTATTTAGAAAATCCTGTTGCTTTGAATTATATCAGTGAACTTCATACCTTATTGAGAAAGCTTTCACACACACACGCATTGCATGAGTTAAGTTTACTATTGAAAAATTTTTATATGCAGGGAAATTTTTGTGCTTATTGACTCTTAACTCTCAATTATATCTTGGTATATTTTGAAATGCTATTTTACTGTTTTATCAGTTATTTATACATGCGTGTTCTGAAACTAAAGTTATGAAATTTTTTTTCTACATATTTCCCTCTGTTTTTTAGCTTCTAGTGTGAAGCGTCTGGACAGAAATAATCTTGCGTTCGGACGCGCTCAACTTTGTCAATCTCATATCTAACAGCATGTGGTCTGGACGAGTATGTACCACGTTCGGACGAGAGCTTTTTGCTTTCTCTGCCAAACATACACTACTTTTTGCCTATTCTACCATGTCGTGTTGTGTGTGTTTTTTCTCGGACTGATCTTGAGATTTTGGTATTCTCTGCACATCTTTTCTTATTTCCAGGTATTTCCTTTGACTTTCCTTATTCTATTAAGCCTTGGTTCTTTTTAGAATATTGGAATCTTTAATTGATTATGATTTGAGAGATTGTGCATGAATATCTTTTTATGTCTTTATGCTAGATGGATATTACTAATATGTGTCTTTTAGATTGCTATATTTACTTTTGTATTTCTTTATGCATCCAATTGATAGCCATCATAATACCACATTCTTTTTGAAACTAACAGGATTTAATATTTCCTTGTGGTGTTATTTTTTAATAGATTTCTATTTAAATATTTTCAAGAATATGTTGTCTAGCGGCTTCCAGCATAGTGTCAGACAGAGGGCTCTTTGGAAAACATACCAGTGTTGAAATCATATGTTCCAGAGATCTCAAATTTTAGATGAGCTCATTCCCCCCGCTCATACAGAGTCTCCCGTAACCTTTTTCTCTAAATCTGCACCAACTAGAGATTCATGGGTGAATCTTCTTTATCATCTTGCAGACTACTTGTCTAGAGGATTTCTTTCTGCGGATGATCAGTTTCGGGCAAGAAGACTCAAGTGACTAAAACTTTTCAGTCTATGGTTTCCCGGCTTCAGGAGCTAGAAGCCGAAGTAGTTCAAATCCAGCTTTTTATACGGTTTTCTCTCTGTTACTTGATTTCAGTGGATCAACAGGATTTGATACTTGGAGGATTTTTGTTCCTCTCTTTTGAGCCACTTTCAGACTCTTCTCTAGTTTCCTATTGTTTTGGATTTTAGAACGTTTTTGTCTGTGGATTTTATATACTTTGTTTACCCTTATTCTGTTGAGACATCAAGGGGGAGTATTTTAATATTGTGGTCTTTCTATACTCTATTTACCCTTTATCCCTTTGCGACAAAAATGGGGAGTATATGTTAGTTTTTGGTCCGGGAATGTATTTTTAACTGGTCTAGTGATTTTTGTCCCAGAATGGCTAAAGAGGGAGTTTGTTAGTATTTTAATTGGTTACATTCTGTTGACAAAATCACTATTATGTAATGTCGGTGCTTTCATAGGGATGCCGTATATTTCAGAATCTTCAGATATTTAGAGTTTATTTCTCTAATGTGGAAAGAGCCGTATTATGACAAGTTGCAAGTGTTACAAGCTTCATGAAGGCTATTTCAGTGTTCAAGGAAGATTCTGTGTAGATTCCAACTCAGAGAAGTCGAATCCCAAGCAAGCGTCCGGACGATGTGGTGTTCCCGTCCGGACGCTCATCAGTTAGCAACATCCGTCCAGACGACGAGAACTTTCCGTCTGGACGCCCATCAGTGTCTAGAAACTTCAAACTGTTCAAGATTGCATCCGTTCGGACGTAATGGCAAATCGTCCGGACGCTATTAAGAGTTTGAGAAGAATCCAGTGTGCAAGTGCATCCGTCTGAACGACATGGCAATACCGTTCGAACGCCATTCAGAGTTCAACAAGTAATAGGGTTTCTGTCTCAGACACAGATATGGGAAGACAGCTGCAAATCGTCTGGGCGATGTGGTGTTCCTGTCCGGATGCTATCCTTGGTAAGGCAAGTCATACAGCAGAAGTGCAACTGTCTGGACGCTAGGGCAACACCGTCCGGACACGGCTTTGATATGGAAGCTTTCAGTGCTATGTTGGAAAGGCGGTTGCAGTTGACCGTCCGGACGCTCGGTCAAGTCGTCTAGACGCCCTCTAGTATTTCGATCATAACTTTCTGGTCAAATATCGAATTGGGATGAAATTGGTGTTATTGGAAAGCTAACGAAAAATTATACAAACTAGACATCTAGACGGCTAAGAAAAACGTCTGAACGCATGCCCAAAAACGTCCGGACGCGCGCCCAGAGTCTGAATCTTAATTGGTGTAGGACTTCAAATTTGAGTTGAAAAAGGGTTTGTAAAGCCTATATAAAGAGGGCTCTAGGCTTGCTTTTTGTACAAAATTCGATAGAGAATTCAATAATGCTTTGAGAGGGTGTTTAGGAAAAATCAAAGATCCGCTAGCTCTCAAGCCGATGCTGGTGTGTTCGTTGTTCGTGTGAAGTCTATCTTAGGGGTTGGCCCTAGGGTAAAGAAATCCATCAAAAACCCTTCAGGTGAAAGATTTGGTTGTGAAGCGTTTGTGTTAGGCTACACGTTAGATTTAAAGATATGACTATTGGATAGTGTTATGTAAGTACGAGTGTCTTGTAACTAGTTTTGTTTTTGGATAGTGGATTTCCTGGGTTTAGCTACCCCGCAGTGGTTTTTTCTCTTCATAGAGTTTTCACTTCGTAACAAATATCTTTACTTATTTAAATTTCACATTGAAGATATTTGTTTGCACACAAACACACACACTTGGTTTGTTTTAGAAGTCAATATTTAATTTTCAAGTCCTTTTGACTTAAACTTGTGGACTTGTTTACTCTATTTACCCTGGTCCTTCTGAGATCTTTAGGGGGAGTAATTTTTGATGTGGTTGATTTCTATTACTCTGTTTTAGCCTTTGTCCCTTTGTGACAAAAAGGGAGAGTAATTTTTTATTTGGACCGGGATTGTATTTTTAACCGGTCAAGTGATTTTTGTCCCAGAATGCCCAAAGGGGGATTTTATTAGTTTATCTGTTGGACAAAATCACTTCTTTGTAATGATGTTTTTTTAACAGGGATTCCGCTATTCAGAATGCTTCTAGAAGATTCTGCACAGTTTACAAGTTAGAAAAATCGGTTCCCTACCAGCCGTCTGGACGACGTGATTTACTGTTTGGTCGCCCAACTGTCCAAAGCATCATCCGTCCGGACGACGAGAACTTTCCATTCGGACCTTCCTCTATGTCAAGAAGCTTTGAACTGTTCCAGCGTGCATCCGTCCGAACGTTTCAGCAGCACGTCTGGGCGACACTCAGTGTTCGACCAGCTATGAGATTTCCTTCTAAAACACAGTTATGGGAAAATCGCTGCAACCGTCCGGACGAAGTAGATTTCCTTCCGGACTCACTCATCCATAAGGCAAGTATCGCATTCAAATCCAGACGTCCGGATGTCAGTCCTCTTGGTTCGGATGCGCGTGCATCAAATATGGAAATTACGTGCATCAGATCAACCGTCCGGACGACCATTCCATTGGTCCGGACGCGCGAAGCCTTTATATGGAAATTACTTGCAGCGGTCATGCGACCATCTGGACGACAAGGCACCACTGTCCGGACACGGCTCAAAACATGAAAGAATTTCAGCGATATTTTCGGAAAGCCGATCGTACAGTTGTCCGTCCGGACACCCTATGACTACCGTCTGGACTGCACCTATGTTTTATCAAGCCAGACGTTCATTTGAACCCTTAGCCTATAAATAGAGGTCCCTAGGCTTGAGAACTGCGAGAATTCGGTATTGAATTCCCTTAGTGCTTAGAGAGTTATTTTGTGAGATTATTAAGCTGAGTTGTCTCTCTAAAGCCATTGTTGTGTGTGCTGTTGTTGTGCTGATCTGAAGTCTATCTTAGGGGTTGCCCCATAAGGTAAAGGATTCCATTGAAGACCCCTTTAAGTAGGAGACCTAGTTGGGAGGCATTCGTGTTGGGTTACACGTTAGAGTGCAAGGTACGACCACTGCATCAGGGGTATGTGAGTGCTACTACTTTGTAACTGGTCTTGTCTTCTGAATAATGAATATCCTGGGTTTGGCTGCCCCGGAGTGGTTTTTCTCATATTGAGTTTTCACTTCGTTAACAAAATTCTTGTGTTGTTTAAATTCCGCATCGTTATTATTTTGTTAACACTTTGTGCACACACACACTTGCTTATATTAGAAGTCAATCCTTTAATTTTTCATAAGTCTCTCTCTTCCTAATTTTTCATCTATGATCACTACTGATTCCACTCCCTACACACCACAGTCTCCTGTTTCTGTTCCTATTGAACTTCCTGCAGACATTGCAACTCCTGCCAGTGACTCTTTACCCTTTACACCTTCAACTGCAGCACCTCCTTTACCTGCCTCCAACAGCCCTGCATTTAACCCTTCCACTCTCTCACCTTTTTCTTCTCCAATTGCAACTCCTACCTCTCATGTTCTCAATTCATCATCTCCCTCAACCGAGGCACTCACTTGTCCTCATGATCCTCTGCCAACCTTATCCATCCAACCTAACTTACCAACTATCCCTCCTCATCCTATGACCACTAGGACTCGTACAGGTTCCCTCAAACCCAAATCTTTTGCTGACTATAAACTATTCTACACTACCAACCATCCTCCAGCTTCCCTATCAGCTGCACCTACTGAGAGTGAACCGTCCAGTTACACCAAAGCTGCTGCCGATGCCAAATGGAGGGCTGCTATGACTCAAGAATTTGAAGCTCTAATTACCAATGACACTTGGACCTTATGTCCTAAACCCTCTAATCAGCATGTTATCAGGAACAAATGGGTGTATCGCATCAAACAAAAACCTGATGGGAGCATTGAGCGATTCAAAGCTTGGTTGGTGGCCAAGGGGTTTGAGCAGCAAAATGGTATTGATTATAAGGAGACCTTCAGTCCAATCATCAAGGCATCTACAATCTGCATTGTCCTTGCCTTAGATGTTCATTTTGACTGACCAATTTAGCAATTGGATGTCTCCAATGCTTTTTTGCATGGTGCCTTGTTGGAGGAGGTGTACATGGAGCAACCTCAAAGGTTCATTGACCCTTCCAAACCAGACCATGTTTGCCGATTGCACAAGTTCATTTATGGACTCAAACAAGCTCCCCGAGCTTGGTTTAATTGCTTATCTTCTACTTTGTTGGATCTTGGCTTTGTTGCCTCATTGGTGGATTCTTCCCTGTTTATTTTTATCCGGCATTCCATTAAAATATACCTACTAATCTATGTGAATGACATAATTGTCACAGGCACTCACAGTGACATTATCACTTCTCTCATCTCTCAATTGTAGCTCAAATTCCTTTTGAAGGACCTCGGCCCCCTCAACTTCTTCCTTGGCATTGAAGCACATCGCTCTCCCGATTCTCTGCATTTGAGTTAGGCTAAATATATTGTTGATCTCCTGCATCGCACCCGCATGCTTGGTGTCAGACCAACAGCTTCCCCATGTTCTTCAGATTCCAAATTATCCAAATTTGATGGCACATCACTTCCAGATCCTACTGAATACCGACAGGTGGTTGGAGCATTGTTGTACTGCACTCTCTCTCGACCTGAGCTTGCCTTTTCTGTCAATCAGTTGTGTCAGCATATGCACAACGTCTCTACCTCTCACTGGTCTACTGCCAAGAAGGTCCTCAAGTACTTAAAGGACATCATTGACCATGGCCTTCTTTTCACCAAAGGCTCTCTTCATCTCCAAGCATATTGCGACTCGGACTAGGCAGGTAGTCCTGATGATCGACGTTCAACTTCTAGTTTTGGGGTCTTTCTTGGGCCTTGTCTTGTATCCTGGAGGGCCAAGAAACAGGCCGTCGTGTCACGCTCCAACACCGAGGCTGAGTATTGTACCCTGGCCCTCACCACTGCCAAGCTTTTCTGGTTAAGAATGTTGTTCAAGGAGCTTGGTATCCGTTTATCTCATGCACCAACCCTGTGGTGTGATAATGTCTCTATAATAGCCCTTTCCTCTAATCCGGTTTACCACACCCGCACCAACATATAGAGGTTGACTACCATTTTATCTGTGAAAAAGGTGGTCACTGGTGATATCCTTGTTAAATTCATCTCCAACCTCGATTAGACAACCGATATTTTCACCAAAGGACTATCTTCTGCTCGCTTTGCTGAACTCAAATCAAAGCTCATGGTGACTACCCTCCCCATTCGCTTGCAGGGGGATGTTAGTGTACACACTTCAGAGACACATAAGGAAAGTCCCACACATGCAGTGCCTCATGCCCTGCCACAACAATCCTAGTCAATCCCAACACAGCTGCCAGCATCATAGCATTAACGAAAGAATCACAGCAGCATAAGAAAAGTGGTGCCTACAACGTAACTTAGCCTGCTGTCCTTGTAATCATGCAATCACACTGTAATCACACAATCACATTTACTCCTCTCATTAGCTGTGTACATAGATAATTGTCTATATATACTTAATGTAATACTGATGATAATCAAGAAATAAAGCTACAAAATTCTCTTAGCTTTCAAACACTTTCAGCTTTTACGTGAATTACAAGTTCCACTATCATCTCGGCCATGGCCAACCTTATGGTGTGCTAATGTTGGGGCTATTGCCTTAACATCTAAACCCGGTGTTTCATGTTCGTACCAAACATATTGAGTTAGCTTTTTGCATAATTGGAGAGAAATTCACAAACAAAGATATTCAAGTTTGTTAGATTTTTGCATAATTCGCAAGTTACACTTGCTGTTTGATTTTGCATTTTGCACGACAAATTGATCAAGGTTTCACCGTTGGAAGGGTGTTAAGGTGTCAAATGATTTGGACAACAAGGGAGTTACATAGGAACCTTTAAATAAAATCTATTAGGTAGAGGTATTGTAGATGCCGTAACTATACGTATGTAAAGCTTTGGCAAGTAATCGCATGTCTCTACATTTTTTTAGTGGTTTTGGTGAATGCAAAGGTACACCTAATTACTAGAAAATAATGCAAAGATATCATTTATGAATGATTTCTAATTTGCAAGTATGACACAAACTAACTAGTAACAAAGCCAACAAACAAAGAACGTGGTATAAAAAATAGGGGGAAAAAAGCAAACACATGCAAACTCACACACACAAACAGTAAGATATTACATTGAAATTTGTATAGGCTTACAATTCCATCAAGCACCATATAATAATGCTAGAAACATATTTAAACATTTATACTTCAAAAAAAAAAAACATAAACATAAACATTTATAATTTATCTAAAACATTTTACTTTCTCCAATTCACTCTTCTTTGAGTTTGCTGTATCTTTCCAAAAGTCCTCACAAACCAATCATACTTCCTTGCAATCACAATTTGCCCAATAACAACTCCTATCACAAATCCACATCCATACCCTATTGCAACTACTTTCCAACCAAATTCAAATGGAGACTCTGAGCTTTGATTCTCTTCAAAGTGAGAAGGTGGTCCACATTTCTTTGATAACTGTCTTCCACATAATCCTGGATTACCTCCAAATGAATTACTTTCAAATGTGTCAAATTGATATCCATGTGGTATAAGTCCTGTGAGACGGTTGTTGGAGACGTTAAAGGATTCAAGGAAAAAGAGTTGTGTTAGTTGTGGAGGTATCTCTCCAAACAACTTGTTTTGGGAAAGGTCCATTGATTCTATATGTGTCAAGTTCCCTAAAGATGATGGGATATGACCATTGAGACCATTATTAGAAAGATTTAGCAAATGAAGACCTTTAAGACTACCCACAACTTCTGGAATTTCTCCTTCAAATCTATTACTCGAGAGATCAATGACCTTGAACACATCTTGGATTTTCCCATACTCCAACTTTATGCCTTTGTTTGTCATTGTAACTGTGTATTGGACTGAAGTTCGCCACCCACTTCCAGCAAACCCTAGCTGCATGTATGTCAACTGATCATTTGCACCAAAAACTTTCATGGAATTCCAATGTAGGAAATATTCTGCGGGCAATTTTCCAGAGATTTTATTTTGAGAGAGATCAATTATATGCAACTTCGGGAATGCATAATGTGTTTTATGACTCTTTATTCCACCATGAAATCCATTAGAACGGAGGACAAGAACCTTCAACTGAGAAAGAGATCCCAACCAGAAGGGAAAAGTGTCATTGATCTGATTGTTACCAACATGAAGATACTCTAGCATCATACAGTTTGCCATTGATCTTAGTAGCTGACCTTGGAATTGGTTTTCACTTAAGTCAATCATCTTTAAGCTGCTCCCCATTGCCCAAGTTATTGGGATGTTGCCATCGAAGTTGTTGCTTTGTAGTAGAAGTACAGACAAGGAACTGAAGTTTCCTAAGCATGGATGAAGCTTGCCATTGAACTTGTTATAGGAAAAATCAAGTAGTAAAGGTGAACTCAGATTGCAAATCAACGGTGACATTTCTCTTATCAAGTTCTTTTGGACACGATAAATCTTGATAGATGGTTGTGGAATGGGGAGTGATCCTTGTAGACAGTTATATCCTAGAGTTAAAATTTCTAGTTTAGACCATGGGAGAACAATTGGAGATTGCTCAAAACCTATTAGAGAATTGCTATGAAGAAATATAGCCTGAAGAGTTTCTAAACTCGTATTATACAACCATTTGGGGATTTGGCCTTGAAGTTTGTTGCCTGCCAGATCAAGCCAACTCAATATGTTTTGGTTACGTATGAAATCTGGGAACTTCTGTAAGTTACAAAAAGCCAGTCCTAGAGTGTGAAACTGTGCAAGAGTGTCATTTGAATTGGCCTTGGTTAGCAATGTCAAATTGTTGGATGATAGCCTAAGCACTCTTAAGCTTTTGATCTTAAGAAACATGTCTAACTCCAACATCCCACTCAATTTATCGTTTGAAAGGTCTAGATCTGTGAGTTGGGTGAGATTACTGAGTGAAGGTGGGATAGATCCAGAGAAATGGCAATTCTTAACATCTAAAACAAGAAAAGAACTTAAGTTTCCAATTGAAGTCGGTAGTTTACCAGAAAAACTAGTGTCAAAAAGTGACAAAACCTCAAGAGAACTAGTAGAGTGAAATTCAGGCAAATGACCAGTGAGATTCCGATTTCATCCTATCCTAAGAACTCGTAGGTTTGGTAGTTGAAAAATTTTTGTTGGAAATTCCCCATTCAATTGACAATATTTTAATTGTAGAGTTGTCAAAGAAGATAAATTTGCTAAACTTTCAGGAATTTGTCCTGAAAACATGGAGTAGGAGAGGTCGAGATAGGTTAACCTTGAAAGATTGCCAACTGCCAATGGGATATGAGAGTCATTAAAGTCATTATGAGCAAGATTAAGACTTTGAAGTTGAAGAAGGCGAAAAACGCTACTGTTAGAGTTGATAGAACCATAGAGACAACTGCCATTGAGATCAAGATCGATAACATGACCTGTTTCCTCATTACAGGAGACCCCATCCCATAATTAGCAGCAATCACCATGCTCTCCTTCCAGAGTCCATGATGCAACCTTAGAACATGCAGAAGGATCTGGTGAAGCAGACTTGTTTATAACAAAGCTATCCTTGAATTGCAACAAGGCTGATCTCTCAGCTTCAAGGCAAAGTGGCTGCAGAGAGGACAAAGAAACCGTGAGTAAAACAAGGAACAATGAGAGAAGAAAAAGCAAGTGATACAAATAGTTATCCATGATATATATTTTACTTTGTTTTTCGCTATCTTGATAAGGCCTGCAGAACTACAAGTGAAGGGCTTTTATAGCCTAGCAAGGATATAAACTTTCACACTTGAATCGAAGCACTTTTTATGAAGTCTATAATTGCCTGTTTCTTTTCGTGAATCATACGTAGACCGTGGAAACGCGGTTTGAAGCAATAAAGAAATTCTGTCGCAACTGCTCATCTGGAGGCAATCAAGCAACAATTAATGAATGTTTTACGAAAGACTTTTTAGACTAGTGTGGAGTAGAAATGGTAGTCCTAATTAAGAGAAAGCAACAGCTTGTTGCTTCCTATGAAAATATTTTGCCCCGAAACAAACGGGCTAAGACCACGAGTGATTTTAGCTGCCTTTTTTGTTAGAGTTTAGTTGGTTTGTTGTTGTTCTTATGGGTTAATTGTTGGGGAGCTCACCCCTTCTTTGTTTGTAGGATTTTTCACTTTTTTTTCTTTTTTTTTTTTTCCTTCTTTTTCTTCTTTTGGATCAGAAGTAGAAATGATCCTCTCCTCTAATCCTTTTCCCCCAACCAATTAAAAAAAAATAAAAAATAAAAATAAAAACCTTAGAAAAAATCTATCAAGTCTTAATTTGCCCAAGTCAAGTCAAGCACCTTTCACATGCTTTCCTAAACCCCTAAATACGCAACCAAGAAAGTGGCTTCTGAGAACCCTTTTTTTTTTTTTTTTTTTTTTTTTTGTGTTATCTTTTAAATAAATGATGAATATACAGTAATTATACGTACCTTTAAGTATGCTAGGCAAATTGTTTAAATTCAGTTACACAAGTCGTCCATCGACCTTTACACAAGGCCAACGACAAATTTTCTCAAATAAAGTTATCAATTGATTCATATGCTTGCTTCTGATGCCTTCGTTTCTGGCCTGGGGTGTGTGTTTCTGGGCTTTCTTAATTCGTTTCTTCTTTATTCAATCACGTCCGGCTATATATATATATATAATTTGTTAGTCCATATACAATTAGTCTTTCTAAAAACATGTGGATTAAATTTAAGTATTCCTATGCTTAAGCTGTGATTTAACGCTGACCGAATCAAAATTACTTAAAAATTGAAGACTTCTAACTTAGTTTAATAGTATATACGGACGTGATTGGAGAATCATGAAACTGAAAACAAAATGATGAATTTACCCTAAATTGACCAGGGGGAGTGTTGACGGGCCTAACGAGATTGACAACTTGTAGCCTTTCGTTACTGTCTCGGTGTTATGAGCCTATGTGATGGACCGGCCTGTATGACAGCAATGGACAGTAAGCCCGTTAGGAAGGTTAGCTAAGGGAATGACTCTTTGGGAAGAATCCAGAAGGGTGACGTGGAAAGGCAGACTGAGAAAATGAACTTTTGATAAATCGGGCCTAGCCTCTACAAGAGCCGTCCGGTATCATCCAGTAATATTCAGAATTCCTTTGCCTTCTTAATTTCCATTTTCCATTCCATCTCTAGAAATCCCCATTACACTCGGTTAATGGCATACACAGTAGTCCCTGCAGAAACCGGTTACAGTTCAAGTTCCTTCAACTGGGGAAGGAAC
The DNA here is from genome assembly GCF_958979055.1 of Alnus glutinosa. NCBI lineage: Eukaryota > Viridiplantae > Streptophyta > Magnoliopsida > Fagales > Betulaceae > Alnus > Alnus glutinosa. Next base: position 962,042 of record NC_084887.1, on the reverse strand, counting down.
TTGATCCTTTTTATTTTGATGCTGCTGTACTCTTTCTATTTATGTTCCGTTTGTTTCGATGTAAAATGGTTTCCGTCGTAAAATGGTTTCAGGGAAGTCATTTTTCAGGAAACCATTTTCCGTCGAAAGCATTTTTTGGTGTTTGGCGCGTACGGAAAATCGCAAATATTTTTTTATATTTTTATTCAATCATATTAAGTTATAAAAATCAATTTTTATTTACAACATAAAAATATTAATGTAAAATAATATAAAAATCATCGATGACGAGATTTCGTCACTGACCGACTAGATTCGGACTATTTTCACCTGATTCCGGCTAATATAACTAGAATTCGAGATAAAGGCCGGAATCCGGACAGTTTCGTCGAAATATGGGATAGCCGGATTCCGGCGAAAGTGGCCGGATTCATGCAGTTTCGCCGGATTCCGGCACAAAAGGCCGGATTCCGGCCATCTGGCCGGATCTGGCCAGAGAGGCCGGATCCCGGCTAGCTGGCCGTTCTGGCCAGAGCCGGCCGGGAACCGGCCTCCCTGGCCAGGGCCGGCCGGGATCCGGCCTCCCTGGCCAGGGCCGGCCGGAATCCAGCTCTCTGGCCAAATCCGGCCGGTCTGGCCAGATCCGGCCAGATGGCCGGATTCCGGTCAGATTGGTCGCCGGAATCTAGCTGACCGGATTCCGGCGAAGGTGGCCGGATTCCGTCGCCAGATTCCGGCGACATTAACGGATGTTGGATTCCGATACCGGCAATATTTCGATGGTGGTCGGTTGCTTGAACGTGAAGGTCGACTGTGCCGTTTAAAATAGATCGACTGCGTCTGGCGTCTTCGGAAAATGATTTACGCTTTTAAAAAGCGTAAATCATTTTCCGAAATTTACTAAGCATTTTTGGTCAAACAGAAATCATTTTCTGGTTGACTATTATTTTCGCCCCTACCAAACACCGGAAAATGCCGAAATCATTTTCCAGAAATCATTTTACGCCGAAACAAATGGAGCATTAGTATCTGGTTACTAACCGAGTAGCCGATTAACTAGGGTCCTCGGTTTCGAAATTGGTTTGAATTTTTTAATAACCTAGGACTTCGGAGCCGTTTCTTGGTTCAAGTCAATAACTGAGAACCAGCTCCAAGTTTACACCTCTGCTTTAAACTTAAATATTTTTCTATTTATTTTTTCATTTCTTTTTAAAATAGCCCACTAAATTGATTCAAGTCACTTTCGCCCCAACTTTGATTTTCTCTCGCTTTTCATTCTAGAGGCACTCAAAAATATTAAAGTTACCTTCTTTTTTCCTCCCAACACTTTCTTCTTTTCTCAATAAAGTATTTATGTTCATTTTATGCAAAACAATCAAATAAATTTTTACCTTGTTTTACTTTAAAAAAAAAAAAAAAAAAAAAAAAAAAAAAAAATATAAAACACTTTAAAAAAAATGGCTGAAAATTGAGTAAATAATACAATTGAAAACAAAAATATTCCATAAAACATGTTAAAATATTTGTGCTCATATGAATAGTTTATAACGAAAAGAAGTATAAAGAAAAGAAAAAAAAATAGCAAGAAGAAAACATGATTTAATCTAATTTTCAAAGTATTAATAAAAAATTAGCAGGAATCTATGATATTGTTAGTGTGATACATATTATATTTAAATACAAACAAAACCATGTAATTCTAAACAATTAAAAAAATAATAACAAACTAAACAAAATATTTTTTTATGAATACAAAATAAAACAAAATCTTTCATTAAACATTTAATACAATCAAATAAATCCTCACATCATGTTCAATGCTTAATATTTCTTTGGTGTTTCGAAAGTATTTATATTCCTTTTACGCACAACAATCAAATAAGTTTTTGCATTGTTTTGCTTTTAAAAGCATAAAAACACTTTCAAAAAATGGCTGAAAATTGAGTAAATCACATAAACTAAAAGGAAAAAAAAAAAAAAAAAAAAATATCCTGAAAACATAAGAGTCTTTATCTTAGTTTAATCCATAGACATTAAAACATGTTTAAATCTTTGTTCTCATAGGTATACATGGTTTAAAATGAAAAGTATAAAGAAAAAAAAAATATCAAGAAGAATACATAGTTTAATCTAAATATCAAAGCATTAATATAAAATTCGTAGGAATTTTTTAGTGTGATACCTATTATATTTCAATACAAATAAAATTCAAATAATTTTGAACATTACAAAAAAAAAAAAAATACAAAGAAAAATTAAACATTTTTTTTATGAAAATTTATTCCCATAGGAAGACATGGTTGAAAACAGAAAGTATAAAGGAAAAAAAAAATAGCAAAAAGAATATATGGATTCTAATTATAAAAATGCATAGAACGCAAAGATACAAACAAACAACAAATTTTTTTATTAAATAGAAACGCCAGACTGAATTAATGCCAAATTCAACATCCACAACACCCCCCCCCCCCCCCCCCAAAAAAAAAAAAAAAAAAAAAGCGAAGTCTGGGCTTCAAAATAACAAAACAAAATAAAATTATGTACTTCAACATTCTGTTCTTCTCTTGAATGTCATTGTTGGATACTCTTGATTTCACAATTCAAGATCTTTCAAGCCCTAGAGAGAGAGAGAGAGAGAGATGTATAAATAACCAATCTAAGAAAGTAATATGATTTTTCAGATTATTTGTACAGTTTATTTGTTCACTGTTTTTTTATACGTTAAGGTATTACTAATATGTCTATTTTTTTAATGCATAAAATACCTATATGGTCATTTATGGGTAGTTAATGTAGTACATTCTTAATTTTAAATTTTGTCTTTCTATAGTTTATAAGAGTAGTAAATTCTAGAACTATAATATTGTACATTAAAATTTTGAACTTAAATAAATCTCATATAAGGAAAAATTTTGGAGGAAAACAATCTTACGACTTCGAATTAATGCATGCAATGCTTATTTGGTCCAATATGAGTAATGAATGTTTTTAATTTTTGATTTTTTTTAAAAAATCTCACCACTTAATGCTCGCTAGAATGACACTTAATGCTCTAATGTGACAAAAAAAAAAAAAAAAAAAAACTTTATTTTGGTCTCAGGAAGATTCACACCCATGAGTCTATAGAATAATGTTTATTGCACAACTTTTGTACAATTTTTACCCAACTCTAACAACTTTTTTTATTTTTAAGATCAACCATTAAATATTTATGGCTCATATGTAGAAAAATAAATTCAATGGTTGATCTTTAAAAAAAAAAAAAAAAATGTTGTTAGAGTTGTATAAAAGTTATGCAAAAGTTGTGCAATAAACATTACTCATGACCTTTACATTAAAGCAGAACAAATTTATAAGTTCACACCCATTATCTTTTCATTAAAGTACAATAAATTTATTAAAATCATAACAAAATCGGTTCAACTTTTAAAATTTATTGATTTTTTACTTAAAAAACCGGTTCAGTATTTAAAAATTGTGAGTTCACGCCACATATTATAATTCTATAACAATTCTAAGTTGGAACTTGGCTTTTATATGATATGATATGATATATGACAAGCTAGCTATGATAGATTTTGTCCAAATGTTTATACTTAATATCTCTAAAATTGAAAAACAAATTTTGAGAGAGTGAATGAAAATCATATGTAGATGGGAGTAAACGCAGTTTGAAGCAATAAGGAAATTGTCCCAACTGCTCATCTGGAGGCAATAAAGCAATAATTAATGAATGTTTTACGAAAGACTTTTTAGACTAGTGTGGAGTAGAAATAGTAGTCCTAATTAAGCGAAAGCACCTAGCTTGTTGCTTCCTATGAAAATATATATTTAGCCCCGAAACAAACGGGCTAAGACCCCGAGTGATTTGGTCTGCTAACTTGGAGAAAATCTTGTCAAGCTAATCATTGCCCAAGCTAGTCGAGTCAAGCACCTTTCACGCGCTTCCCTAAACCCCCAAATACGCAACCAAGAGAGTGGCATCTGAGACCCTTCTTTTTTATTATTATTATTATTATTATTATTTTTAAGAACAAATAACATGTGTTATCATTAATGATGAGAAGGCCTGAAGGCTTACAACTTGATATTAGAGGGACAAGACCCCCTACACGTTAAGCCAGAAAGATCTGACTTAAAAAATAGCTACTTAAGCAGAACACAAACCTTTCAAAAACAACATTTGAGCCTCTTTTTACAATAACGCACTCTCTAAAAAGAAAAGAGGGTCAATCGAGCTAGAGGCCAACAGATGTTCCAATAAAAATTAAGTAATACAAAGGCAGACTGTGACTGAAGAAATAAAGGGAATACACAAATACATCAGACAAAAAAACTCAATCCAAGCCAGTGGTAGGGGAAAATGTCTTCTCTGGAAAACGGCACGTGTAGGACGCGCGGTCCCCGTAGTCATCCTGTAGCAGATTGGTCTCCATATCCCTAGGAGCCACCTTTGCACGGCTAGAAAAGGCAGAATGTGGCCATCACGCGTGGCCCAAGGAGCAAAGGTTCCCTGGCACGTGATGGTCATGCGTCGGTCACTGATGACCCGCACAACCAATGCAAGCGATGGCAAGATCGAAAGAAGATGGTCAATGCAGTTGAGGGGTGCGTGTCTCACAGAAGCCGACGAAAGAGCGTAGATCTGGCTTCAAAAAATAGAGATGAAGCTGAAAATCCAGCCAAGCCCTTCGCCAGCGACACGAACCAAAACGACTCTCCCCACTAGACGTCTCAAAGCGAGCCTTCCAGTCAGAATGAAAGAAAAGAAACCAAAAAAACATAAACACGAATCACCAAAGCCCTGAGAGGACTATGGGAAGATCAGCCACTACTGGATCTACTGGGGGGAACAAAAACTCCATAGCCTTAAAGGCTGTGAGAGACCTAACTTCCACTGGTACACATCATAAAGGGATAAAAAGACTCTATAGCATTAAAAGGGCTAGGAGATACCACCATTGGGAGGAGGGAGGCGTGGAGCCTCCCTCCCTCCCCCCGGCGAAACAGCTTCAAAAAAAGAGCTCTCTCTCTCTCTCTAGAAAACGGGAGCTTCTCTCTCTTACATGATTACGTAGGAGTGGAATTGAAAAGATGGACAAGCCCCAAATATACGGTAAATAAATGATCAATATACGGTAATTACACGTACGTACCTTTAAGTATGCTAGCACTATTTAAATAAATAAATAAATAAATTTCGACGGCCATTTAGTGACGTGTTTCCTACATCACTAATCAGTTCGTCACTAATTGGGATTTACGTGTCAAAATTGGCACGTAACTAATTAGTGATGTCTCAAATTCGACACGTCAATAAAAATTGAAATGTCAAATTATTATTATTATTATTTTTTAAAAAAAGGCTCTCTCTCTCTAGAAAACGGGAGTTTCTCTCTCTTACAGGGTTACGTAGGACGGGAATTGAAAAGATGGCCGAGCCACGAATATACGGTAAATAAATGATGAATATACGGTAATTACACGTACGTACCTTTAAGTATGCTAGCACTATAAAAAAAATAAATAAATAAATAAAACTTTTCCGACTAACATTTAGTGACATGTCAAAAGGTCTGACACGTCACGAAATTTTAGTGACGTGTTTCCTGTGTCACTAATTGAGATTTACGTGCCAAAATTGACACGCCACTAATTAGTAACGTTTCAAATTCGACACGTCACTAAAAATGAAATGTCAAATTATTTTTATTTAAAAAAAAATAAAATTATATCGACTTAATATTTAGTAACGCGCCAACTTTGGCACATCACTAAAGGATTGACATGTCCAAATTTGGCATGTCACTAAAAATTTAAATTTCAAATTAATCTTTTTAAAAAATTATATCGACTTAATATTTATTGACACGTCACTAATTAGCGACATGTCAAATTTGGCACATTACTAAATATTTTAGTGACGTGGCAAAAAGTTGATTACTATATACACGTCAATGAATGTATTTTTTTTTTTTTTCTCTTTTTTTCTTAGTGCTATAGGCAAATTGTTTAAATTCTGTTACACAAGGCCATGCCAACGACCTTTATATTCATCTATTCAACCAATTTTCTCAAATAAAGTTATCGATTGATTCGTATGATAGCTTCTGATGCCTTCGTTTCTGGCATGGGGTGTGTGTTTCTGTGCATTCTTCTTTTTCTCTGTTCGTTAAGACTCGAATTGGCAATCTCTGGACATGATTGAATAGCTAAAGATCGGGCATTAATGTGCCCAATCTCAAGTAACGCTTGTTTTTTTGAAGTGCAATCTCGAGTAACGTTAATTTGGCTGCTCGATCTTTTTGTGGTTAATATTAGAGTATATATATTAATTGGATTACCTGAAGTTATGGATTTGATGAGCATTATATTGCCTTTGATAAAGATTAGATCACGTACCTTAATTTTAAAAATTTGATAATATTAAATCACCCTAAATCAAGAAATTTGATTATTATTATATTTCATTTGTAAGCTTTATAAATAGAGCATTTTGTATTGTAAATTTATCAAGAGAAATAAGAGTATAATGTAACCTTTTAGACTTTATGCTATAAATTTAAATCATAGATCGAATCACCTAAAATCTTTCGCCTCTATTTTATTATTTTCGCACTTTATTTTTATTTTTCAGTCAAGACTACCGGTGTAGTGTGGCATCTTCAACACGGTCCTCTCTCAGATTTTATTTTTCAGGCTTTTAGGGAACCAACAACATTTGTCAAAAAAAAAAAAAGTCATGTTTGTGTGTCATGTCTTGAGTTAGAAAACTCTGAACAATTAATTGTTGAAAATAATTTTGGATGGTACACAAAGTTTTTATTGAAATAAAATAATATCAATATGAAAATTAACAATTAAATAAATAATTGTTAAACAAATAATTGGTTAAAAAATTATTGTTGATACTAGACCATATTGATCCGACATAATAATAACAATAAAATAAATATTGTACAAGATATTAAAATTAAATTAAGGAAAGATCTCACAATGCTATAGAATCACGCAAGAAGATCGTTGTCCTTAAAGGTTGATTCGTGCTTCCCGAAGTGTATAACTCGGTGTGATCGGATCTCTTGACACGCAACCTCCCAGGATTAGACTATAGCGTCTATCTTCATTAAGGACACACTTCCAAGAACGAAGATCAAATAGAACAACCTTTTGATCAAAGTGGATGGGGGACTCTAGAATTTTTTTTCTTATAGAAAAAAATATTAATATAACAAATAGCTTTATGGCTTAAAACCAGATTCACGTTAGAATCTATGAATGCGGAAAAATATGTTAAAGGTTTTAGCCAAAGAAGAAAATAGTTCTCAAATGCATTGGGAACTCAATTTATATAAACGGTCAAAAAATGTAAACACTAAATTTTTCTTTTAAGGCTCGTGAATGACAAACGGTTATAAGACTCATAACTATTAACCGTTACAAATCAAAGGTAATAAACTTTAATAATGAAAAAATATTTGAAGATCAAAAAGCATAAAACAATTTTTAATAACAAACGGTTACAAAAGAAAAACTCATAAATATATATATTTTAATAAATCAATTTTTTTCTTTTACCATAAAAACTCAAGAATATATTTTAATACCAAATGGTAAAACATTTAAAAATGGCTAAAAATAAAATAAAGTTTGTAACACACATATTACAACATTAATTACACATTTTTAAAATCCTACAAGGATTTTCACTTCACCCTTCAAATTAATCCACTTAGATCACTTGGTGACGGGCGGCCTCTTAGACGGATCTCTCGTCTGAGATAGACAGCTGGATTGTAACTTTGAAAGTTTTTAAAACCATTTTTTTTTTTCATTTTTTCCGGTCACAATAAACCATCTCATATGTGAACAACTGAAGATGAAAACGTGAACGAGG